>NC_083346.1:88441545-88797812 GCF_019175385.1 Lycium barbarum | reverse complement strand
ACCAATCTAATCCGTCTCAGCCCACGCGGCCTCTATAAAGTTTCTAACCACTCCACATACTCTAATTCCCTTTAGGTTATCTCAAATTTCCTGTTCGTCTCTTATATCTAAAATTGTGAAAATGTTAGTACATCTCCCAAGGGGTCACCCATCCCAGAATTGCTCTGGCCCTGACACGCTTAACCGTAAAACTTTAATGTATTTAGACACGTTACGGCCGACATAATTGCGTCAATTGCCCCGCACAGCCTTTGTCACGTAATTTAAGACAAGTCGGGGTCTTAACAACCTTCAAAACATTCTTGTAGCGGGTCCCACCCCGATCTAGAGAGGATTCTTTTACTTTTTCTGACTATATAATTACCGTGTCACCCCCTGTAAATCCTCAATATTTTCTCTCACGCATATACATATATAATTTTAGACAGCCCACAAATTTAAGTTTTCATCCCACAATTTCCATTTCCAATTAGTCGATGAAGACTGATAAATTGTTACTGTAAGGCATTCTCCAACCACCAGCAAAAGAAAACTAAAGTCCGACGAACATCGTGAAATCTTTTAGTACTTAACTCACATAATTACCTCCATATTTATATTTTTCTTTTTGAGTCGTGAGCGAACCATTTAATTCTCAACTGCCTGTCATACATTTAGTATTCTTCAAACGAATCGAAACTTAATCGTTGGACATTTTTTTATTTTTTTTTGCCCTTCATCATGGGCTTTTCTAAAGCACGATGTGGTTGGGACGTATTCTGGTCCGTTTAAATGAATTGCAAATCTACTGCTCATCTATGCCTTCCCGAAATAAAATCTTCCAAATGAGAATGATACTTCTTACGAATGACACGGAGGGTATCTCTTAAACTTTAATCCCACATAATGGATTTACCCAATCGGTATCGACTTTCAAAACATGTTAAGAACTTATATCTCGTTTTCCCTCTTCATATTTCTGAAAAAAAAATTGGGCAGAGGTTCCTCTGTATTTCTTACTATCCCAAAACCTGCACGCAGAAAATACCAACCATGCCTCACAGGGCCAACACATATACGTATATATATATATATATATATATATATATATTGTATCATACCATGTCATCGCCACACAGGGCTAACAATTTCAAATAAAAGTATGAAAATGTCGAAACTTACCTCACATGCCTAACTCAAATGGCATCAGGGGCACTTTCCAGTTTACTTTTCTGTTCAATCTTCAACTTTATATTTCAATCATACCTCAAATAACTTCCCCAACATACATCTTTCATACCATTGCTTACCTGAGTACTGCGTAGCTTCCAATATCATCAATCATTGTCTTCTGTCGATATCGTTCTTGGCTGAAATCAAAGGTTAGTAGAAAGGAATTCATTTCCTACGGCTGGCTCTATCGCACGGTCTAAGAATCAAAGAAAGGTAACATCCTAAATGTCATGTAGCCTCCTGTTTATAGATGTGGTGCACAACACACCGATAAACAAGACTCTACGAGACACGGCCTGTAGACATTCCGAGGACAAACCGCTCTGATACCACTTTTGTCACGACCCAGCCCCGTGGCCGCGACTAGTGCCCTACTTGGGCACCCAAACGGACATACAAACCGAATCGTCATATTATAGCTTAACTTAGATTTCATATTAATCATTATAAACAGATCTGATATCAAACATTATCTTAAGCGGTCGCACGTGCAAAAATAACATATCAAAGCCAAAAGGGGCGGTGGAATACACATCGCCGATCATAAGCACATATACAAATATACAGGCCATTCGGGCCGTATCCAAATCTGATAGGTTGGCGGAATATACATCGCCAGATACATAATCGTATACAGGCAAATGGGTCGTTTTGGCCATAATAGTAAACGGGACCGCACTAAGACACAGATCACAAACAAACGCGCACACACAATGACCCATGACCCACATATATGACTACAGGCCTCTACAAATCAAAACGAAGACATATGACGGGACAGGGCCCCGCCGTACCCAAATAATCAAATGTACAAAAACATATACGTAGCAAAAGACATGTGTACCAAAATGTGGGCTCCAAATCAAGGGAGCGCTCTGTGATAGCAGAATGTGGAGCCTACAGTGGTGGATCACCGGTGTCTGTACCTGCGGGCATGAAACGCAGCCCCCCGAAGAAAGGGGGTCAGTACGAAAGATGTACTGAGTATGTAAAGCATAGAGTACAGAGATATAAGCCACAACGAAAAACAAACAGGATACAAAAGGGGAAATACTGAACAGTATGTCAAACCTGTACTGAAAACATATATACATAATGCAGATAAAATCATGCAAAAGCTCAGGAACGTGGTCACCACTCCGACGCTGGTGCCACACACAGCATAACACCAGAAAGTTCAAATCTCCGTACATCCCCGAACACACACATCTGAGCATATCACATCACAGCCATATCACAGCATAACTCCAAACGGAACCCGGTCCTATGGCGAGGCCTCGGGGAACCGTAACACAGCATACGGCCGAATCATCATAGGGCGCACGAATCATAACCGGCCCGGGAACCGGTGAACGAAGTCATAATAAGGCACGAGCGGAGTCGTGAGCAAAAAATGCACTTTGTATATTAAAATAGCCTTTCAAAACTTGATTACTTCATAAGTCAGTTCATTAACCAAAATAGTCAAATGATTAGTTTGTACGAAATTGTATTTCACAAAATGTTTCCAAAGTGGTACGTATGGCTCAAAACATAGTTTGTTATATCCTAGTGTTCCGAACATTATTTCATAGAGGACAATTTCAAAATCGAAGATTCTTTATCGAAGCTTATCCAAAAAGAGAGCCTAGTAGGACAAATAAGGCATCTCGGGGTTAGCGGGCCCACCTCGGGTCAAGTCGAGGTGGCGAGCATAATTTATGAACATTTCGGGTCTATAAGATAATACATAAGGATTTCAAAGTAACCCGGTCTCATTTACATAGGTTTCGGACGTTTGATTGCTTTCTAGCCAAAATAGAGTCATTAGGCTTCAATCGAATTGAATGAATAGTAGCCATTCTATAGATCGGATTTCGAGGAGCGGAAATGCTCCCGGGGTTCCGATATCAACCTAACATACTAAGACATGCCAAAAGAAGAAGTGGGAAGCTTTACATACCTTACATACGTCTTGCGCTCGTCCAAAACTCTAATCCCGTTTCGCTCAGAATCTACAAATGGTCAAAGTTACCAATTAGGAACTTCAAGACTTTAAGAATCCACTTAACTTTATATTTGTCTACCGAAATTTCGGCAGCACTTCCCCTATACATATGACATCCCCGAGACTTAGCTCGGCTCAATATCAACAACAACAACCCAACAATACCAAATGAATCAAGAATCACAACAAAATAGGCTCTAGCATCAATATTCTTCCTTTCTACATAAGGCGACAACTTCCATTCAAACTCCACAATATCAAACTAATATCAACATTATCATATTCATTTACTCATTCAAGGTTATTCAAACGTATTTCAATAGCGTTCCAAGCAATATACATGGATTCAAGTATGCCGCCAATTTCCATATTCTATCCCAAAACTTCAACAAATGCGACGAACCTACCAAATCGCATTGTTTTCTTCCAAGTTCATTAACAACAACCATAATTCACATTTAGAATCTTACTTTCATAATTATATAAAAATTACATAAAAATCACATAATTTCCCATAACACCCACAACCCATTTCAATGCCAACTCAACTCGTTAAACCTTTAGTTACGTCATAAATGCCACAACGACACAACTAACACACTAAATGAATTCCATTTCATCTCCTCTTCACTATACTATGGCTCACGGCCATGATTCACCACACACACACACACACACATCACAACTCCATAATTCTCATCTAATTCCAATCCTTACAACATATATACTTATTCCATAACACAAAAGAATAAGAATCTTACCTTTTTCATCAAACTCCCACTTGCCAACACAAACACTTTCTTGCCTTAAAAATTATACCATGTTGAAGAGCATCCTTGAGTTAATAATATTGCTAGAAAATTATGATTTTTGAATCAAAATTCATGGACTTGGAAATTTTTTTTCCTTTTCTTGAAGGGGCCGAAACCCCCCCCCCCCCCCCTCTCTTGCTCTCTTTCTTTGTTTTATTTTCTTGAACATTCTTGAGTAAGAATGAAGACTTATCCCCTTCTTATATTACTTGATCACATGGTGAATCACATGACCAATTTCATGGGCTTGGGCCTATTCTATGGCCGGCCACCCTTCAAACTTTTGGGCCTCATCTCTCTTATTTTTTTTTTGAGCCCAATTGATTTATGGATCTTATTTGTAATTCCCAAAACTAATTTCCAAAATTCCAATTTTTGCCCTTAGCCTTCCTCCGTATTTCCGCATCAATATTTTTCATGGATATCACATATGTGTTAAATAAAATAAAAACATAGCCTTATTTTCTACAAGGAAAAATTATTCCAAATGCGCAAAACGCGGGATATAATAGTAGCAGCCCGCCTTAGCGGGGACATACCAGGCCATCTTGGCACGGTGGAACCATATGCAGCCCGCCTTAGCGGTGACATGCCCGGCCATTCTTGCGCGGTGGAATTTCATCATCACATAATCAATCATAACCCATCACTATTGCACATTTCATGAACGTATCGTAATCTTATCATAACTTGGCATTTTCATGCATAACATAGGCATATTATAAGCCAGCATTATTTATCATCTTATAAGCATACCATGACTTTACATCATTTCACATTTAGCATTAGGAGCATGCATTAGACTCTAAAGACAACCATGGCTATGTCGGGGTGACGTAAGGTCGTAAAGCCCCGATCATATTATGAACATTTAGGAGTACTTTGCCTCACCTTGAAGGAAATAGTGCATAAGGTGAGTGTTAACAATAACGACATCATCAATGTTACAGGATCATCATATCATGAACAATCGCATCTCTATTCTTTAACTCATTATCATTATTTTCATGCTCGTATGTGATTTAGTGTATTTACGGACTCATAAGCTCCATCACATAGGAGGATCATGGAAAACTTGGAACATTCATGGCTTTGAAGGAAGGGATAAGCCTTACATACCTTTGTCATTTAATTAGCCTAGCGTTCGCTTGTTCTCTTTCATTGTCACGTTCTACCTTCAAGAGAATTCGTACTAACGTTAGTTAATTCGACTATAAGAACGCGTTACCAATTCTAGGGAAAATTGGGCAGCGCTTCCTTTGTTTATACTACTTTTCCCATATGTTATATCAACTCCCACACGCTCACAACAACATTCACCATATCGCAATCAACAATCATCATTCATATACAATGACCACAATCCACCATTTCTCTTCAATTTCTCTATATTTATGGTTATAGCTTACTATCGCGTTTCCTTATATATAATACCTATTTCATAGCCTAAATTTTATTTATAACGTATTCATAATCACAACACTCCAACATTCATAATTCAACCCAACTACCATCCACCCATAACACTATTCACTCATGAATGACCCATTTCCTATGTCTTTTTACATTTCAAGTATCTTAACCTTCTAATACCTTAAACAACATGGTTTAGTCATGAAACTTTCCTTAGATGATGGTTGAATAATCCTTGAATGGAATTACTCCTCTAGCATCAAAACCCTACTTCACTTTCTTTGAGTTTTCTTGAGAGAGATGAACTTTAGCTAGGTTTCATACACTTTGTCTCATGGATTTGGTGTTATTGATCATGGATTTCCCTTGGTTTTCTTGTAATGAAGAGTGGAGAGTATTCTAGAGGTTTCTAGAGAGAAATATCGTGAAGATGAAATGAATTTAGAGCCCGTTTGGATTGGCTTATAAGTTGCTTATAAGCTGTTTTGAGCTTTTTTGAGTGTTTGGCTGGCCAGCTTAAAGTCATTCTGTGCTTAAAATAAGCTCAAAAAAATAATTGGGCCCATTTGACTTAGCTTATCTAAAGCAGCTTATAAGCTGCAAACAGCTTATAAGCCAAAAAAAAAAAAAATTAGACTACCCCAACTTATTTTTTTTAGCTTATAAGCTGCAAACAGCTTATAGGCATAAGCCCATCCAAACAGGCTCTTAATGAGCTTGAATCTCCTTTTAATGACTTAAAATCTGATCCGGAATAAACAGTAGTTGAAGTGCACAGTGGTCGTAAACCCAGTTTACGGTCCGTATTCCAGTTTACGGGCCGTATTGTATGGTCGTATTTAAGCATATCAAAACCAGAAAGGTATACTGGGGATCATGGTGATTTACAATTGCCGTTTACGGGCCGTATTTCAATTTACGATCCGTATTCCAAGTCGTATTTAACCATTTGAACATTTGACAGAAAGTTGAAGTTTTGTGAGTTGGAATACGACATGGTGGTTTACGGGCCATATACTACTTTACGGTCTGTAATTCATTTTACGACCGACTGGGCCAAAGTGCAAATCTGCAACTTCCACGTCTTCAGAACCTATAATTAGTCATTGTGGAGCATAACCTATCTCTTGTTCCCATTGCCTTTGAAATCTTACTTAAGGTCGTCAAACGTCGTTCCCTTCTCATTGAAACATCATATACTCGTATTCTTCGTTAGTCTTTTCGTTGTACGTTCACGGGGGAAATTTCCGAGGTGTAACATTCTCCCCCCCCCCCCCCCCCCCCTTTTGGAACATTCGTCCTCGAATGTTAAACACTCGGGATTCTACGAAAATTTCGCCAGAGTCTCTCCTGTAATATGGCACTACCATCCTGTTACAACAACCCATAATATCATTGCTTCACAGGGCTATATCACAATATCAACATGTCTATGGCCACACACGACCAAAAGCATGAAAAGTAAGCATATATACCTTATCTCGTTGGCGTTTCATCTTGAATCTCTCCTGGGGGTTGAAATAAATGTGGGTGCTCGGACTTCATACTCTCTTCCGCTTCCCAAGTCATTTCTTCTCGGTTATTGTTACACCACAAGACTTTAACTGAAGATACCTCTTTATTTCGAAGTTTTCGCACTTGTCTTTCTAGAATATCAATAGGCACTTCTTCATAGGTTAGCTTTTCTGTTACTTGCACATCATCTATCGGGACATTCTTTGTGGGATCTCCAACACACTTGCGGAGCATCAAAACATGGAAGACTGGATGGACTGATTCAAGCTCCGAAGGCAAGTCCAATTCATAGGCGACATGACCCACCTTGCAGATAATTTTATAGGATCCAATATATCTAGGACTTAACTTTCCTCTCTTGCCAAATCTCATCACCCCTTTCATTGGTGATACTTTCAAAAATACCCAATCATCGACCTGAAATTCCAAGTCTCGTCGGCGATTATCTGCATAAGACTTTTGGTGACTTTGCGCTGTTAGCAATCGATCTCAGATCACCTTAACTTTTTCCACTACTTGCTGAATCAGTTCAGGGCCTACTAGTTGTGCTTCCCCTATTTCGAACCATCCGATTGGGGATCTACATTTCCTTCCATATAAGGCTTCATATAGGGCCATTTGAATGCTGGAATTGTAACTATTATTGTATGCAAATTCGATTAGCGGTAAATGACCATCCCAACTACCATCGAAATCCAGCACACATGCTCGTAGCATATCTTCCAAGGTCTGAATAGTGCGTTTGGCTTGCCCATCAGTCTATGGGTGGAATGTCGTGCTAAGCTTCACTTGGGTACCTAGACCCTCTTGAAAAGACTTCCAGAACTTGGCTGTAAATTGTGCTCCTCTGTCTGTGATGATGGATAATGGAACAGCATAGAGTCGCACAATGTCCTTGAGATACAACCTCGCATAATCTTCTGCTGAGTATGTGGTTTTGACTGGAAGAAAATGGGCTGCTTTTGTGATTCTGTCCACAATCACCCATATCGAATCATACTTGCCTCGAGAATGAGGTAATCCCACAATAAAATCCATGTTGATTACTTCTTATTTCAAAGTAGGAATTTCTAACACTTGAAATAAGCGTCCTGGCTTCTGATGTTCAACTTTTACTTGTTGGCAATTTCGACACTGCGCTACAAATTCAGCTATGTCTCTCTTCATGCCATCCCACAAATATATTAACTTGAGATCATGATACATTTTGGTGGTACCTAGGTGAATGGAATACCGAGAACAATTTGCTTCTTCTAGAATTCGTTGGCGCAATTCCGCCACATTCGGCACACATAGCCTGTTTCGGTATCTAAGAATTCCATCCGTGGAAACATCAAATGGAGACTTCTCTTTTCCACGAGGTATGTCTCTGTAATGGCACAGTTTAGGATCTTCACACTGGTGCTCTTTCACTTCCATGTTAAAGGACGAGACTGTGGGATCATTAATGTCAATCCCTGCATTATCTGAATCAATTACACGCACTTCAAGATTAGCTAGTTGACGGAGCTCATGAACCATCTCTTTCTTTTCTGGAGGAACTTCACTCAACCTGCCCATTGACCGGCAGCTAAGCACATCGGCTACTACATTCGCTTTTCCAGGGCGGTACAAAATGTTCACATCATAATCTTTTAACAATTCTAACCACCGCCTCTGCCGCAGGTTTAACTCCTTTTGCTTGAAAATGTATTGAAGACTTTTGTGATCTGTATAAATATCAACATGCACCTCATACAAATAATGCCTCCATATTTTTAAGGCATGAATAACCGCAACCAATTCGAGATCATGAGTTGGATAATTCCTTTCAAGTTTCCGTAATTGTCTCGAAGCATATGCAATAACCTTTCCATGCTGCATCAATACGCATCCTAATCCGACATCGGAATCATCACAATATATCACATAGCCATATGACCCTTCTGGAAGTGTTAAAACTGGAGCTGAGGTCAATCTGCCTTTCAACTTTTGGAAACTGCGCTCACAAGCATCATTCCACTGAAATTTGGCTGACTTCTGGGTTAGCTTCGTCAATGGGGCTGAAATAGATGAGAAGCCCTCTACGAATCTTCTATAGTACCTTGCCAAACCCAGAAAACTACGAACTTCTGTAGGCGTCGTAGGCCTTGGCCAAGTCTTCACAGCTTCAATCTTCTGAGTGTCGACTCGAATGCCATCATCTGAAATAACATGGCCTAGAAATGTCACAGAATTTATCCAGAACTCGCACTTTGAAAATTTTGCATACAATTCTTGGGCACGAATAATTCCAAGAACAATTCTCAAATGATCTGCATGCTCTGATTCTGTGCGAGAGTACACCAAAATATCGTCGATAAACACTATCACAAATAAGTCCAAGAGAGGCCTGAATACATTGTTCATCAAATTCATAAACACGGCCGAAGCGTTAGTCAATGCAAATGACATCACCCGGAATTCATAATGGCCATATCTCGTTCTGAAAGCCGTTTTAGGAATAACCTCTTCTCTGACCCTCACTTGATGGTAACCCGACCTCAAATCTACTTTCGAAAACCACTTAGCACCTTGCAATTGGTCGAACAAGTCATCAATCCTTGGAAGAGGATATTTGTTCTTTATCGTCACTTTGTTCAATTGCCTATAATCGATGCACATTCGTAGAGAACCGTCTTTCTTCCTTACGAACAGAACCGGTGCTCCCCACGGTGATGAACTGGGTCTAATAAACCCCTTTTCAGGAAAATCTCTCAGTTGTGCCTTCAACTCTTTCAATTCTGCCGGAGCCATTCGATACGGAGGAATAGAAATAGGCTAGGTGTCCGGCAGCACATCTATGGCGAAGTCAATCTCTCTTTCCGGAGGAAGACCTGGAAGTTCTTCTGAAAACACATCTGGGAATTCATTCACTACCGGAACTGATTGGAAAGTTGGCAACTTTCCCTCGACGTCATGATCCCCCACTAAGTGATAAATATAACCCTTGGCTATCATCTTCCTTGCCTTAAGGTAGGAAATAAACCTACTCTTTGGGATGCTGCATTACCCTTCCATTCAAGCACGACTCTCCCGGAAATTGGGATCGAACCACTTCCAATCAACATTAGCATAGCACGAGGCCAACCAATCCATACCCATAATTACATCGAAATCTAACATTTCCAACTCAATCAAATCAGCCATGGTCCGGCGATCACATATCACAACTACACAATTTTTATACACTTGTTTTGCTATCACGGGATCACCAACCGGAGTAGACACCTCAAAAGGTTTGATCGGCTCAGGTTTCACCCCAATACAACCAGCAACATATGGAGTAATATAAGAGAATGTAGAACCCGAATCTATCAATGCATACACATCACGAGAGAATATAGACAATATACCTGCAACCACATTCGGAGAGGATTCGAGATCCTGTCGTCCAGCTAAAGCATAAACACGGGGCTGAGCGGCACCTGAAGTAGATGCTGCCCCTCTGCCTCTACCTCGACCTGCTAATATCTAAGAAGTCAGCCCTACCGGGCGTACTGATAAAGAACCAGCTGCTGAGCCTGTGGGCTGAACCCCTCTTGTACCGTACCGCGAGGGACAATCTCGCATCAAATGCCCAGTCTGTCCACAAACATAACAAGCATTCGTGTCTTGGCGACATGGCCCTGAGTGCAATTTCTGGCACCAGCTACATCGTGGAACTGGTGGTCTCATCTGACTGTAATCACCCCCAAATTGAGAACCCGAAGTTCTCGAACTCTGACCCTGTCCTGAAGGAAAAGAGCGATCAAATCCCCTATCTGCGAATCGTGGAGGCGCACTAGTCACTGACTGACCTGAATGTCGAGAATAGGTCTGCCTCGATCCCCCTCTATAATCACTGTCTGTGCCCATAGATCTAGCCCTTTTGCTTTGTCTTCTATCACTGTCGCGATCACCCCTTTGTGGTTGTTGCCGCCCTTCTAAGTTCTGGGCATGGGCTTGTATTCGGGAAATATCCATCCCTTCTTGTAAAGAGGCCGTCAAGCAATCCTTGAACAAATGTGGCCCCAAGCCACTCAAAAATCTATGTACACGATCTCCCATGTTGGCCACCATAGTCGTGGCATATCTAGCCAAGGAATTAAATTGCATGCTATACTCCCGGGCACTCATATTTCCTTGCCTCAGATGTAGAAATCTATCCGCTCTAGCTCGGCGGACCTCGGGTGGCAAATAGTGACGAATAAATGCATCCACGAATTCTTACCAAACCGGAGGGGGCGCATTCTCTCCCCTTGATAATACCCAGTTTTTGTATCATAAAACTGCCACATCCCGGAGTCTATAAGATGCCAACTCCACGGATTCAATTTTGGAGGCATGGACAATTTTCAATGTCCTCAACATCTCATCTATGAAACTTTGCGGGTGTTCATCCGGCTTTGACCCGAAGAATTTTGGAGGATTTAGACTCATAAAATCATGGGCTCGAGTACTAGCTGCCCGGTCACTTGAACTCGCATTTTGTCATTGTGCCTGTGCGGTGACCAATTGTGTCAATAACTGAATGGCCTCGTTCACTTGTTGACCCGAAGCAACTGGTGGAGGGATTGGAGCTGGAGCTCCTCCTTATTCTTCCACATTAGGCGGGGTAGAGAAGTATTAGACAAGGCCTCATTATGTGATTCGCCTTCTTCTATATTCATCGGAGGCTCTCTTTCTACCCGCCTATTTGCCGTAGTCTTGCCCTTTGGCGGCATTCTGAAATCATAACACACTATTAGGGAGGATAAAATATTATACACGGCTCTATCGTACGATCTCATGAGAAGAAAGACGGTCATTTTTCCTAAATTCCCTGTAGCCTCTTGTTTATTGATTTGGCGGGCAACACACCATAAACAAGACTCTACTAGACACGGCTCGTAGACACTTCCTAGGACTGAACTGCTCTGATACCACTTTTGTCACGACCCAGCTAGGGGCCGCGACGGGTACCCGGGGCTAACCACATAGCACCGCTCGTTCTACTACTTATCATGCTCATTAGCTACTCTTTTATCAATTTTATACTCAAGTCATAAGAAAGTCATGTTTCATTTGTAAACATAAATAGTTTCATATACATTAGCCCTGTAGGATATCAAAATAATATATACAATTATACCATAGTGACCCTGTCAAACCACATAACCCACATTGTGTATCTACGAGCCTCTATTGGAGTACTAGACATGTAGACGGGACAGGTCCCCGTCGTGCCCACATATACAAATGTACACAAAAGAATAATCAAGCACCTCCGGAACAAAGGAGTGCTTTCAATCAGCTGACAGCTCCTACGAGTCTGGCTCGAGCCCGCCTCCCTGTCTACTTGTGGGCATGAACACAGCATTCAAAGAAAACGGACGTCAGTACGAATATTGTACTGAGCATGTAAGACAAGAATGAAATAAATATGATAGGAGAACTGTGAGCCATAAGAGAAAGATATAACCTGTAAGAGTGTCATAAGCAAATACATTTCGTACATATATCATATTTTACATAATCATAGTACATATGTCATCACATCACATATCTCATCTCATCACAATCCTCATCGTTATCCCGCGTCCGGGTAACAATCATATGCCGCCCACTAGTGGTGATCATTGTCACGACCCAACCCCGTGGACCGTGACTGGTGCCCGACCTGGACACCCGTATACATACCTATCAGATATAGTCAAACTGAAACTACGAACAATATGGAACTTTACAAAAGAACTCTGAAGGTTCATAGCGTCATCATTTATGTATATTCAGATACACTGTCTCATGAGGAGTCACAACTGATCATATCATGAAATGATACGCAAGCTGACAAGGCTGCCACTATAGACGAACATCATACCACAGCACATCGTATAGACACAGCTGAACAGAACCCATACACAACCCACACATATGTCTACAGACCTCTACGGCGTATGATAGGCATAGATTACAATATAACTGATAGTGCTGTGGAACGTACAACCCGATCCAAATATAATATAATATGTTAGTGTCGAGGAACGTACGTCCCGATCCATAAATATAATATAATATATACAAATGCATGTGAAACTCGAAAAAGGATACTCTGAACCCCTCTGGTGACATAAGAAGCTAATATGAAAAGTCTCTGGGAGTTATGGACATAAAACATAGGAGGCCAACGATACAACTATCTCTACACTCTCTAAGAATAGAGTCTTATATATATCGATTACTATCCAACGCATAGAAAATTTGAGAGGGAAGTTCAATCATGTTAAGAGTTCTAACGTCAAGAAGTAAATAAGAATCATGAATCACACTCAAGACTTACGAATAGAATTACCCCAAAGTTCGTATCGTTCATCACTTAAATCTAAGACATGTCAAAAGAAAGAAGGGACAGCTTTACATACCTGTTGACGACTAATCACAAAACCGTTCGCTTTGTCGCTCTTTTAGCCTATTTAACATAAAGGTAACGTTATCGTCAGTAACCGTACTTTCTATTTCGTAAACCGTAGCCCATCACTTTATAGAACTTATTCTTTAACTTATACTTTCTCGTTAAGGGTTTTTAATTATTAAGGACTTAATGAAAATCGGGCAGCATTTCCCCTATATATTCGCCTAACCCGAATTTCCAATTATTCTCCTGTTAACACAGAAATACCAACCACAGAGATATACATATAAAAGTCTCACAATTTCCTATAACATCAATTTTATGCATTCTCTTACTTCCAATTTCGTCCAATCCAATTTTAATAATTCCATTACACCACTATTAACACAATTTCACCACAAAATAAGAAAATCTTACCTTAATTTTCTCGAAGGAATTTCTACTCTTAATTGCTCCAATTTCGCAATTTCTTCTTTCCCGATTCAATATCCAATGTTGCTATCACCTCCTTGAATTTGTATTGCACTTAGAACTTGATTGATTAAGCAACAAAAATAATTTTTACCCTTCAACCATGGCTGGCCGAGACTAGCCATGGAAATGCTCCCTTTGTTTTTGAGAAATTTGTTTGGAAATGAATTAATTTGCCCACTTTGTTCACAAACCATATCTTATATATGGTTGTCCTCTAATGGACACGTGTACCCTCCTCTAATGACTCATCCAACATTATTTTGCTGATTTGTTTTTTTTTAATAATTAAAACGTGTGGGGCACACAATTTAAAAATTAAATTAATTAATTTAATCAATCACTAATTCCTACTTAATAATCTAGTCATAGTTAATTAATCCCTACTCTCCAATAATAATTTTTCACTAAATAGAATTTATAAACAATTTATGTTTTAATTCAAATTTGAAAATTAAAGGTTTCTACTTTTTGCCCGAAAGTAATTCTACCTTTAACTTGACTCGACTTGGTTGCGAACAGTTCGACGTATAAATATACGGGGTATAACAATCATGCCCGGCCCTCTAAGCTCGGTGTAACATAGCATCCCGCCTTAGCGGTGACATGCCCGGCCATGTATGCACAGTGGAACCATATGCAGCCAGCCTTAGCGGTGACATGCCCGGCCATTCTGGCGCGGTGGAATTTCATCATCACATAATCAATCATAACCCATCACTATTGCACATTTCATGAACGTATCGTAATCTTATCATAACTTGGCATTTTCATGCATAACATAGGCATATTATAAGCTAGCATTATTGATCATCTTATAAGCATACCATGACTTTACATCATTTCACATTTAGCATTAGGAGCATACATTAGACTCTAAAGATAACCATGTCTATGTCGGGGTGACGTAAGGTCGTAAAGCCCCGATCATATTATGAACATTTAGGATTACTTTGCCTCACCTTGAAGGAAATAGTGCATAAGGTGAGTGTTAACAATAATGACATCATCAGCGTTACGGGATCATCATATCATGAACTATCGCATATCTATACTTTAACTCATTAACATCATTTTCATGCTCGTATGTGATTTAGTATATTTACGGACTCATAAGCTCCATCACATAGGAGGATCATGGAAAACTTGGAAGATTCATGCCTTTGAAGGAAGGGATAAGCCTTACATACCTTTGTCATTTAATTAGCCTAGCGTTCGCTTGTTATCCTTCAATGTCACGTTCTACCTTCAAGAGAATTCGTACTAACGTTAGTTAATTCGACTATAAGAACGCGTTACTAATTCTAGGGAAAGTTGGGCAGCGCTTCCTTTGTTTATACTACTTTTCCCATATGCTATATCAACTCCCACACGCTCACAACAACATTCACCATATCTCAATCAACAATCATCATTCATATACATTGACCACAATCCACCATTTCTCTTCAATTTCTCTATATTTATGGTTATAGATTACTATCGCGTTTCCTCATATATAATACCTATTTCATAGCCTAAATGTCATTTATAACGTATTCATAATCACAACACTCCAACATTCATAATTCAACCCAACTACCATCCACCCATAACACTATTCACTCATGAATGACCCATTTCCTATGTCTTTTTACATTTCAAGTATATTAACCTTCCAATACCTTAAACAACACGGTTTAGTCATGAAACTTACCTTAGATGATGGTTGAACAAGCCTTGAATGGAATTACTCCTCTAGCATCAAAACCCTACTTCACTTCCTTTGGGTTTTCTTGAGAGAGATGAACTTTAGCTAGGTTTCATACACTTTGTCTCATGGATTTGGTGTTATTGATCATGGATTTCCCTTGGGTTTCTTGTAATGAAGAGTGGAGAGTATTCTATAGAGAAATATCGTGAAGATGAAATGAATTTAATGAGCTTGGTTCTCCTTTTAATGACTTAAAATATTATCCGGAATGAACAGTAGTTGAAGTGCACAGTGGTCGTAAACCCAGTCTACGGGCCGTATTTTGTGGTCGTATTTAAGCATATCAAAACCAGAAAGGTATACTGGGGATCATGGTGATTTACGATCGCAGTTTACGGGCCGTATTTCAATTTACGATCCGTATTCCAAGTCGCATTTAACCATTTGAACATTTGACAGAAAGTTGAAGTTTTGTGATTTGGAATACAACATGGTGGTTTACGGGCCGTATACTACTTTACGGTCCGTATTTCATTTTACGACCGACTGGGCCAAAGTGCAAATCTGCAACTTCCACGTCTTCAGAACTTATAATTAGTCATTGTGGAGCATAACCTATCTCTTGTTCCCATTGCCGTTGAAATCTTACTTAAGGTCGTCAAACGTCGTTCCCTTCTCATTGAAACATCATATACCGGTATTCTTCGTTAGTCTTTTCGTTGTACGTTCACAGGGAAAATTTTCGAGGTGTAACATGACGTCCGTTTTCTTTGGACGCTATGTTCATGCCCACAGGTAGACAGGGAGGTGAGCTCGACCCAGACTCGTAGGAGCAGTTAGCTGATTGAAGGCTCTCCTTTGTTCCGGAGGTGCTTGATTATTCTTTTGTGTATATTTGTATATGTTGGGCATGACGGGGTCCTGTCCCGTCCTTATGTCTGGTCCTCCAGTAGAGGCTCGTAGATACGCAGTGTGGGTTGTATGGTCTCACAAGTTTGCTACTATGTATATATATTATTTTGATTGCCGAAAGGCTTATGCATATAAAAGTAATTAAGTTTCACAAATAAAAGATGATTTTCTTATAATTTGAGTATGAATTTGATACAAGAACGACTAATGAGCATGATAAGTAGTAGAGTGAGTGGTGCTCGGTGGTTAGCCCCAGGTACCCGTCGCGGCCCTAGTCGGGTCGTGACATTTTTACTACTTTTTAACAACATATTGATGTTACAAGTATCAACGATATACTTTCTCAAGTCATGTATATAATTTAAAGCATATCCAAAAAGTAGTAACAATAGTAACTACGCAAAATATTTTTACTAAAAGATTTTACTTAAAGAAGATATATATACAATATCAAATAATACCTAACTGTATCAAGGTTGTCAAAATAATATCTATTGTATTTGTTTCATTCCTATCTTACATACTCAGTACAATGTTCGTACTGACGTCCGTTTTCTTTGGACGTTCTGTTCATGCCCATTGGTAGATAGGGAGGTGAGCTTGACCCAGACTCGTAGGAGCGGTTAGCTGATTGAAGGCTCTCCTTTGTTCCGGAGGTGCTTGATTATTCTTTTGTATATATTTGTATATGTTGGGCATGACGAGGTCTTGTCCCGTCCTTATGTCTAGCACTCCAGTAGAGGCTCGTCGATACGCAGTATGGGTTGTATGGTTTCACAAGGTTGGTACTATGTATATATATTATTTTGATGGCCGAAAGGCTTATGCATATAAAAGTATTTAAGTTTCCCAAATGAAAGATGATTTTCTTATAATTTGAGTATGAATTTGATACAAGAACGATTAATGAGCATGATAAGTAGTAGAGTGAGCGGTGCTCGGTGGTTAGCCTCGGGTACCCGTCGCGGCCCTTGTCGGGTCGTGACAAAAGTGGTATCAGAGCAGTTCAGTCCTAGGAAGTGTCTACGAGCCGTGTCTAGTAGAGTCTTATTTATGGTGTGTTGCGCGCCACATCAATAAACAGGAGGCTACAGGGCATTTAGGAAAAATGAACATCTTTCTTCTTATGAGATCGTGCGATAGAGCTATGTATAAGATTTTATCCTCCCTAATAGTGTGTTGTGATTTCAGAAATGCCGCCAAAGGGAAAAGCTACAGCCGCCCAGAAGGGCAAGACTATGACAAAAAGGCGAGTAGAAAGAGAGTCTCCGATGAATATAGAAGAGGGCGAATCACACAATAAGGCCTTATCTAATACTTCCTCCACCTCGCCTAATGTGGAAGAACAAAGAGGAGCTCCAGCTCCAATTCCTCCACCGGTTACTTCGGGTCAACAAGTGACCGAGGCCATACATCTATTGACAAAGTTGGTTGCCGCTCAGGCCCAGCGGTAGAATGCGGGCCCAAGTGATCAGTCAGCTAGTACCCGAGCCCATGACTTTATGAGTTTGAATCCTCCGGAGTTTTTCGGGTCAAAGCTGGATGAATACCCGCAAGGTTTCATAGATGAGATGTTGAGGACATTGAAAATTATTCATGCCTTCGAGACTGAATCCATGGAGTTGGCATCGTATAGACTCCGAGATGTGGCAGTATTGTGGTATAATAATTGTATAGCCTCGAGACAAGAGAATGCCCCTCCACACATATGGAAAATATTTGTAGATGCTTTTATCCATCACTATTTGCCACCCGAGGTCCGCCGAGCTAGAACGGATAGATTTCTAAATTTGAAGCAAGGAAATATGAGTGCCCAGGAGTATAGCTTGCAATTTAATTCTTAAGCTAGATATGCCCCGACTATGGTGGCCGACATGGGAGATCAGGTGCATAGATTTGTGAGTGGCTTGGGGCCACATTTGTTCAAAGATTGCTTGACGGCTTCTTTGCAAGAAGGGATGGATATTTCCCGAATACAAGCCCGTGCCCAGAACTTAGAGGGACGACAGCAACCACAAAGGAGTGATCGTGATATTGATAGGAGGCAAAGCAAGCGGGCCAAATCTATGGGGACAGGTAGCGACTATAGAGGGGGATCGAGGCAGGCTTATTCCCGACATTTAGGCCAGTCAGTGACTAGTGCGCCTCCCCGATTTGCAGATAGGAGAATTGACCGCTCCTTTCCTTCAGGACAGGGTCAGAGTTTGAGAGCTTTGGGTTCTCATTTTGGGGGCGATTATAGTCAGAGGATACCACCAGTTCCACGATATAGCCGGTGCCGGAAATTACACTCAGAGCCATGTCTCCAGGACACAGATGCTTGCTATGTTTGTGGACATACTGGACATTTGATGCAAGATTGTCCCTCGCGGTATGGTAGAGGTGGGGTTCAGCCCATGTTCAGTAGCTGGTTCTTCCTCAGTACACCCGGTAGGAAAAACTCCCCAGATGTCAGCAGGTCGAGGTAGAGGCAGAGGGGCAGCATCTACTTCAGGTTCCACTTAGCCTCGTGTATATGCTTTAGCGGGACGACAGGATCTTGAGTCCTCCCCAGATGTGGTTACAAGTATATTGTCTATATTCTCCCGTGATGTGTATGTATTGATAGATCCGGGTTCTACATTTTCTTATATTATTCCATATGTTGCTGGTTGTATTGGGGGTTAAACCTGAGCCAATTAAACCTTTCGAGGTATCTACTCCGGTTGGTGATCCCGTGATAGCAAGACGAGTGTACAAAAATTGTGTAATTGTGATATGTGATCGCTAGACCAAAGCTGATTTGATTGAGCTGGAAATGTTAGATTTCGATGTAATTATGGGTATGGATTGATTGGCATCCTGTTATGCTAAGGTTGATTGCCGAATGAAAATAGTTCGATTCCAATTTCCGGGAGAGCCCGTGCTGGAATGGAAGGGTAATGCCGCATCTCCGAAAGGTAGGTTTATTTCCTACCTTAAGGCAAGAAAGATGATAGCCAAGGGCTATATTTATCATCTAGTCCGAGTTCATGACACCGAGGAAAAGTCGCCAACTTTCCAATCAGTTCCGGTAGTGAATGAATTTCCGAATGTATTCCCAGATGAACTTCCAGGTCTTCCTCCAGAAAGAGAGATTGACTTCGCCATTGATGTATTGCCGGACACCAAGCCTATTTCTATTCCTCCTTATCGAATGGCTCCGGCAGAATTGAAAGAGCTAAAGGCACAATTGAAAGACTTGCTCGAGAAGGGGTTTATTAGACCCAGTACATCACCGTGGGGAGCACCAGTCTTGTTCGTGAGAAAGAAAGACTGTTCTCTACGAATGTGCATCGATTACAGGCAGTTGAACAAGGTGACGATAAAGAACAAATATCCTCTCCCAAGGATTGATGACTTATTCGATCAACTACCGGGTGCCAAGTGGTTTTCAAAAATAGACTTGAGGTTGGGTTATCATCAAGTGAGAGTTAGAGAAAGAGATATTCCCAAAACAGCCATCAGAACGAGATATGGCCATTATGAATTCCGGGTAATGTCATTTGGGTTGACTAATTCTCCGGCAGTGTTTATGAATTTGATGAATAACGTGTTCAAGTCACTCTTTGACTTATTTGTGATAGTATTCATTGATGATATTCTGGTATACTCTCGCACAGAATCAGAACATGCAGATCATTTGTGCATTGTTCTTGGCATTCTTCGAGCCCGGGAGTTATATGCAAAATTTTCAAAGTGCGAGTTTTGGCTGAATTCCGTAACATTTCTGGGCCATGTTATTTCAAATGATGGTATTCGAGTCGATACTCAGAAAATTGAAGCTGTGAAGACTTGGCCAAGGCCTACGACGCCTACAGAAGTTTATAGTTTTCTGGGATTGGCAGGTTATTATAGAAGATTCGTAGAGAGCTTCTCATCTATTTCAGCTCCATTGACGAAGCTAACCCAAAAGTCGGCTAAATTTCAATGGAATGATGCTTGTGAACGCAGCTTCCAAGAGTTGAAGGATAGATTAGCCTCAGCTCGAGTCTTAACACTTCTAGAAGGGCTAGATGGCTATATCGTGTACTGTGATGCTTCTAGTGTTGGGCTAGGATGTGTGTTAATGCAGCACGGTAGATTTATTGCATATGCTTCGAGACAGCTGCGGAAACATGAGAAGAACTATCCGACTCATGATCTTGAATTGGCTGCAGTCATTCATGTTTTAAAAATGTGGAGACATTACTTGTATGGTGTGCACGTTAATATTTATACAGATCACAAGAGTCTTCAGTATATTTTCAAATAGAAGGAGTTAAATCTACGGCAGAGGCGGTGGTTAGAATTATTAAAAGATTAGGATGTTAGCATTTTATACCACCTCGGAAAAGCAAATGTGGTGGCTGATGCGCTTAGCCGCCGATCAATGGGCAGTTTATGCGAAGTTCCTCCAGAAAAGAAAGAGATTGTTCACGAGCTCCATCAATTAGCTAATCTTAGAGTACGTGTAATTGATTTGGGTAGTGCAGGGATTGGCATTAATGATCCCACAGTCTCGTCCTTGAACATGGAAGTGAAAGAGCATCAGTATGAAGATCCTAAACTATGCCATTACAGAGACATATCTCATGAAAGAGAGAAGTCTCCATTTGATGTTTCTATGGATGGAATTCTTAGGTACCGAGGCAGGCTGTGTGTGCCGAATGTGGCAGAATTGCGTCATCGAATTTTAGAGGAAACCCATTATTCTCGGTATTCTATTCACCCAGGTGCAACCAAGATGTATCATGATCTTAAACTAATATATTGGTGGGATGTCATGAAGAGAGACATAGCGGAATTCGTAGCCCAATGTTCAAATTGCCAACAAGTAAAGATCGAACATCAAAAGCCAGGAGGATTATTGCAAGCAATGGAATCCCTACTTGGAAATGGGAGGTGATCAACATGGATTTTATTGTGGGGTTACCTCGTTCTTGAGGCAAGTATGATTCTATATGGGTGATAGTGGATAGATTGACAAAAGCAGCTCATTTTCTTCCAGTCAGAACTACCTACTCAGCGGAATATTATGCCAGGTTGTATCTCAAGGAAATTGTGCGACTCCATGGTATTACACTATCCATTATCACAGATAGAGGAGCACAATTTACAGCCAAGTTCTGGAAGTCCTTTCAAGAAGGTCTAGGTACCCAGATGAGGCTTAGCACGACATTTCATTCGCAAACCGATGGACAGGCCGAACGTACTATTCAGACTTTGGAAGATATGCTGCGGGAATGTATACAAGATTTTGGTGGTAGTTGCGATGATCATTTGCCTCTAATCAAATTTTCATACAACAATAGTTATCATTCCAGTATTCAAATGGACCCGTATGAAGCTTTATATGGAAGAAAGTGTAGGTCCCCAATCGGATGGTTCGAAATAGGATAGGTACAGCTAATAGGCCCTGAATTAGTTCAGAAAGCGGTACAAAAAGTCAAGGTGATCCGAGATCAATTGTTGACAGCCCAAAGTCTCCAAAAATCTTATGCGGACAACCACCGGCGAGACTTGGAATTTCAAGTTGATGATTGGGTATTTTTGAAAGTGTCGCCAATGTAAGGGGTGATGAGATTTGACAATAAAGGGAAGTTGAGTCCTCGATACATCAGACCCTATAAAATTATCCGTAAGGTGGGTCATGTAGCTTATGAGTTGGACTTGCCTTCACAGCTTGAATCAGTCCATCCTGTTTTCTATGTTTTGATGCTCCGCAAGTGTGTTGGAGACCCCACGAGGATTGTTCCGATTAATGATGTGCAAGTGACAGAAAAGCTAACATATGAGGAAGTGCCCATTGCCATTCTAGACAGGCAAGTGCGAAGACTGCGAAATAAGGAAGTAGCTTCAGTCAAAGTCTTATGGCGAAACAACAACCGAGAGGAAATGACTTGGGAGGTGGAAGAGAAGATGAAATCTACGTATCCGCACTTATTCCAACCCCCGGAAGAGGTTCATGATGAAACACCAAGATTCAGAGGTATGTTTACTTTCTTGTTTATGTATGTTGGTCCTGTGTGGCCATAGATATGTTGATATTGTATTGTAGCCCTGTGAGGCAATGTTATTATGGGTTGTTGTGACAGGTTGGTAATGCCATATTACAGGGGAAACTCTGGTGAAATTTTCGTAGAATTACCGAGTGTTTAACATTCGAGGACGAATGTTCCAAAAAGGGGGGAAGAATGTTACACCTTGGAAAATTTCTCGTTGATGTACAGTGAATAGGATAGCGAGGAATACGAGGTATATAGTGATTTGGATAAGTAAGAAATAGCATTTGATGATCCTAATTGAGATTCAAAGACATTTGACTGAAGGCAGAAGTTTGGCGAAGAAAGTAAAGGATATGTTATGTGTCGGGCAGGAATTATGGACGATGAGTGAATGATGGCATAATGATGTCTTAGAGATGAGTAATGACGTCCCTTAGATTGGTATTGAGGTGATAAACAAGTGTTAAGAAGGTTCCATAAGGATCGGAGATCAAACGAAGTAACGAAAATAAGATTAAGTGAACTGATGGGTTATACGGTCGATTATATGAACCGTATAATGGACCGTAGAAGTGCCACAGAACGAAGTTGCTGAAGGGTTGATTTCACAGTCGATTATACGGACCGTATAAAATTATACAGCCCGTATACTGTGCCGTCAAATTGACACAGGAATGGGTGATCACTGGAACAGTTTTACGGTCAATTATACGGACCGTATAAATTTATATGGACCGTATAATTGTCCGTATAATTGCCCGACGGATCAGATTTTAAGTCATTAAAAAGGGGACCCAAGTTCATTAATTCATTTCATTTCCACACCACTTCTCTCTAGAATTCTCTAGAATATTCTCCACTCTTCATCCACAATAAAACAAAGGAAATCAAAGATTAATATCAAGAATTCAAGTGAATCAAGTGTATGAAATTCATCAAGTTCATCCAAGCCAAGAAAATTCCAAGAGAAGTGAACTAGTGTTTTGGTGCAAGAAGAGTAATACCACTCAAGGCATATTACTACAATATCTAAGGTACGTTCTATGATGTTTTCATGATGTTTAAGACATTGAGGAGTTGAAACACTTGGATTGTAAAAAGATATAGAAAATGGGTCATGAATGTGTGAATAGTGACATTGTTGAGTAGTAGTTTGAATGAATCATGAAAATGGATATGTTGAGAGTGTAAATAGGTTATGAATGACATGTAGAACATGGAATGAGTATTATATGTGAAAGAACATGATAGTGAACTATGGTCATGATTATGGATGAATTAAAGTGAAATTGTAAAATGTGGATAATGTAGATAAATGACTATTGTTGTCTACTATATTGTGAACGTTGTTATGAATGTTTGGGAGTTGATATAGAATATGGGAAAAGTTGTATAAACAAAGGAAATGCCATCCAATTTTCTCTAGCGTTAGTAAGTCCGTTTTTATAATTGTTAGCTAATGTCGATACGAATTCTCTTGAAGGTAGAACGTGTGCATTAAAGGAGAACAAGCAAGCGATAGATTAGTTAAACGACAAAGGTATGTGAGACTAGTCCTTTCTTTCTATGGCATGAATCTGGTGGCATGATTTTTCCTTCTTCTCCATGAATCCTCTATACCCCGGAAAGCTAAGAGGCTATGTTCATGAATAGCTACATGAGATAAGAGATACATTACGAGCCCAATAATGATGACGATGAGCTTAAGTCTAAAGATCCTAGAGTTCATGGTATGATGTTCCTATATGGTTAATGATGTTGTTTATTGTATACACTCACCTTATACACTATTTCCTTCAAGGTGAGGCTAAATACTTGTCCATAATGGAATCGAGGGTCCACAACCTTATGTCACCCTGACATAGCCATAGTTGCTTTCAAGTTCTAATGTATGTTTTTAATGATAAAGGTATAATGATGTTTAGTCATGATACGTCTATGAGATGATTAATAATGTAAGTTTATAATATGCCTATGCCATATATGAAAATGTTGAGTTACGAAGGGTATATGACGATATGATTACACCGTGCCTAGATGGCCGAGCATGTCACCGCTAGTGCAGACTGCGAATGATTCCACCATGCCTAAATGGCCGGGCATGTCACCACTAAGGCGGGCTGCTATGTTTACACCGAGCCTAGAGGGCCGGGCATGATCACCACTAGTGGGCGGCATATGATGGTTACCCGGACCTGGGTTAACGAGGAGGATTATGATGTGATGATATACGTGATGTGATGACATATGTGCCATGATTATGTTAAATATGACATATGTACGAAATGTATTTGCCTATGAAACTTATTCAGGTTATATCCTTCCCTTATGGCTCATGATCCTTCTATTGTATTTGTTTCATTCCTATCTTAAATACTCAGTACAATGTTCGTACTGACGTCCGTTTTCTTTGGACGTTGTGTTCATGCCCACAGGTAGACAGGGAGGTGAGCTCGACCCAGACTCGTAGGAGCAGTTAGCTGATTGAAGGGTCTCCTTTGTTCCGGAGATGCTTGATTATTCTTTTGTGTATATTTGTATATGTTGGGCATGACGGGGTCCTGTCCCGTCCTTATGTCTAGCACTCCAGTAAAGGCTCGTAGATACGCAGTGTGGGTTGTATGGTCTCACAAGGTTGCTACTATGTATATATATTATTTTGATGGCCGAAAGGCTTATGCATATAAAAGTATTTAAGTTTCCCAAATGAAAGATGATTTTCTTATAATTTGAGTATGAATTTGATACAAGAACGACTAATGAGCATGATAAGTAGTAGAGTGAGTGGTGCTCGGTGGTTAGCCCCAGGTACCCGTCGCGGCCCTAGTCGGGTTGTGACATTTTTACTACTTGTTACTAAACATATTGATGTTACTAGTATCAACGATATACTTTCTCAAGTCATGTATATAATTTAAAGCATATCCAAAAAGTAGTAACAATAGTAACTACCCAAAATATTTTTACTAAAAGATTTTACTTAAAGAAGATATATATACAATTTCAAAATAATACCTAACTGTATCAAGGTTGTCAAATTTACGAGGTTTTACATTAACACTGTCATAAACCCTTTATAACCTCATGAATGATGTTAATCCCTTCAAGCTCATATGAATTTACTATGACATATCCTAACGTACAAAAGTACATCCTTCCTCCCTTATAAACATTCGTCCTCAAATGTTTAAGCTCGTAAAAGTCTACACGACATAGTCAACAAAACAAACTATCAGGCTCTTATAGGGTTAGGTCACATTTCTACCTTAAAACCACCTTCTAATCTCTTCGTCATCTACGAGTCTGTTATTCTAATATCTTTGTAGGGACACCCATTGGTTTTAAGCCTAGTAATTAGACTTCTAATTCTTTATCCCATTAAGCCAACTTCCACAAGTTATTATAGGTTCGTAGCTAGAAGAGTAACTAAAGAGATGTTGAAGTTCTACTTTCTCACTATTAGGTCTCTAACTTGTTCTCAGTCTAATTTAACCTTTCCTTAACAACTTAAGCATAATAGTAACTCACTCCTACCTTGTCATATAAAACGGGTGGTTCTTAATGAACAAATCTAATAAAACACACGCCCTATGGGAATTAATAGCCACTATACCTATCCCGTCATCTGGTACTGCATTATTTCTCTGACCATTTGGCATCTCTGTATACAAACACAATATGTAAGCCTAACTCAAACTCCTACGACTTAACTCTATAGCACGATCTAGATCCGAAAGAAGGGTAACTGACTCTTAAATGCCCTATAGTTCCCTGTTTATATAATGTGGTACACAAAACATCTATAAACAAGACTCTACTAGACACGGCTTGTAGACTCCCTATGATAAACATACTCTGATGCCATTTTGTCACACCCCAACCTAGGTGAGGTGTGATTTGCACCCGGCACCTTACTAGGGCTGAGCGAACCAAACTGTAACTCGTAGCCTCTATGTCTCAGAAGACGAATAAGGCCCAGGAGGCCAACCTATAAAACATAATATCATATTTAGGCCGACGAGGCCCCATACTGCAGCATCTGTACATTAGACTAACTAAAGTAGATGGGACCATCCCAACGCGTACATGAATAGCTACCTAGCCGACCAGGCCAATATACGTCTTTGTAAGCAGTAATAACTCCTAACAGAGATATACAAGGGCCAACAAGGCCTCCATACTGACGTACTGAACTGACCACACAAATGTACAAGCCTCTACAGAAATGTAACTGTAACACGGTTGGGACAGGGCCTCGGCATACCCATACTACATATACACAAAACTCTGACCCTGGTAACTCCGAATGATATGGAGCTTACCACACTGGTTGTTACTCGGAAAATCCTACTGGTGTAATCCTCCTAACAACCTATCTAAACCTGTGGGCATAAACGCAGCGTCCCCAGTAATAGGGAAGTCAGTACAAAATAATGTACCGAGTATGTAAGGCAGAAATGAAACATAACAATAGCATATTGTAAATAAGAGAGATAAGAATCAACTTGTATATATATATATATATATATATATATATATACAGGATTGGAGTAATATACATTTTATGGCTCTCAGTGGTATATATATATATATACCACTGAGAGCCATAACACTGACTGCCCACTGCCCAGTCGGCCGTAACCCAGTGTTGAATGATTGTGACATATCTTCCCAGCCAGCTGTAGCTCGACAATGAACCATAACTACCCATCCGACCATCACTCGGTGGTAAATACGTGTTTGCCCATCCGGTGGTAGCGCGCGTCTGCCCATCCGGCTATAATCCTTTTATGATGTACGTGTCTGCCCATTCGACTTATCCCTTTGGTAACTGAAGATACATCGCTGCCTAACTGTCTGTAGCTCGATGGTAACTAAAGTACTCTAATCAAGCCTGTGTACATACTATGTATATCTGCATACTACCTCAGATCCTGCTCTTACGAATTTACATAAGGATTGGGGAACCCTCTTCAAATCTTTAGAACTTCCTTCAGAGTGACATAAGGTTGTTACACCTCCGATTACATTATGAATATCATCCTTATTACCATAAACTATACAAGGCTTGGAATCTGATATATAACACATGTGAACGATATCATAAGGACATGAATAGCCTAGATGTCTCTGCTACTAAGAACGGAATCTTCGTGGAATAACATTCGTCTATATCTTGATTCGTCATAAAACATGCCAAAAGAAGGAAAGGATTAGGCTTAACATACCTCTTATCGTCAATACGCACTCAATAAAGAACTCGCTTCAATTAGCACTTCGACCTCAATCACACAAGAACAACCTTAATCTTAAGATACTTCACCACGGAGTATTCTCCGACTTGCTAGGATCCGGATGCAACCAATCTTATAACCATCAAATCAATGTAGAAAAATAGTTGTACTTGATCTTTGAAATAAGAGAAGAATGTTGGTTGCTCTTTGTTAAAATTGAAAAAAAAAAAACGCTGCTACTGCTATGGAAAGAAATAACGTTGTTTCTTCTACGAAATAGGTGCAGCATATATTTTCCTTCAAGAACAAATTCTCCTACAGGTGATGTAAGTTATCATACAAATATATGCAAGAATTGAGGTCTGAAAATTTGAGTCGGCAAAACAAACTTTAGTATGTCTAAAGTTAGGCAATTAGGTACTAACATACAAATCTAATTTTACTTATATGTGAAGGAATCCTATTAAGTTTTTTAAAGAACTACTTTGACGGAGGAAGTGGTAAACATGTAGAGAAGAGCCTTTAAATGTAATATTCCACAATACATACTAATTAAATAACACCACTTATCATAATAATAATACTTTTTACCACTTGTTACCATATATATTGATGTTACTAGTGATGAAATTTAATGAAAACATTTTTGGCACATTACTTTAAGTATCAACGATATACTTGCTCAAGTCATGTATATAATTTAAAGCATATCCAAAAAGTAGTAACAATAGTAACTACCCGAAATCACACTTAGCAAATTTTTACTAAAAGATTTTACTTAAAAGAAGATATATATACAATATCAAAATTATACCTAACTGTATCAAGGTTGTCAAACTTATAAGGTCTTACATTAACACAATCATAAACCCTTTATAACCTCATGAATGATCTTAATCCCTCCAAGCTCATATGAATTTACTGTGACATATCCCAACGTACAAAAGTACTGGTGTAACAACTAATATCGTAGCGGATGCGTTGAGTCGAAAGACAGTGAGTGTGGGTAGCTTGGCGCATTTGATTTTGGAGGAGTGTCCTTTGGCTATAGTTGCCCGATCCCTAGCTAATAGTATGGTGAGACTTGATATTTCGGAACCGGGAAAGGTCCTGCCTTGTATGGAGGTGAGGTCGTCACTTTTGGGGCAAATTAAGGCTCAACAATTTGAGATGCGAATTTTGCAAGATTCGAGATAAGGTGTTGCGAGGGGAAGCCAAAGAAGCGATTCTTGATGGCGAAGGGGTTATGAGAATAAAGGGGAGTGTTTGTGTTCCTCGTATTGGTGGATTGAATAGGTTGATTATGAGGAGGCTCGCAGTTCTAGGTATTCCATCCATCCGGGTGCTACATAGATGTATCGCGATTTTAAGCTGCTTTATTGGTGGTGTTGGAAGAAGAGGGATATAGTTGAGTTTGTATCTTAGTGTTTAAATATTCATTAGGTTAAGTATGAACATCAGATTCCGGGTGGTATGACTCAGAGAATTCCCATACTGGAGCAAAAATGGGAGAGGATAGATATGGACTTCGTGGTAGGGATACCGAAGACTTTGGACAAGTTTGATGCGATTTGGGTTATCGTGCACAGGTTGATTAAGTCCGCTCACTTCATTTTGGTTCAGACTACCTACAATTCGGAGAAGATGGAAAAAATCTATATTCAGGAGATTGTTCGGTTGCATGCGGGCCAATTTCTATCACTTCAGACCGATGCACCTAGTTTGCCTCTCATTTTTGGAGGACCATACAAAAATAATTGGGAAGCTTTTCACCCGCAGATGGATGGTCAGTCTGAATGGAGTATTCAAATTTTTTAGAATATGTTGCGGGCATGTGTGATTGACTTTGGTTGCCATTCGGACGAGTTTTTCCCACTGGTGGAATTTGCTTACATCATCAGCTATCATTTGAGTATTGATGTAATACTCTGTAAATTCCAATTAGATATGAATGTGTTAAATGGCATTAATTTGACATTTTATCCATGCGAAGTTCTATGGAGATGAGATTGGATGGAAATAGTTGTTTTAAAATCAAGAAAAATAGTGAGGAGCATCAGATTCGATAGAATTGTCTAAGTTTACGGTAGGTCTGACTTTCAGAAAATTTACGTGAAAATCCATTGGGAATTTGAAAAAGCTTTAGACATGAAAGTTGTAGTTCTTTGAAATCCCTTCCCAACCATATATGGCCTAGCTAAGACGGAGCTCTATGCTAGGAGTTTACTGAACTCTATCGGTTGTTTGGACACCCGTGCGTCGCATGTGTCACGACCCAAACCAATGAGTCGGGACGAGTGTCTGACTTCTAGTGACCAAACACCCTTAAACACGTATCTGAAACATACTGAACATCAAAGGCCCATAAATGGCATAAACTCATTTCATATGAGGGAAACATCAGAACTCTGTACAATCTGCATATATAGACACAACATGCGGAAGAACAGTGCAAGCCAGCTAGGCTACTACATATATTGTACACAAAAGAATAGAAGCCGACAAGGCTACATCGTCGTAATACTACATACAACTGTCTACAAACCTCTACTGGAATGAAAACTATAGAAAGGACGGGATAGGGCCTTGTCATACCTATATGCATACACATCTCAAAAGGGTGGCATACCAAAACTGACTGCAACTCCGGATCAAATGGAGCGCACTGAACACTGCTAGATCTAGAGGTCCTACTGAGCTGGACCACCTGTCTGTCTACCTGTACCTGTGGGCATGAACGCAGCCCCCCGAGCAACAGGGAGTCCATACGGATAATGGACCGAGTATGTAAGGCATAAGAACAACATATATACATAAGAATCATGGATAAGATCTGAACTCATAAACTGAAATGAATGACTGCATGTAATTGTATGAACTAGTATCTGCATGAATATGTATAACTGACAATGCCTCTGTGGGCACATAATATGCATGCTCATGCCTATCAGCGATGGCCATGCATCTATATATGTGTGCATATATAACGCCTAATATATGTGCGTATATAACGCCTGATGTATGTGCGTATATAACGCCTGTAAAGCCTCTATGCCATCTCATCATATCATATCGGCTTCTCTGCGGCCATAATCAATATCATCATCATAGTGGTAATGCGTGTATAACGCCTGTATCTCTTCTTTACTTTACATATATCTAATATTCGGGTATATAACGTACGCCTTCTGGTCACGGGTCAATGTACATAAATATATAATGAATGTAATGCATGAATAAACTATATGCACAGAGCTGGCTACATAAGACTGGACCCATGAACAGAAGGATCACTGATAAACGGGGTACACGAACATCAAAGACTGAAGTACTTCTAATGCTTCTAAGAGTAGAGTATTATGGAAGTTCGCTTACTCGCTTGTTGGATCATATCATAGGATCATGCCAAAAGAAGGAAAGAATGGCCTTAACATACCTTGAAGTATACTCAATCGTCCAACTTCTACCTCTCGAACTTGCAAGTCTACAATTAAGATAACATAGGGCTTAATTAGGCTATTTGCCTCGCTTACTAATAATTTTAAACACCAATAGAGCTTGATAATTTATGGGCAACATTTTCCGTATAAGCTTAACAACTCTTCAACTTCTCATTCGATCCAACATCAACCACAATAACCACATCACGATGACAAAACATATATATATACACACACACACACACACACACACATATATATATATATATATATATATATATATATATATATATATATATATATATATATATATATGTGTGTGTGTGTGTGTGTGTGTGTGTGTATAAGATATACTTAAATCCATTCCCAATCATCTCTTAAAATAACCCCAAGTCACCATTTTGTCCTTCATCAACTCACCACTCCCACAAATACCTACTCTTTACTTAGTTCACTAAAACTCTAGATAATAAACTCAAATACAAGGGCAGAAATCATTTACATACCTTGAGGGGTCAGGAATCCCAAGAATCACTTCAACTTCAACTCCCTAAACTTCACAACCTTGAAGAAAACCTAAAAACAACCTTCTTCTTCACAAGCTCGGGTTTACGGGGTCCAGGTCTTGTCAAGTCTTCACTAATATGATGTAAAATATTGGGAGAGAATATATTAGGATTTTTCTTATTTGGAATGAAGGAAAATATGAAATAAGATCGTGAACAACCTATTTATACTTGGAAGCCTAAAAGGCTACAACGGTCCAGTTCGACGAGCGGGTCGACGGCCCGTCGACTTGCCCCGTCAACCTACGCCTGCAGATGCAAGGCTATGGGTCCCTGTCGATGCCACACATCAATGGTCTACCGACTAGTCGATGACCCGTCGACGATGATTGGTGTTCTGCAGATTTCTCTGATTCAATTCAAATCGCGTCGATTCGATTCGTTCAACTTCTAACTCTATAAATTGCCAAGAATATCTGTTGGTACCCTCGTGCAAAGGGTAAGGCACTTTCTACCTCCAAACTCAGTCTCGGGTCTCTATTCCAAGGGAATACCCAACTAGGAAACGATAGGTTCTACTACTACGAACATGAGGGGTGTAACATTCTCCCCCCCCCCCCCCCCCCCCCCTCCCTTAGGAACATTCATCCTCGAATGTTCGAACAATCCTTGATTTTAAAAATTTTGGCAGAGTTTCCCCTGTACTTATACCAATCCATCCTACACGCAGTAACCCAAAATAATGCCACACAGGGTCACATACTATAACACACAATACCATGGCCTCACACGACCAATCACGATAACTGAAATGAAATAATACCTGGGGGCGATGATGCCTCAGATCAAACCTCCTGTACTGCTGGGAAACAATACGGGTACTCAGTCTTGATTGCCTCTTCGGCTTCCTAAGTCGCTTCCTCAACATTCTTATTCCTCCACAAGAATTTAACGGAGGCTACATCCTTGGTCCGCAGCCGACGGACCTGTCTGTCCAATATAGCCACTGGAACTTCTTCGTATGATAACTGCTCGGTCACCTGGATATCATCCACTGATACCACTCTTGAAGGATCTCCGATACACTTACGAAGCATAGATACATGAAATACTCAATGTACCGACTCTAACTCTGAAGGAAATTCTAGCTCATATGCCACTATGCCCACTATCAAGGGCTCAACTTACCCTTCTTGCCAAACATCAACACTCCCTTCATAGGCGAAACTTTCAGGAACACCCAATCGGCTATCTCGAACTCTAGCTTACATCGCCGATTATCCGCATAGGATTTCTATTGACTCTGAGCTGTTAACAACCTTTCTCTAATCACTTTCACCTTATCAAATGCTTGCTGAATTAAATCTAGGCCTACTAACTGATTCTCCCGACATCGAACCACCCTATGGGCGATCTACATCTCCGCCCATATAAGGCCTCATAAGGAGCCATCTGAATACTGGAATGGTAACTATTGTTATACGCAAACTCGATAAGAGGAAAACGATCATCCCAACTGCCTTGAAAGTCAAGTACATAAGCTCTAAGCATATCCTCAAGGGTCTGTATAGTACACTCTGCCTGTCCATCTGTCTGGGGGTGAAATGCAGTACTAAGACTCACCTGAGTCCCCAATCCTTGCCGAAAAGACTTTCAGAATTTGACTGTGAACTGTGCTCCTCTATCTGAAATAATGGCTATAGGAACACCATGAAGTCATACAATCTCCTTAAGATAAAGCCTTGCATAATCCTCGGCTGCATAAGTTGTTCTGACAGACAGAAAGTGAGCTGACTTTGTAAGACTATCAACTATGACCCATATCGGATCACACTTCCGCTGAGTACGGGGCAACCCTGTAATAAAGTCCATATTAATTACTTCCCACTTCCATGTTAGAATCTCCATAGCCTGCAATAGACCTCTAGGCTTCTGGTGCTATATTTTGACTTGCTGACAATTTGGACACTGAGTGACAAATTCTACTATGTCTCTCTTCATACCATCCTACCAATAAACTTCTTTGAGATCATGGTACATCTTTGTTGAGCCTGGATGAACAGAATAGTGAGAGTAATGTGCCTCCCCCATAACCTGCTGACGGAGCCCTGCAACATTAGGGGCATATACTCTGTCTCGATACCTGAGTACTCCATCACCTGTGATCACAAAGGGTGTCTTTTCTTTCTGAGGTGTTGTGTCTCAGTTATGAACTAAAACAGGATCCTCATACTGGTGCTACTTTATCTCTACTACCAACGATGATACCGCTGTGTCTTGAACCGTAACTCCTGCATCACCTTAATTTATCAATCGAACTCCGAGGCTAGCCAATCGATGAACCTCACAGACCATTTCTCGTCTCTCTCTGCCGACACGTGTGACAAGCTACCCATAGATTTACGACTGAGGGCATCGGCTACTACATTGGCCTTCCCGGGATTGTACAGAATATCCACATCATAGTCTTTTAACCACTCTAACCATTGCCACTGATGCAAGTTCAAGTCCTTCTGCTTAAAGATGCACTGGAGACGCTTATGATCAGTATAGATATCAATATGGACACTGTATAAGTAGTGCCTCCATATCTTCAAGGCATGAATCACTGTCGCTAGCTCAAGATCATGGGTTGGATAATTCTTCTCGTGCTTCTTCAACTGTCTAGAAGCATAAGCGACAACTTTACCGTGTTGTATCAACACACAGCCTAATCTAACACCTAAAGCATCATAATATACCACATAGGCATCTGCTCCTTCTGGAAGAGTCCAAATTGGTGCTGAAGTTAACTTATCCTTCAACGTCTGAAAACTCTACTCACAAACATCTGTCCATTGGAACTTAGCTGATTTCTGAGTCAATTTAGTCAATGGGGATGAAAGAGAGGAAAATCCCTCTACAAACCTTCTATAATAACCTACCAAGCCTAAGAAACTATGTATCTCCGTTGGTGTCGTGGGCCTTGGCCAATTCTTCACAGCCTCAATCTTCTGGGCATCCACTCTAATGCCTTCCTCCGAAATAATGTGACCCAGAAAAGCCATAGAGTTCAACCAGAACTCACACTTAGAAAACTTGGCATACCACTCTTTACCTCGAAGAATTCCAACCACTATGCGCAGATGTTCTGCATGATCAGCCTCTGACAACGACTAAACCAGAATATCATCTATGAACACAATTGTTGACACCCAATTTTGTCCCGCCTCTTCTCCAAAATATCTGTTTACGCTTCCAATATTTTTGGAAACTTTAAAAAATAATTATTTATATTTTACTATAATTATTAGCTTTTATTAATACTGGCGTTTCATTATTCTATTGCAGTCACTAGCTGTTATTATTATTTTTTTGTTACTTATCTTTATCATTATTATTATTATTATTATTATTATTATTATTATTATTATTATTATTATTATTATTACTATTATTATTATTATTATTATTATTATTATTTTTATTATTATTATTACCAGTATTATTATAATTTGCATTATAATCATTTCAGCATTTTTACCACCTTATGCATACGCATCGCATTTATTTTCGCACAATTAAATAATAGCGTTTATTTAAAATATTATGGCACGGCTATTACGACGCCATATAATTTCATTTTTATCTGAACACTAATAATTATTAAGTGATATTTTAGCATATCTTAGTATATAGTTAATTCAAATAGGTCTTGTATTTAAATTTAGAAGCCCAAATTGGCTCTCCCATCTGCTGAGTTATTAGCTCAAATCCGAGCCCAATCAACATAAATATTTTCGGATCAATCAGCCCACATTTTATTCATCAGCCCACATTTTATTCCCAGCCCACATTTTAATTGACCTAGCCCACTATTCATCTACCCGACCCAGCCCACTATTCATTTAACCCGGACCCGACCCGACTCGTTCAAACAAATGAAACGAGTAGGGTTTCTATTCTTTTCATCAGGCGCCGCACCCCTCCTTTCTGTTTCCTCTTCGTCGCCTCTTCGCCTCTCTCTCTCTCTCTCTTCATCCGCCCTCTCTCTTCTCGACGCAATCAGAAAACTCGCAGGCGTCTTTTGTTCCCACAGGCCCTGCATAGTCATTTCGGGGAAAGGGAGTTAATACTCGTCCTTTACCCGTCAGTGTTCAACCAGGGTGAGTTCGTCTTCTTCCCCCCTCTTCTGTTGTCGATCTGAGACGGTTTAATGGACTTCATCCGTTTGTGAAGCAAAACCATTTTTTTAGCAGTCCTTTTTTATTTCGGGTACAAGGTTTTAATGGTTTTTGTCTACTTCTCCCCTATATCTGATCGATGACAGAAAAAGACTCTAACGTTATTTGAACGGAAGTTGACCTAAAAATCCCGCCTAATTTTCAATTTTTGAACCCTAGAAAACCCTAAATGTCCCCTATAAATAATGGTTTTTTCTGGAGTAGGAAGGGGTCCCCTTTTAGTCGCCTTCAATGATCTGAAAGTAGAGTTCTTTTTTTTAGCCGTCTTGAATACTCTGAAAACACAAGTCTTTAACCGTTTAAATTCCCGTCAAAACATTAGTTTTTAATTTTCTTGACATCGCCTCACAATACTACGTCCTTTTCTGTTTTGCCTTTGGTATTTGTTTGGGTCCGGATCTATACAAACTCGGAGTTGTAGTGTTCGAGTGGATATCGAAACCCCCGCACCCTGTTCGCTGCACCCGAAACAGGTAATTCTTCATTCCCTTTTTTTTTTTTTTTGCATTCTTTGGTTGCTCTGTGTTATTTTAGTTTGTTATTCTGTGATTAAAACATGTTAGTTTAGTTAAGTTAATTGAGCTTGATAGATAAGTCTGTTTGCATGTTTCTGTGGTAGTTCTGTTTGTGTGGTTAAGCATGGTTTATGTATGATAATTTAGTTTAGTTTGTTCAAGTATGTGAAGAACTCTTCTTTAATTACTGAATATTAGTCTGGTAGTTCAATAAGTGGTTATGTGTTCATATATATTTGTTGTCTTGGTTGGTCTAACTTCAGTTTAGCTTAGCTCAATAGCATTATGCATATTCCTGTTTCAGTTAATTTAGTCTCAGATACTGGTCTTGTCATGTTTGGTTCTGAGATGGTCCAAATCTATTAAAGTCCAGTAGAAATGCTTATCTAGTAATTAAAAAAACTTTCAGTTTAAGTAGCCTCTCTCTTGATTGGCATATCATTAGCACTTCCCCCTCTTTTCTCGCCATTCTGTTAAGGGATTCTAGTAATGGATTAGCATGTTCTCCTTTAAGGGTTATCTCTGTGCTAAGAAGTTAATTGCTTCTAAAGTTGTTGATATGATTAGTTTGAGGCGGTCATTTGGATAAACTAATGTCTAGTTAAAGAGAGGATTATCTTGAAATATGTCTTTGTCATTCTGTAAGCCAACTTGTTTGGGGTTGGTTTCTTAGTTTTCAAAGTGCATTATTCATTAATGTTAAAATCTGGTTGAAAGGTCTATCATCTACGCTGCTTAGTTGAAATCTGAAACATATATCCATTTCCTTTCAAGTAAGTTACTGTGAACTGTATCGTCGAGTTCTCTAACTGCCATCTATCGCCTAGTTCTCTAACTGCCATCTGGTTTAAGTAGATATATTAGGGGAGAAATATGAGTAGTATATGAATCCCAGGGATAAGTATTGATTCGAGCTGCTATGTGACAGAATGTTTTCCTTTAAGATGTTTGGCCATTTCTTATTCTCAACCCGAGATTAAGTATCCCTAAAGACTTTTGTTTCATTCATTCTAATTTGGGTTCATTACATGATTGGTGGAAATTTCTTTTTTTTCACTTGTTAAAACTTTAAAATTTGTTTGTCCTAAACTGAGTAGTTTAGTTTAACGTGCTAAAGTTTATGGAATCCAGTTAAATCTACTTTCTTTGACCTGCTTCCGTATGATCTCAATTGGGTAGCTAAAAAGCAGAGGAGGAGAGTATTTTATTTAAGTATTGGAACTATTGACTTGCTTGGCATACTCCTTATTAATCTGGTACTTGTCCCGAACTATTCACCACTTAATTCATTAGGATAAGCACCTGATCATGAATTTGCCTTCATATGTTTTTCATTATAAATGCTTTTCTTATGTTCTCTTGTTGGCTTGAAAAGAGATCGAAATCTATTATGCTTTGGCCTCAAGTGTGGATAAAATATGACAAGTCATTCACTAATCGAATCGGTGACTGTTTCATCTGTGTTAAGCCCTTTCCTCCTCTTACGTTACATTGCTAGTGCATGTCCTGCATTTGTTTAAAAGTTTATATGCTAACATGTTACAAGTATTCCATGTTTGATTATGTATATACTTATGATATTACTAGTGTACTTTACTGAAGCACGTTAATGGGGAGGTTAGATTGGTCATTATGGATCAAGCTTGAACCCTCCCCGGTGTTAGCCATGCTTGGGATTCATGAAATCCCTTGGAACTTGTGCAACATCGGGAAAACGGGGGCGAAAGCTTTCCAATATTGACCTTCTATACATCCTTATGAACGTGTATACATGAGGTATACTTAAATATACGCAGTATATATATAATCTACTGATCTGTTTTTGAATTTATATTTTACATGTTTTAACCTTATTCATTGATTAGATACTAATCCTTTTCCTTTCTTTTTATGCATGACCATCGCATACGAGTCCGAGGGACTCGTATTCCTACGTATTCGGTGTTGGGCTAAAGCCCAACATTACCTCTCTCTCGAGTCAGCCCACCCACAGCAAAAATAAAAAAAACGGAATTTTGGGCCGAGGCCCATAACAGCAGCAACAATAGCAGCGTCCAAAATGGGCCAAGCCCATTTGAACTTCTTTATATTTCTGTCGTTTTATTATCTTTGTATATTTGATTGTTTGACTAACACTTCATCTTAATTTTATTTTCTTAGCAAGAATGAACCTTAGCGGAATTAGTGGGTTAATTTAATATGACAGGTAGTTAATTTAAAGTATCTATAATATTTATTTTGTTAGAACAGTTGATTTTCAATAGCATATTTGGAGTAAAAGGAATCATGTTTTGCTACCTTAGAATATTGTTTTAAAAAAATGTTACTAATATCGTAAATATGAGTTCAAGTATATTTTACAAACAATCTTTTTTCAAGAGTTACCCAATTATGCATCTTTTTAGCCACATCTGTCTATTTTCCTAAACTGCAAGAATCAATTAATATCTCGCCATTTAAGTTATTTCAAACATTTATAAAAAAACGCTGCACAAACTCACATTTTCTTTTACTTATATGCCAATTATTATATTTTCTGAAAATTTTATTTTAAATTAGCATTATTATTTAAAGCCTTAGCAACATTTATAAGTCCTATTTTTGAAGTCTTCTTTTATGCAAATTATTATGTTTTCTACAAGTCTTATTTTAAATAGAATTTTTATTTAAAGCTTTGACAACATTTATATATATTATTTTAAATAGCATTATTATATTTTCCTTTAAAACCTTAGCAACATTTACAAGCCATTTTCTTAAAATCTAATTGTTATATTTGCGTCTTTAGCCCTAATTAATTAACCTAAGTTTGGACGGTAACCGTAGTTAACGGATTCTAAAGGATTCCTAACCCCTTCCCTTTAGGATAATCTAGAACCCTTACCTAGAATCACGCTAAATAAGCAGACCATTAACGGAGGTTTAGGTAGGCTTTACCTTAGTTAATAAATTAGCTGTCCTAATTCACCATGAAATTAATTAGGTGGCGACTCCTTAAAATAAAACAAACAGGGATCACCAATATGTTGTACTCTAATTTAACCCGTTTAAATGGGGTATAACAACAATCACGAACAAATCTAGAAAGGGCATGAATACATGATTCATCAAATCCATTAATACAGCTGGGGCATTAGTTAGCCCGAACGACATAACACGAAACTCATAGTAGCCATATCTAGTCCAGAATGTCGTCTTCGGAATGTCCTCTTCCTTGATCCCAACCTGGTGATATCCTAATCTCAAGTCTATCTTCGAGAAATATTTAGCGTCTTGCAACTGATCGAATAAATCATCGATCCTCGGGAGCGGATACTTATTCTTTACAGTCACTCTATTCAATTGCTTATAATCAATACACATTCGCAAAGCGCCATCCTTCTTTATTACAAATAACACCGGCGCTCCCCACGGTGATGGACTAGGCCTGATAAAGCCCTTCTCGATCAAATCTTTCAATTGTTCCTTCAATTCTTTCAACACGCAGGTACCATCCTATAAGGAGGGATAGATATTGGTTGAGTGTCTGGCAATAGGTCAGTAGCAAAATCAATCTCCCTTTCTGAGGGGAATGCCTAGAAGCTCATCTGGAAATACTTTTGGGAACTCATTAACCACAGGAACAGACTGAAGAGTCGGCGACTCTGCTTGCACATCTTAAACTCAAACTAGGTGAAAATATACCCTTTTCTGATCATTCTTTCTGCCTTAAGGTAGGAAATAAACCTACCCCTAGGCGAAGCAGCATTGCCCTTCCACTCTAGGGCTGGCTCGCCTGGAAACTGGAATCGAAATATCTTTGCTCTACAATCAACGTTAGCATAACAAGAAGCTAACCAGTCCATGCCCATAATAACATCAAAATCAATCATATCTAACTCAATCAGATCTGCTACGGTATAGCGGTCACAAACTATAACAACACAGTCTCGGTATACTCGCCTAGCTATAACCGGATCACCAACTGGCGTAGACACCTCAAAAGGTTTAATCAACTCGGGCTCTATCCCAAACTTGCCGGCAACAAAGGGCTTAACATACGATAAAGTGGAACCTGGATCAATCAGTGCATAAACATCATGGGAGGAAACTGATAATATACCTGTAACAACATCAGGAGACGTCTCGCGGTCCTGTCTACCAGCCAATGCATACACGTGATGCTGAGGACAACTCGAGCTGGATGCTCCACTCCTCCCCAAACCTCACCCTGCTGGCGTCTGAAAAACTTTCCCTGAAGGGCGCACTGCAGAAGAAGAGCCAGCCACAGATCCTGTAGGCTGAACCATACCTTTACCAACTCCCATAGGGGCACTCCCTCATCCTGTGGCCTGACTGCCCACAAGTATAGCAACCATCCGAGCCCAGCCGACACTGACCTACATGTAACTTGCCACACTGGGTACATCGTGGCAAAAGGGGCCTCATCTAGCCTGACTATGGTCGGTACTGAAAGCCTGAAGCTCTAGAACTCTGGCCCGCTCCGGAATAAGAAGACCGGTCAACCCTCGGACCTAGAAACCATGGAGGTGCACACCCTTCCAGCTAATAAGAATATCTTGAATGCTGCTGCCTCTGTCCTCCCCTGAACTCACCAACCATATAAAAAAATCTTGCCCTTTTACCACGGCTCCGGTCACGCTCGCGCTCTATTCTCCGCTGGCGTTTACGATCCTCCAAATTATGTGCATATGCCGGTATATAGGAGATATCCATGCCTGGCTGTAATGCAGCAGTCGTACACTTATCGATCAAGTGTGGCCCTAGACTGGCCACAAAGAGATGAACTATATCCTTTATCTCAGCCACCATGGCTGGGGCATATCTAGCCAAGTAATTGAAGTGTACAGAATACTCTTGCACATTCATACTGCCTTGCTCAATACGTAGGAACCTATCTGCTCGGGCTCGTCGGACCTCTAGAGGTAGATAATGGCAGAGAAAAGTATCTGAGAACTCTCGCCACACAGCTGGAGGGGCATTTTCTCCCCTAGATAACTCCCATGCCTGATACCACTGTATCGAAATATCTCGGAGTCTATATAAAGCCAACTCCACCGACTAAATCTCATCCGCGCGCATAACCTCAAGGTCTTCTGCATACCATCAATGAAATCCTGGAGGTCTATGTTTTGCTTTACCATAGAAAACTCGGGAGGACCTAACCCAAGGAAGGTCTTAACCCACGAACTACTGGCCCTGTCTGCTGGGTCAACACCAACTCTCTGCTGCGGTGCCTGGGCGGCTACTAATCTGGTCAACAACCATACATCATCCCATACATCCTGGCTCTCTGCATCCGGCTGAGGAACCGGGGCTGGTGCTGGAGGCGGGGTATACGACGTCTCAGACAGCCCCTCACTCTGAATCTCATCCAGGGCCCTCCTGGCCTGCCGAGTACGGCTAGTGGCCTCACCGGCCGCTCTCTTGCCCTTCTGAGCAACTGTAGCTTTCTTGCGGGGCATCACTAAAATCAGAACAATTTATCAGAAAGCGAAAGCTTAACACAGGGCTCTATCGCACAATCTAAGGGAGAAAGAATGACATCATCCTAAATGTCCTGTAGCCTAATATTTATAAGTGTGGTGCACAACACGCCCATAAACAAGACTCTACTAGACACGGTCTGTAGACAAATCTAGGACGAAACTGCTCTGATACCACTTCTATCATGACCCAAACCAATGAGTCGTGACGAGTGTCTGACCACTAGTGACCAAACACCCCTAAACACGTATCTGAAACATACTAAACATCAAAGGCCCATAAATGGCATAAACTGATCTCATAAGAGGGAAACATCAGAACTCTGTACAATCTGCATATATATACATAACATACGGAAGAACAATAGAAGCTAGCTAGGCTGCTACATATATTGTACACAAAAGAATAGAAGCCGACAAGGCTACATCGTCTGACTACTACATACAACTATCTACAGACCTCTTCTGGAATGAAAGCTGTAGAAAGGACGAGACAGGGCCTCGTCATACCCATATGCATACACATCTCAAAAGGGTGGCATACAAAAAATGACTGCAACTCCGGATCATATCATAGGATCATGCCAAAAGAAGGAAAGAATGGCCTTAACATACCTTAAAGTATACTCAATCGTCCAACTTCTACCTCTCGAACTTGCAAGTCTACAATTAAGATAACATAGGGCTTAATTATGCTATTTGCCTCGCTTACTAATCATTTTAAACACGAATAGAGCTTGACAATTTATGGGCAACATTTTCCTTAAAAGCTTAACAACTCTTCAACTTCTCAATCGATCCAACATCAAACACAATACCCACAACACGATGACAAAACATATATATATATATCAAAAATATATTTAAATCCATTCCCAATCATCTCTTAAAATAACCCCAAGTCACCATCTTGACCTTCATCAACTTACCACTCCCACAAATACCTTCTCTTTACTTAGTTCACTAAAACTCTTGATAATAAACTCAAATACAAGGGTAGAAATCATTTACATACCTTGAGGGGTCAGGAATCCCAAGAATAACTTCAACTTCAACTCCTTAAACTTCATAACCTTGAAGAAACCCTAGAAACAACTTTCTTCTTCACAAGCTCGAGTTTACGGGGTCCGGGTCTTGTCAAATCTTCACTAATATGATGGAAAATAGTGGGAGAGAATATATTAGGATTTTTCTTATTTGGAATGGAGGAAAATGTGAAATAGGATCGTGAATCACCTATTTATACTTGGAAGCCAAAAAGACTACAGTGGTCCGGTTTGACGAGCGGGTCGACGGCCCATCGAATTGCTACGTTGACCTGCGCCTGCAGATGCAAGGCTATGGGACCTGTCGATGCCGCACATCGACTGTCTACCGACTAGTCGACGATGACTGGTGTTCTGTAGATTTCTCTGATTCAGTTCAGATTGCGTCGATTCGATTCGTTCAACTTCTAACTCTATAAATTACCAGGAATATCTGCTAGTACCCTCGTACATAGGGCAAGGCACTTTATACCTCCAAAAACGGGCTCGGGTCTCTATTCCAAGGGCATACCCAACTAGAAAATCATAGGTTCTACTACTACGAACACGAGGGGTGTAACAGCATGGGTGGTGCACAAATTACCCATCTCTGAAAAACATTTGGCCTTGTGTGCCATAAATACAACACAGGGGTGGCGTACGGGCAGTAGCCCGCGATGGGCATGTGACGCAAGGCCACCGCATGACCTCATTTTTTTTGTTTCAAATTATATAAGCTTCTAACTTCGTCATAACCCTTCCCCACTTCGTATTGGCCGACTTTTTGAGAGAAAACAACAGGGTTCCCCAAAACATCTAAGGTAAGTTCTTGATCAATTTCTATCATTACTAAATCAATCTAACATCAAACTAACACTAGTTCATCCTTCAAAACCATAGATTCTTAAAAATCGAAGAAAGAAATATTGAAGGAGACTTTGGGAAACTTCTTAAAGGTTCTTTGATCCTCACTGAGATTATTTAGAGAATTTAGACTAGTTTTGGGTATTAAAAACTATAAGAATCCATGGGTGATTCATGGGGGATTCAAGAACACATTTTTGGACATGAAAAAGAGTTGGTTTTTCAATAAGGGTAGGAACTTTTAGAATTTGGTTAAAGTTCTGAACTTTTTCCTGAATAATCATTGTAGAACAATTGTTGATCTTGGAGGAATATGTTTGAGCGGTAATTCAGGTATGTCTAGATTTCTAAAATTATTTTTTTAAAGTATGCCTACGATTTCAAAACGTTTTGATATATGTGTAAATGCTTTAAAAGCATCGTTTGAACCATGTATACTTTCAAGAATGTTTTGAAACCGTGATTGATTTTAAGAATTGAATGCTTTGAAATCGTGATTGATTTTAAGAATCTTCTTTTGGTTGTTGTACACGTTGAAACCCTAGTTTGGCGGGTGTTTGTTGTTGAACTTATTTTTGAATTCAAGATGGTATTTGAACAAGGTCATACGCGTGTAGGGTTAAACCCACATCGAACCATACTTGAAATATATTATTGTGATGAACGTTTTTTCCCCATCATGGGATAATTGAACTTATTTTCTAAAGATTGAAGCTTTAAACGTGTTTTACCTTTGAATGGGTTTTCTTGAACTTGAAACTGAATAATTGATTTGAATAAGGTTTCTAAATTGATTATGACTTGAAATACCTTATTGTGAAAAGATGACTTGAGAAGTGAATCGGCTATGATTCGGTTAATATGCCATGACATGTAATTTTTTGTCTTTGGGCCTGTATGGGCAAGTTGTACTAGTCAGAAGACGATTAGTCGTTATGGATCCTAATGTATCGCTTTTGAGCGTTGTTATGTCAGTCCAAAGGACGATTGACCTATGTGGTATGTAGCTCGATGTATCTACTAGTGTGTCAGTCTAGAGGACAATTGACCTCTGAGGCGTATAGCCCGATGTATCTATTGTTTTGCTAGTCTAGAGGATGATTAGCCTCTGTGGGATAATATCCCTGGTGTATCGAATCCTTGTTTATCCGTGATTTTTCATGTGTTGATCTTTTAGTTGTCGGTAAGTGGCTTGTGGTGATCTTGAGTTCGTAAGTGAAACACTTAATGAGATGAATGGTATAATAAGTTGAAATTGATATATTCCTATGTCTTGGCTTTTACTGGTGATTTTACTAAGTTTACTGGCTTACTCTATCTCTGGATTTTGAATTGTTTTCATTGATATTGTTTTACTGATTTCACTATAGTATTTTGACATTCTAACTATTTCCCTTTAGACACTCACTGAGTACCCAATACTCAGGCACGCCATTGTTGTTTTTTATGGTATGTTAGGTAACGAAGAAGAGCAGGTTCGTGATACGCGTATGGAGTAGGGGAACTTACTGCTTTCCAGAATTATTAGTGAGCCTGCATGCTTGTTTGTGGGACACCCCTCTATCTTAGTTTATTGCTTTTAGTTTCTGAGTTGTGTCTCGAAGTTTTTCTATTCATTTATCTATCTTAGAAGCTCCATAGTTGTGTTTAGATTGTTGAAGTCTTGTATGACTTGTTGGGGGTGTTTGCCACGTTTTATGACATCTCATTTCCATTAAACTTCCGCTGATTTTTGTAAGTATGAGTATGCTTTCGGTTAGCTATAAATGACTGTTTTAAATAAATGTAGAAAGATTATCAAAAGAGATTAGACATTTATTGATTTTATAAGGTACGTCCGGTATTGTTCATAGCATCGGATGCTTCTTGCGCCCAACGTGGGTTTTAGGGGTGGCTATGTCACGACCCAATTTCACAAAGTTGGACGGGCACCTATCTATCCCACCTCAGTAGGCGAATCCTTAACCCAACATTCACAACACAATATTAATAGCGAAAGAAGATAAAGTATGTAAGTCTAACATATGAATACATAATAAGTGCGGGAGTAAATCAAAAACCACCCCAGTATCTGGTCTGGTCATACAAGAGCATCTAACTAAAAATCTATAAGTCTGGAAGTGATAATAATACATCAATAGTCTCAAATAATGTCTCAGAATAGCAAAGTAAGACATAATAGAAGAAGAGTCTTTCGGTAGCAAAGCATCCCCATGCTCACCCCAACAGACTAGAATCAGCAGCCTCGAACTCTCAGCCACGAGAGGTAGAAGTCGATCCCACCTGATACTCTGCATTCATAAAAGAATGTAGCAAGTGCAGGTCAATACAAACAACACATACTGGTAGGTATCATAGGCCGACTAAGGTTAGCTAACATATACCAAGACAATAAAGTAAGATATATAGGTAAATCAACAAGGTATAAGTCAACACGAGCCAGTAACCAAGTACAAGTCATCACCTATGTTATAGCATCTAAACCCAACTGTGCCAAGCCTCAATACATCCAATCTGAATCTGTATATCACAACTATAACACAAGAACATCACAAGAAGCCAAAGGTACAATCCAATGCAATAATATGAAATATGGATGCAATGTATATGCACCGATACACATGTACTCCGATGATGGAACATCACATCTCGGCAGCACAACCCATAGGGGACCCGCGAAGTCCATGTACTAATCCTCATGATTCCGTCAAAGACCTTAGCAATCTCTACCAGCACTCATACCTCAATTCCAGGGTAAACATCAGACATCAGTCCTCACGTCACTCTCATCCAACTAAGCCCAGCTCATAACAGTGTTTCCCTGTATAGAATCAATGTATCAACAATAGATCATAAAGGATGAGAATGCGTGCAATGTATGAGTTCAATGTCAATAATCAAATCAATCTCAACAGTACCACACATGGGCACACCAACAATAACAATAAAAGGCTACACAACAAGCCACAATAAAGACACAATCCTCGTCTCAAAATAGCAACAAGTAAGGTGCTACAATATCATCATCTAGATATATCACTAGTCACCAATATCTACTATCTCCACGTGGCAATGAGCCAACAACAAATAAAACAAGATAAGTCACAACACAATAGGGTGGATAGCCCCAAATCATACAATAATACCCCACCTGAGGCAATATCCAACCCAACTTCATACCCAAAGTTTACATGCATTCTCCGACAATATCATCTAAACATACGCTTCGCTAATCAGAGTCTCACTATAAGGTAAACCATAACCTACCTGGACGGCCGAACAACAAAGTCTCCAAAATCAAACCTTAGTCTTCCCTTTCCTTTGAGCCTCAAGATAATGGAAATCTAAACATATCTGAATCACGAAATTAGAATCAAGAAGAACATCATTCAAACCGTACCTCTATTCAAGTCCCAAATCATAACCCATGCAATGAGGTTTATGAACTAAAAAGGAGAAATTAGGGATTCAAAGCTTAAATAAGAAATTCATACTCTAGGTGATCAATTCCCATCAATTGGAAGCTATATTAACTCATAAAAGACTCAAATTAGGATTCTAGGTGAAAACCCCAATTTTGGGTATAAACCCTAACCTTAAATCTCACAATTTTGTCACTAATAATGAAGGAATCATGTTAATGTAGTTACTACTCAACATATCCATGCTTAATCAAGCTTAATCCACCAACAAATCAAGGTTTTATGATTAACAACTTATTCATGAAAGATACCCAAAAACCCTCTCTTATTCCCCAAGTTCTATGGAGTTACTAGCATGAATTCTTACTTAGCAAAGGTAACGAAAGAGATTGAGATTATAGAACTTACCCTCAAGAGAAATCTGACCAAACCCTCTTCGAATCTCCTCCAACATGCTAAGGAAAAATAATATAAGACATATGAGGAAATAAGGGTTTTCAAAGGCATTTAAATCAGAAAACTGCCCGTTGGCTGCTTTTGCAGTCACCCGGCTGCTTTTGTGGTCACTGGACACCAGAAATTTTTTGGTGTCTTCCAAACTTAGAATCGACACACAAAATTACCTCGGAACCTCCCGAACACAAGCCAAATATGCATATTTGAATAAACATGCGCTACGAACGCTCTCGTGGCCTCAAAATTCCTAATGAAGGACTCGTTGACCGAGTCAACCTCCCAACAGCCTAAAAGCAACTTTCCAACCCAAGTCCAAAAACGCAACTGAACGTATTGGGAACCGAACCAAACCCACCAATCAGTCACAAATGATCATACGGACCTCTCGAAATTGATGAATTTTTTAAAAAAGGTCTGTTTACCCAAAAGTCAACTATGAGTCAAACAGTTTTCACTAAAAAGCCAAATTTTTCAAAAGTCACGTCAACACTCAAACTGATGCCTAGGGAATCGTTCCATCTATCCTTGCCGTTCAAAATGGTACTAATAAGGCTCGAGAACGGGTCAACAAGGGCAAAATGGTTAAAAACTCAATAACGACTGAACGGTTCGTTATAGACTATTGAGATGGCGCCATTCGAGGCCTCGTATGATAAGAGGTGTCGCTCTCCGGTTGGTTGGTTCAACGTATTCGAGGTGAGACGGTGGGGTACAGACTTGTTGAGAGATTCCTTGGATGAGTTAAAGTTGATTCAAAAAATCTCATTGTGGCTCAGAGTAGGAAAAAGGGTTATGCGGATCGGAAGGTTCGCGATGTGGAGTTCATGGTTGGTGATCAGGTTGTGTTGAAGGTTCCGCCCATAAAGGGTGTGATGATATTTGGGAAGAAGGTCAAGCTAAGTCCAAGGGTTTTTGGTCCTTTTGAGATTCTTCGGCATGTTGGTGAGGTAGCCTATGAGTTGGTGTTGCCACCAGGTTTAGCGGATGTTCACCCTGTATTTCATGTTTTCATGCTGAAGAAATATCATTTAGACGGGTCGTATATAATCCAATAGGACTCGATCCTTTTTTATCAGAATATGTCATTTGAGGAAGAGCCAGTGGCAATCTTGGATAGGCAAATTAGGAAGTTGAGATCCAAGGAGATAGCTCCAGTAAAGATGCAACGAAAGCACCGTCCGATTGAGGAGGCTACATGGGAGACTGAGGTGGATATGCGAAGTAGATACCCCCAGTTGTTCATCGATTCAAGTATCTTTCCTTTGTTTTCTTTTCTGTTCAAGGATGAAAGTTTGTTTAATTGGTATCTGAGATAACGACCCATTCGGTCGTTTTGGGCTATTACCTCTTTTTACCCAAAATATCCTTCCCATAATTTCATTTCGCTGTTTATGACTTGTGGGTATGGGTGGCGCGGTTCCCCAGGCGATTGGTGGGTTTTGGATTGGTTTTAGTAATTTTGAGGGTTTCTAAGTTAAAGAAATGAAGATGTTTGACCAAAGTCAACATTGGGGGTAATTGTGTCATTTTTGAAGTTTTATCGAGTTCTTAGGTCTGGAATGTCATTTATGACTTAGTCGAGCTGTCGGTTTGGGTCCTGAGGCGTTCGGGTGCGCTTTGGGTCGTGGGTTGAGATTATGGAAATTAAAGGATTTGGAGTTGACCTTGGTCAACACCAGGTCAAGACGACCTCTTTTGGGAATTTCAAGTGCACGACCAAGTTCATAGCGTCGATTATACTCCAGTTACATATTTGGTTTTTTTCCAAGAGGTTTCAGATGAGTTTCGGGTGTTGAATCGAAGTTCGGGGAGGTTTAGGATTTGCTTGTTTCTGGTGTGACCGCAATTGCGGCGATTTGACCGCAATTTCGGTGTTTTGCCACTTTTTCAATATTAGGTAGGCTGGGGAATACCGCATTTGCAGTGTCTAGGCCGCGTTTGCAGTGCTTTGCCGCAATTGCAGCGAGATGTAAGTTTTATAGAATTTTTCAATCCGAAAGTCATTTCCCATTTTCATAGTTTGAGTTCAAGAGGTCGGTTTTGGGTGATTCCAAGGGCAATCATCACTTTATGACTCGGGGGTAAGTTTCTAACCTTAAATTTGGTATTTCCTTGTGATTCCATCTATTGTTTATCGATTCCTTCCATGATTTAGATTGTAGAGTAAGGGTTTTCCATAGACATGAGTTTAGTGTAGATAATGAAATTGAAGGGAAAATTGTGATTAGATTACCTTTATTTTTTGGATTCTTACTATTTAGACTATGTGTAAGATAAATTTCTAGTTTTGCCCTTGGGGCTCGGGTTTAACTATTTTGGGGTCGTTTTTTAGTTCCGGGTAAAAGTATGGCAATATGGGTAGGATCCATGTATTAACATAAATCTATACTTGATAAACTTTGGTCGTTTGGAAGCACTTCGAAAGGGAAAGGCTCCGGCTTGAGGGTTCGTGGCTCCTGTTCGGTTTCGAGGTAGGAGATCATGCTATCCATTGGAACTAATGTTGCCTTAAGATAATTAATTTTGATGGTTAACAAGACTGCACTTCATTTCTGAATTTGTCATAAAATGTGGAGGTGATAACAACTAATGTCAAATTGTAAAGAAATATGTTTGTGGTTATGCAAAAGTCTCTTAAATACATGAATGCACTGTTAGATACTACAGTAGAAAAGAAAAAAATCAACTATCGGCCTAAAAAGGACATCGTCAACTACTAGCATAGCATGTACCAAGAATCTTTGAAAATTATCCTAAAGACGACACTCTTTTTCATTTTAAAAAGAATTAGTTTAACCTTCTAAATGTTCTTAATTCATGGGTCAATGCCTGGTCCTGTATATTTATTTTGGGTTTGTGAATTTTAGACTTCAGTACCTGAGATGGATGACTTTTATGGGTCTGGGGGGTTGGATCAGACGAACTTGTTAATGGATTTTAAATGGGTGAGTAGATTTAAGTGGGGAAAAAAAGTGGGCAGGCGCCACATAGAAAAATTAAGGTGGGCCATGCGGATTTAACGGAATAGGGATAAAATGGCTTTGTTTTTAGAGGAAAAGGGCAAGTTTGGCTATAACGGATGACAAAGGTAAATATGTTTAAAAAATATAACAAAGGACAAATATAGATTATTTGTGAGAGTACAAGGGCAAATCTGACCCTTGTCCATTACTCTTTTTCCAAAGATGATAAGGCTTAGCTCGATTAAAATTTACAAAAGAAAATGTCATTTTGTACCTTTTGTAAGTTCAATAATTTTCTTATGACCGCTCGAAGCACAAACAATTTTAGTACGTATAATTTATATCTATATCTATATTATATTAAAAGCATGAACTCCTAAACTTAAAAGTTAATGTTACATCCCGTACTTTTGTACGTTGATCTTTTGTAGGTTAATTAACATAAGTTCAAGGATAAGATTATTTTTGAGGTTATAAGTATTTATACTATGTTTAGCAAGTGATAAGTAAGTGTTGTGAAGGTTAGAGGTTAAGCGAATCAGAGAGTATAAGTTTCATCGATGTGATACCCCGGTCTTTCGGGCTATGGCTTGAGCCGGTCGACGTATGTAAGTAGACCTGAGTCCCAGAGAATTCGGTCATATTTGAGTATGCAAATAAAGAGCTCACTATATAAGAAGATGAAGTCCCGAAATGATTTCAGATATAAAAGTGGGACGACGATGGATGGAAATAATATTTTGGGGTGTCCATATAAAGGCTATGGATTAGTGTTATACCACATGATTATGAGTATATGAAGTGTGTTATATTGGGAACAAGTATTTAATTACATGAGACAAAGTGAAGAAGTAAAAAAAAAAAAAAAAAAAAAAAAAAAGGTAACAAGTGTGATTCTTACTTGCAATGTGTGTGCATGGCAAGTAAGCAATACATGACTAAGGCCTCATTTGTTTGCACTTAATGGAAGTCTGAATCTGAATGGTTCAGACTTTAAACCATTAATGCATTTGTTTACATTAAGATCTAAGCACTTATTTGGTTTGAATAGGTCTTAATCATTAAGATCTTGAACAAGTCTTATTATCATTAAGAGGTATTTTGTGTGGATAATTTTTACCACTGGCTCCATCTCCCCCCATCCCCTCAGTCCCACCACCCACCCCCTACTTACCCTCCACCTCACCACCACTACCCCACCTACCCCACAACCCACCCACCACCACCAACCCCAACCCTCCACTACCCACTAACCCTAACCCCCACTCACCACCAACACTGCCCCAACCTCCACCCCTACTCCACAAACCCACCCATCACCACCACACCACTACATTCACCACCCACCCTACCCCCAGACCCACCCCACCACCACCGTACCCCACCTCACCTACCAACCCCCCCTCCCAACCCTAAAAAAAAAACCCTTACCCACTATCACTACAAACAACCCCATCATTTCTAGCAGACATAAATGTTTCATATTTTTATCAAATAATATTCTTATTTTATTAAATTTTTATTTATTTTATAATTTTTAGTTCTGATTTTATTTGAATTGTATATTTATTGCGTTTAAATAAATACATTATGCACATTCAGACGTTGAGAAAACAAACAATCTAAATCATTCAATGTTCAGATCTAGAGATAACATCCTAATCATTCAGATGTATATTCAGATTCAGACGTCTTAATCTTAATGAAAACAAATGAGGCCTAAGACTAATTATAGAGTTGGTGGCTTGGGATAACGTGTAAGTATAGCAATGCATTGATTAAGTGGGTGGACCCCACTAGAGAGTATATCTTGGACCTTCTCCTTTTTAATAAGCTTTTTATATATGAAAAATCATATATATATATATATATATACTAGTCTCACGAGCTCGGGCTTAAAGTTGGTGGACCCCATTAGAGAGTATATCTTGGACCCTTCTCCTTTTTAATAAGCTTTTTATATATGATAAATCATAAATATATATATACTAGTCTCACGAGGCCCGTGCTAAGCCCGAGCCCAACTCCATATATAAAAAGTAATATTTTAATTAAAGAAATATAATTTATGTTGGTAATAATTAAACTTCAAATAAGTATATTTTCAATATATAAAAGCAGAACTTTCATTTCACTCCTTTAATATCTTAACTTTCATTTTGATGAAATTATTTACTTCAAATTAAATTCGGAGCCATAATTAGAAATATATGAGTTTCAAATCCTAATTTTTACGTTATTTAGTTCTAAATTAATAATTTATACATATTTAATGAACTTTTAAGACAAATGCAGAATTTGAACCGAAGTGCTACCGAATCCAATCAAATCGGTAGCTGACACTCTAATTCCGCCTTGCTTCAAACTCATTTTGCGTTTAAAAGATTAATTTTAGTTAACCAAACAAAATATTTTAAAGATAACCCGATCTCGACTGATAATATTGTCTTCATTTTCAACATTATATGGCATCATTTAATAATTTTTAAAAATATCTAGAGATCATTTTTGTACTAATCTTGGTAAACACACGAGCTCATTAAAGTATAAATATAAAGTAAAATAAATGCCTGCATATGAGTAAAAGAATTTTCAAAAAATCTCAAATTTTATAATACAAATATAAAGTAAAAGAAATGCTTACATGTAAAAATCGATAATAAGAAACAAATGAAAAAGAAGAAAATAAAGAGCAACAAGAAGCAAGATTATCTAGTGAAGAAATGACTATTTTTTAGGTTAATAGATAAGATCAATATAAGAAAGCAATACGAAAAATAAAGTGCAGCGGATGGGGCTATTCCTCCCTTAATCAAGGGTCTCGGGTTCGAGCCAGAGTATCAAACGCCCATTTGTAGTCCCTTATATATAATAGTAATATGCAACAGATTGTACCTTCGGAATGAATGGCATACGAGATTTAATGGGATGCTCTTATTTTTAAAAGGGCAGCAGCTACGGGATTTTAGGGAGACGTAAAGCAGCAACTTCTATTTTTAGGATGAGCAGCAACGTTATTCAATCGCTCACCGCTTCGATTGCATAGTTCTATTTTATCGTTTTGTTGAATCCGGGCTTTCTTCGAATTGAAGTAAGGTGGAAGAAGAGGAGTTCTTGGCAAAAAAGGTAAGAATTCTCCTCCTTATTATGAATTTGAGTCAATCTAGATCATAGCTAAATTGCTAAATGATAAAGTACGAAAATTATACCGTAAATAGTATTTGATGTTGTGGTGGTCGTGTGGGATGTTTAATGATGGTTCCAAGTTATCTTGATGGCTGAAATTGATGGATTTTGGATATTTGTTGTTGTTCTTGTTGTTTCAGTTTATAGGATGTTAAGAAAAGGGGGTACTGTCCGATTTGTTATAGAACGAGCTTGCCACTTGATATGCCTTGTATACTAGTATATTCTTAGCTTGATGAGAATGTTATCACTGTGGTTGTAGATTGAAGTGTTGTTCGGGTGTTGTTCATTGGGATTGTTGGAGTAATTCGACGAAAGGTATGTAAAGGCTATTCTCCTTCTTCGTTTTGGCATGAATCCTCAACCGAGCGAGTCCTGAATAAGAGCATAAAGAAGTGCCTCCATAAATATCTCATCTCCATATTGTTCTTGATAGCTTCATAGTAGTTTCTCTTGTCGAGAGATTTCCTTCAGAATAGGATGGTTGCTTATATAGTTATGTTGCATCTTGAAAATTTCGTGCCGTTTACATTATGAGTAAAGTAGCGCAAGCCTAAAGTGCATATGAAGCCCTTATAAGGTTAAGAATGTTATCCAACAATTCCAAGTATGTACCCTAAGGTTTTAGAGTCATATGAAGCGGTGGAAGTAAGTTTGTTGAAAGATTGGAAATTGAGTCATGTTTTGGGAAGGTTTCGTATTGTTTGAGTTATGCGTTGTGTGTTAATGTCTTTAGGGGGAAGCTATAAGGCTCCTTAGATGGTTAATGAAGTTTTATAGAAGTGCCAAGAAGGTTCCATAAGGATTGGAGGTCAAACGAATCGAAAAGAACGCGATTTCACCAAATCGAAGAAATTGGGGTAGTGTGCGGTCGCACATTGATTGTGCTGAGCCGCATAGTGACCGCCAAATCCCCATTTTATGGTGTAATCACTGGCCAACACCACCCCCAAGTGGTGGACAGAGTGTGCGGCCACACACTTAGTGTGCTAGGTCGCATACTCACCACTAATTGAGTCGGGGAGCAATTTTTACCACCTTTTTAAATCCCCAAGGACCTCATTTTCATTTCCAACTTTCCAAACTTATTTCCCTACATTTATAGAGACTTATTGAGAGCTCTTGAAGGTTCCCTAACAATCCACACCTTTCCATATCATCAAAAGAGAAGATCAATATCAAAGCTCAAAGGTAATCCATGGAAGGTGAAAGTTCTTGCTTCCTTTCAAAGTTGTGGTTTGATCTTTGAGGGAGTTGAGTGAGGTGAATTTACTTGATTATATGGTATGTTCTTCATCCTATTCATATGGTTGAGTTGATGTAGAAGTTTAGTACCCCTTAGAAAGGAAAATAATTAAAGTGGAGAAGCCATAAGTGTTGTAGTGAAGAAGATGACTATGAGATGAACTTGAAAAAGGGATTTTGGATAAATTTGAGATTGAATTGAATATAACTTCTTGATTATGATATTATGGATGTTTTTAATGTAGCTTGGGAGTTTTTTTGCGATATGGTGGAAGTTGATGGGAAGTGCTGCCCAAATTCGGTTAGCCTTTTAGTTGCTCTAATTTGAACTAAAGCATGTTTCAATGACTTGAACTTAGTATAAATTCTCTTGAATTTATACTATGGATGACCTACATGAGTTGAAAATGGTAGATTTTGATGTCATTATGGGTATGGATTGGTTGGCTTCTTGCTATGACAATGTTGATTGTAGAACTAATAGTTCGTTTCCAGTTTCTAGGAGAACCAGTTTTAGAATGGAAGGGAAATACAGCGTCCCCGAGAGGTAGGTTTATTTCCTATATCAAGGAAAGGAAAATGATTGGCAAAGGTTACATTTATCATTTAGTTCGGGTTCAGGATATAGAGGCAAAGTCGCCAACTCTTAAATCTGTCCCCGTGGTGAATGAGTTTCCAGATGTGTTTCCGGAAGAGCTTCCAGGCCTTCCACCCGAGCGATAGATTGATTTCACTATTGATGTGTTACCGGATACTAATCCCATATCTGTTCCTCCCAATAGAATAGCTCCTGCAGAGTTGAAAGAGTTGAAGGAGCAATTGAAGAACTTGCTTGAGAAAGACTTTATTAGGCCTAGTTCGTTGCCATAGGGAGCACTCATGCTATTTGTAAGAAATAATGATGGCTCCTTACGAATGTGTATTGATTACAGACAGCTGAATAAGGTGACGATCAAGAATAAATATCCGCTTCCAAGGATTGATGACTTATTTGATCAATTGCAGGGTTCCAAATGGTTCTCAAAAATAGATCTGAGATCCGGGTATCACCAGGTAAGAGTTAGAGAGAAAGATATTCCAAAGACAGCCTTCAAAACTAGATATGGTCATTTTGAGTTTCGGGTAATGTCATTTGGACTGACGAATGCACCGACAATGTTCATGGATTTGATGAACAATGTGTTTAGGCCTTTCCTAAACTTGTTTGTGATTGTTTTTATCGATGATATCTTGGTATATTCACGATCTGAGGCAGAACATGCAGATCATTTACGTACTATCCTTAGAGTTCTTTAGGCTCGGGAGCTATTTGCGAATTTTCAAAATGTGAGTTTTGTTTGGATTCTGTGACCTTTCTGGGGCATATTATTTCAACTGATGGTATTCAGGTGTATACCCAGAAGATTGAAGCTGTAAAGACTTGGCCAAGACCTATAACACCTACAAAGGTTCGTAGTTTTCTAGGTTTGCAGGGTTATTACAGAAGATTTGTAGAAGAATTTTCTTCTATTTCTGCACCACTGAAGAAGCTAACTCAAAAATTAGCTAAATTTCAATGAACGGATGCTTGTGAGCGCAGTTTTCAGGAGCTAAAGGATAGGCTGACTTCGGCCCCGGTTCTGACACTTCCTGAAGGGTTAAAGGGCTATTTTGTCTATTGTGACGCTTCAGGAGTAGGGTTGGGTTGTGTGTTAATGCAGCACAGTAAAGTTATTGCTTATGCTTCAAGGCAGTTGCGAAAACACGAGAAAAACTATCCAACCCATGATCTTGAGCTAGCCGCGGTGATTCATGCATTAAAGATGTGGAGACATTATTTGTATGGTGTTCACGTTGATATTTATACAGATCACAAGAGTCTCCAGTATGTTTTCAAGCAGAAAGAGTTGAATTTACGACAAAGCCGATGGTTAGAGTTCTTGAAAGATTATGATACTAGCATTCTGTATCATCCCGGGAAGGCAAACGTCGTAGCTAATGCTCTTAGCCGTAGATCTATGGGAAGCTTATGTGATGTTCAACCAAGGAAGAAAGAGTTAGCTCATGAACTTCAGCAGTTAGCCAGCCTTGGAGTTCGGTAATGGACTCGGGCAATATGGGAGTTTCCATCCAGAATTCAGCTGTTTCGTCATTGGTGGTTGAGGTGAAAGAGCGCTAGTGTGAGGATCCCATACTAGTTCACTACAGAAATACACTTCCTCATAAGAATAAGTCATCATTTGAAATTTCTACAGATGGAGTTCTCAGATATCGAGGCAGGTTGTGTGTTTCAGATGTTGCAGGGTTACAGCATCAGACTTTGGAGGAAGCCCATTGTTCCCGTTATTCGGTGCATCCGCGAGCGACGAAAATGTATCATCATCTTCAAACCATATATTGGTGGAATGGAATGAAGAAAGATATAGCAGAATTTGTAGCTCAATGTCCTAACCATCAGTAGGTAAAGATTGAGCATCAAAAGCCCGGTGGATTGTTGCAAGCTATGGAAATTTTGACTTGGAAATAGGAAGTGATTACTATGGATTTTATCACAGGCTTACCTTGATCTCAGCATAAGTATGATTCTATACGGGTAATTATGGATAGACTTACGAATTCAACTCATTTCCTACCAGTCAGAACTACATACGCAACTGAAGATTATGCAAAGCTTTATGTCAAAGAGATAGTTCAGCTTCATGATGTTCCAATATCTATTATTTCTGATAGAGGGACGCAGTTTATGGCTACTTTCTGGAAATCCATCCAAGAAGGTTCGGGAACTCAAGTGAGCCTTAGTACAGCATTTCATCCACAGACCGATGGATAAGCTGAGCATACCATCCAGACTCTCGAGAATATGCTACAGGCATGTGTGTTGGATTTTAGAGGTAGTTGGAATGATCACTTACCACTTATTGAGTTTACTTATAACAATAGTTATCACTCTAGCATCAAGATGGCCCCGTATGAGGCATTATATAGGCGCAAGTGCAAATCACCAATTTGGTGGTTCGAAGTGGGAGAAACTAAACTAATAGGGCCAGACTTGATCTAGCAGGCCATAGAAAAGGTCAAGCTTATTCAGGACCGATTATTAATAGCTCAGAGTCGTTAGAAATCTTATGCAGACAATCGTCAATGGGACTTAGAGTTCTAAGTGAATGACTGGGTATTCTTGAAGGTATCGCCGATGAAGGGCGTCATGAGGTTTGGAAAAAAGGGCAAGCTTAGCCCTCGGTATATTGGGCCTTATAAGATTGTACGCAAGATAGGCCAGGTGGCTTATGAGTTAGATTTGCCTTCGGACTTGGAATCAGTCCACCCAGTTTTCCATGTGTCAATGCTTCGTAAGTGCAATAGAGATCCTTCCAGAATTGTAACAGTAGATGATGTCCAGGTCACCGAGCAACTATCCTACGAAGAAATTCCCATTGCCATTCTAGATCGACAAGTTCGGAGACTCAGAACCAAAGATGTAGCTTCAGCTAAAGTTTTATGGAGAAACAATAATAGGGAAGAAATGACTTGGGAAGCTGAGGAAGATATGAATTTCAGGTGTCCTTATTTATTTCCACCCCCAGAAGAGATTCAGACAGAGGCACCACTGTCCTCAGGTATGTAATGTTTTCCTTCGATGATTTCTTGATCGTGTGTAGCCGTTATTGTTGTTGTTATTGTAGCCCTGTGAAGCGTTGTATAATTTGGGTTGTTGTGATAGGATGGTAGTGACATATTATAGGGGAAACTCCGGCGAAATTTCCTAGAATCCCTAAGAGCCTAACATTCGAGGACGAATGTTCTTAAGGGGGTAGGAATGTTACATCTTGGAAATTTCATGTCGTTTGCATTATGAGTTAAATAGTGCAAGCCTAAAGTGCATATAAATCCCTTATAAGGTTAAGAACGTTATCCAACAATTCCGAGTATGTACCTTAAGGTTTCAGGGTCATATGAAGCGGTGGAATTCAGTTTGTTGAAAGATTGGAAATGGAGTCATGTTTTGGGAAGGTTTCGTATTGTTTGAGTTATGCGTTGTATGGTAATATCTTGAGGGGGAAGCTATAAGGCTCCTTAGATGGTTAATGAAGTTTTATACAAGTGCCAAGAAGGTTCCATAAGGATTGGAGGTCAAACGAATCGAAAAGAATGCGATTTCACCAAATTGAAGAAATTGGGGTAGTGTGCGGTCGCACATTGATTGTGCTGAGCCGCATAGTGATCGCAAACTCCCCATTTTGGGTGTACTCACTGGCCAACACCACCCCCAAGTGTTGGAGAGAGTGTGCGGCCGCACACTTAGTGTGCTAGGTCACATACTCACTGCTAATTGAGTCGGGGAGCGATTTTTGCCACCTTTTTAAATCCCCAAGGACCTCATTTTCATTTCTAACTTTCCGTACTTATTTCCTTACATTTCTAGAGACTTCTTGAGAGCTATTGAAGGTTCCCTAACACTCCACACCTTTCCATATTATCACGACCCACTAGTGGACCATGACGGGTACCCGAAGCTGACAACTGAGCACCACTCATCATGCTATCCATCATACTCACCCTGGACATACATCAACCTCAATACAAGCCTTATCACGAAAACATCTCCAAATATCTCCCGAAACATGTATATATGCATAAGCCCACGAGGCTACAAAAATGATGTACAAAATATACACTGAAAAGTCTCATTACATCTACAACCCACATATAAGTATCTACGAGCCTCTAACTGAAGTACGGAAATCATAAGGACTGGACAGGACCGCGCCCTGCCCCACTATGTACACAAAAGAGTATACCACGAAATGGCGACTTCGAAGTAGTAGAGTGCTCCTGCAAATCTGCTGGAAAAGCTCATAAGCATTTGCACCGTCTCCCTGTCTACCTGTGGGCATGAACACAGCGTCCATGAAAGAAAAAGGACGTCAGTACGAACAATGTACTGAGTATGTAAGGCATGTATGTCAACATAATAGAGAAGTGAGAGAACATGAGATAAAGAGATAACCTGTAACGGATTGCCTCTTAAGGCGGAATAATGCATGCTAACTCTCATAATGAACAACATCATATCATGTATATATATATATATAAACTGCCCGTCCATATAGGTACGGTGTGATCATCATTAGCCGGCGTCCGGGGTAAAACATCTCAAGCCACCCACTAGTGGTGTCTGCCCATGCCATATAGACATGGTGTAATCATCATCATAGTTGCACACTACGCCTACCGTAGTGGTGACTGCCCGGCCATATAGGCGTGGTGTAATCTTATGTATACATAACATAATGCATGCATGAGAGCTCAAGAAAATCTATAATTCTATCAGAGTGGCGTAAGGTTGGTAGCCCCCGATTATGTTATGGAATAGTCATGATCGTCCTATCTCACTTTGAGGGAACTAGTAACATGAGGTGAGACTAACAACAAGAAGCAACACCAATGAAACCATAAATATAAGAATATCGAGCTCATCGTAGCATCATTATCATCATCATGATCATGGAACACATCTCATCTCTATCTCATGAGAAGCCCTTAATAACCTTTAACCTTCATCTTTTAGGATGTAAGAAGATCATGGGAATATAGAAAAGGAATCACAAATTAAGAGTCATGCCTTTGAAAGAAAGGGACTAGCCTTACATACCTTTACGTCTCTCTAACTTTTCCGAGTAAACGCTTCCCTCCAAGTTCACGATTCTGCATTCAAGAGAATTCGTACTAAGATTAGATAACCGGAAACATACTTAAAGTTAAGCTAAGGCGACTAAGGGCTAACGAAAATTGGGAAGCACTTCCTTTGTTTCTACACCTTCCCCCATATAATATAACAACTCCCAAACATCAATAATAACATCCATAATATCATAATCAATAAACTTCGTTAAGCTAGACATGATTCAATTCTCAAAATTCCCTCTCCAAGTCATCCATAACCATAGTTATCACCCAACGTCGCATTCATTCACATATAAGGCTTATTTAACATCCTTAATATCATTCATAACAAGATTATACCCATAACATGTCAATAACTATCATTCATGTCAAGTCAATATTCAAGAATACCACTATTTCCATATTTGAACTCCATATTCTACCTCCTTTCTCAATCCAAGTCATTCAACCATTCAATACTCTTATTAGCATAAAATGAATACAAAACTCACCTTTGATTATGTAGGAATGAGCTTTGGATGAAAATACTTCACTTGGAGAAAACCCAACTTCAATACCAAAGAGATTCTTGGCTTCCCTTAACCCTAGTTAGCATCCTTGCACTTGATTCCACTAATTTTTGGCATTTGATCTCTCTTGAATTTGTGTTGGTATGGTGTATGGAATGTTCTAGAGCTCTTGGGAGGTGTGGACAAGATGGAAAATGAAAAATATGAACTAGGGACTTATATTTATAAAAAGTGCAAAGCTGCCCGTCAAGAATTATACGGACACTTATACGAACCGTATAAGTCATCCAGTGATGACCCTTCACTATGACTGTTATACGGACCGTATAAAGTTATACAGACTGTATAAATGGTCATATAACCCACCTTTTTACGAAATCTTTCTCGTTGATTCGTTTGATCTCCGATCCTTATGGAACCTTCTTAACACTTGTTTAACACTTCATTAACAATATAAGGAGCTTTATAACTCTACCTGAAGGCATTTTTAAATCAACATTAGCTCGGTACTTTGCAAAGCCTTTCCAAAACACGACTTATACTTCTCCTTCCTCAACGAACTTTCTTCTCTTGCCTCAGATGCCTTTGGAATCTTAATTAGAATCGTTAAGTGCCCCTTCTTACTTGTAGGGACATCATATACATCTTAACCTGCATTAGTCTATTTACCACACAACGATATGAAATATTTCGAGGTGTAACACTCTCCCCCCCCCCCCCCCTTAAAAATATTCGTCCTCGAATGTTAAGTTCTCGGGAATTCTACAGAAATTTCGCCAGAGTTTCCCCTGTAATATGGCACTACCATCCTATCACAGCAACCCACAATAACACGCCTCATAGGGCTACTGCACAATAGCACGAAAATATGGCCACACACGACCAAAGCATTAAAAGAAAGCATTACATACCTTATGATAGCGGCGCCTCATCTTGAGTCTCTTCCGGGGGTGGAAACAATTGCAGATATTTGGAATTCATGTCTTCTTCTGCTTCCTAAGTCATTTCCTCTCGGTTATTGTTTCTCTACAAGACCTTAACCGAGGCTACCTCTTTATTTCTACGTTTCCGCACTTTCTTATCTAGGATGGCAATGGGTACCTCTTCATAAGCTAACTTCTCCGTAACTTGAACATCATCTACCGGCATGATCTTGGAAGGATCTCCAACCCATTTACAGAGCATCGACACATGAAAAATGGATGAACTGGCTCAAGTTCTGAAGGTAGGTCTAGCTTATAAGCCACTTGGCCCACTTTGCGCACAATCTTATAAGGTCCAATATACCGGAGGCTAAGCTTACCCTTCTTGCCGAATCTCATTACACCTTTCATACGCGACAATTTCAAGAACACCCAATCATTGATTTGAAATTCCAAGTCTTTTCGGCAGTTATCTGCATAAGGTTTTTGGCGACTTTGGGCTGTCAACAATCGGTCTCTGATAAGCTTGATCTTGTCCACCGCTTGCTGAATCAATTCTGGACCTATCAATTATATCTCCCCGACTTCAAACCATCCAATTGGCGACCTATATTTCCTTTCATACATAGCTTCATACAGAGCCATCTGGATACTGGAGTGATAGCTATTATTATAGGCAAATTCGATAAGTGGCAAATGTTCATCCCAATTTCCTTCGAAGTCTAATATACATGCCCGCAACATGTCTTCTAAGGTCTGAATAGTGCGTTCGGCTTGCCCATCAGTTTGTGGATAAAATGTTGTGTTGAGTCTCACTTGAGTTCCCAAACCATCTTGAAAAGACTTCCAGAATTTAGCAGTAAATTTTTCTCCTCTATCTGTGATAATGGATATTAGGACACTATGAAGTCGCACTATCTCCTTAAGATACAACCTTGCATAATCTTCTGCTGAATATGTGGTTCTGACTGGAAGAAAATGAGTTGATTTCATGAGTCTGTCAACAATCACCCATATGGAATCATACTTGCGCCGGGAACGAGGTAAACCTACAACGAAATCCATGTTGATCACTTCCTCTTTCCAGGTTGGAATTTCCATGGCTTGTAACAATCCTCCTGGCTTTTGATGCTCAATCTTCACTTGTTGGCAATTTGGACATTGAGCTACAAATTCTGCTATATCCTTCTTCATTCCATCCCACCAATATATTGACTTAAGATCATGGTACATCTTTGTCGCTCCTGGGCAAATAGAATAACGTGAGTAATGAGCTTGTTCCAGAATCTGATGACGTAGTCCTGCCACATCTAGCACAGATAGCCTGCCTCGATACCTTAGAACTCCATCTGCCGAAACCTCAAATGGTGACTCCTCTTTCTGAGGAAGTATATCTCGATAGTGACTCAACTGGGGATCTTCATATTGGTGCCTCTTCACTTCCATGTCCAAGGATGAAACATCTGAGTTATGAATACCGACTCCTGTATTGCCGAGTCCCTTAAACGGACTCCCAGGTTATCTAGCTGGTGGTGCTCATAGACTAATTCTTTCTTCTCTAGCTGAACATCACATAGACTGCCCATAGATTTACGACTGAGAGCATCGGCCACCACATTTGCCTTTCAGGGATGATATAAGTTACTCACATCATAGTCTTTCAATAACTCTAACCATCGCCTCTACCACAGATTCAATTCTTTCTGCTTGAAGATATATTGGAGACTCTTATGATCTGTATAAATATCAACATAAACGCCATAAAAATAATGTCTCCATATCTTTAATGCATGAATAACTGCGGCTAGTTCAAGATCCTGGGTCAGATAATTTTTCTCATGTTTCCGCAATTGCCTGGAAGCATAGGCTATAACCTTTCCATGCTGCATTAATACACAGCCTAACCCAACACCAGAGGCATCACAATAAACAACATAGCCTTTTGACCCTTCTGGAAGTGTCAGGACTGGGGCCGAAGTCAATCTATCTTTCAAATCCTGGAAACTACGCTCACAGGCATCAGTCCATTGAAATTTTACTGATTTCTGAGTTAACTACGTCAATGGTGCTGAAATAGAAGAAAACCCTTCCACAAATCTTCTATAGTAACTTGCCAATCCCAGAAAGCTACGGACTTCTGTAGGCGTTATAGACGTTGGCCAAGTATTCACGGCCTCAATCCTTTGAGTATCCACACGAATACCATCAGCTGAGATAATATGGCCCAGAAAAGTCATAGAATTCAACCAAAACTCACATTTTGAAAATTTGCATATAACTCTCGAGTCCGAAGAATTCCAAGGATAGTACGTAGATGATCTGCATGCTCTGCTTCCGACCTAGAATATACTAGAATATTGTCGATAAACACGATCACAAATAGATCTAGAAAAGGCATGAATACATTATTCATCAAATTCATAAACACTGCTGGAGCGTTAGTCAACCCAAATGACATCACCCGAAATTCATAATGACCATATCTAGTTCTGAAACCCGTTTTCGGAATGTCTTCTTCCTTGACTCTCACTTGGTAATATCCCGATCTCAGATCAATCTTTGAAAACCACTTGGCGCCTTGCAATTGATCAAATAAATCATCGATTCTCAGAAGTGGATATTTATTCTTGATTGTCACCTTGTTTAACTGTCTGTAGTCAATGCACATTCGTAGAGACCCATCTTTCTTTCTTACAAACAAGACAGGTGCTCCCCATGGCGACGAACTGGGTCTAATGAATCCTTTCTCGAGCAAATCTTTCAGTTGTGTCTTTAGCTCTTTCAATTCTGCAGGATCCATTCTGTAAGGAGGTATAGATATAGGCTTGGTGTCCGGCAGCACATCAATGATAAAATTAATTTCCCGTTCCGGTGGAAGACCTGGAAGTTCATCTGGAAATACATCTGGAAACTCATTTACTACAAGGACGGATTGGAAAGTCGGCGGCTGTGCTTCAGTAGCATGAACCCGGACTAGATAATAAATGTAGCCTTTTGCAATCATCTTCCTCGCCTTGAGATAGGAAATAAACCTACCTCTAGGAGATGCTGCATTACCTTTCCATTCAAGCACTGGTTCTCCGGGGAATCGGAACCGAACTATTTTCGTTCTACAATCCACATTAGCATAACAAGAAGCCAACAAATACATGCCCATAATCACATCAAAATTTAACATTTCCAGCTTAATCAATTCAGCTATAGTCTGGCGATCACATACCACAACTGCACAATTTCTATATACTTTTCTAGCTATTACTGGATCATCAACCGGAGTAGATACCTCGAAAGGTTTAATTGGCTCGGGTTTCACCCCAATACGGCTAGCAATATAAGGAGTGATATAAGAAAACGTAGAATCCAGATCAATCAATGCATAAACATCATGAGAGAATACGGATAGTATACCTGTAACCACATCAGGGGAGGACTCAAGATCCTGTCGTCCGGCTAAAGCATAAATACGGGGCTGGGGGCCACCTGAACTAGTTGTTACCCCTCTGCCCCTACCACTCCTGCGGAACCCTGGGGAGTCTGCCCTACAGGGCTCACAGACGAAGAAGAACCTTCTACTAATCCGGTAGGCTAAGCCCCAACTCTACCACCCATCGACGGACAATCACACATCATATGCCAAACCTAACCACAGGCATAGCAAGCATCTGAGCCTCGGTGACATGGACCTGAATGTAATCTACCGCACTTGTTGCATCGCGGTACCGGTGGTCTCCTCTGACTAGAATCACCTCCAAACTGAGGACCTGAGACCCTCGAACTTTGACCCTGTCCTGAATATACGGGGCGATCAAATCTCCTGCCTGCGAATCGAAGAGGTGCACTAGCTGCAGACTGGCCTGAATATCTAGAGTACTGTAGCCGCTGACCCCCTCTATACTAACTACTAGCACCGGCAGATCTAGATCTCTCACTATGCCCTCTGTCCATATCACGCTCATCCCTTTACGGCTGCTACTGCTCTTCTAGATTTTGAGCATGGGCCTGAATACGGGAGATGTCTATCCCCTCCTGTAGAGAAGCTGTCAAGCAGTCTTTGATCAAATGTGGCCTCGGTCTCCTATATCGGCCACCATAGTCGGAGCATACCGGGCCAATGAATTGAAACGAAGACTGTATTCCTGAGCACTGATATTCTCTTGCTTTACATTCAGAAACTTATCAGCTCAAGCTCGACGGACCTCTTGTGGAAAATAATGGCGGATGAAAGCATCTACGAATTCCTGCCAAACTGGAGGAGGTGCATTTTCCTTCCTCGAAGATATCCAATTATTATACCATAGAACGGCAACATCCCGCAATCTATAGGACGCTAACTCCACTGACTCAGTATAAGAAGCATGTTTAATCCTCAATGTCCTCAGCATCTCGTCTATAAAACCCTGCGGGACTTCATCAGGCTTTGACCCAAAAAATTCTGGCTGGTTCAAACTCATAAAATCACGAGCTCTGGCACTAGTGGCTCTATCACCCGGACCCACACTATGCCGCTGAACCTGGCCAGCAACTAATGTGTCAATAATTGAATAGCCTCGGTTATCTGCTAACTCGAAGCACCCGGTGGAGGAACTGGAGGCACTGGAGCTGGAGCTGAGTCCCTTTCATGCTCCTCCGAAACAGCTAGAGCGTGAGAGGTATAGAATGGAGCCTCATTATGAGACTCACCCTCTTCTATATTTGCCAGTGGCTCCTGTTCAACCAGACTTCCTATTGCAATCTTGCCCTTCTGGGCAGCTATTGTTTTTCTCTTTACCGGCATCGCTGAAACCATAACGCACAATTAGGGAAAAAACAAATCTTATAACATAGCTCTGTCACACGATCTATGAAGAAGAGAGACGGTCATTATTCCTAAATGCCCCACAGCCTCTTGTTTATAAGTGTGGCGCGCTTCACACCCATAAACAAGACTATACTGGACACGGCTCGTAGACACACCCTAGGACGGAACTGCTCTGATACCACTTTTGTCACGACACACTAGTGGGCCATGACGGGTACCCGAAGCTGACAACCGAGCACCACTCATCATGTTATCCATCATACTCACCCTGGACATACATCAACCTCAATACAAGAATTATCACGAAACCATCTCCAAATATCTCCCGAAACATGTATATATGCATAAGCCCACGAGACCACAAAAATGATGTACAAAATATACACTGAAAAAGTCCCATAACATCTACAACCAACATATAAGTACCTACGAGCCTCTAACTGAAGTACTGAAATCATAAGGATGGGAAAGCACCCCGCCATGCCCCACTATGTACAAAAAAGAACATACCAAGAAATGGTGACTCCAGAGTAGTGGAGTGCTCCTGCAAATCTGCTGGAAAAAACACCTAAGCGTCTTGTTACACCTTGGAAAATTCCCCGTTAGCGTACAGTGAATAGGCTAGCAAGGAACATGAGGTATACGATGATTTTGATAAGTAAGAAATATCATTTGATGATCTTAATCGAGATTCGAAGACATTTGACCAAAAGGAAGAAGTTTGGTAAAAAGAGTAAAGGATATGTTTCGTGTCGGGTAAGAATTTCGAGCGACGAGTTAATGGTGGCATAATGATGACTTGGAGACTAGTGATAACGTCCCTTGGATAGGTATTGAGGTACTATATAAGTGTCAAGAAGGTTCCATAAGGATTGGAGATCAAACGAGTCGACGAGAACAAAAACGGAACCACTGGGTATTATACGGCCCAACATACGGACCGTATAAATTATACTGGCCTTATGTTAGGCCGTATAATTGGTCAAGAGGGGCAGCACATTCTGGACAAAACATACGGTCCAACATACGGTTAGTAAAAAATATACGGACCGTATGTTGGTCCGTATAAGTTGATCGGGCCAGCTTTTAATTCAATATAAGGGACCCTTTTTCATTTCATTTTACTTCATTCCCACTCTCCACAAGTTAAGAACCCTCTAGAATATTCTCCATCACTCATCTACAAGAAAATCAAAGGAAATCCATGATCAATAATACCAAATCCATGAAAACAAGTGTATGAAACCTAAGTAAAAGTCATCCAAACCAAGAAATCCAAAGAGAGGTGAAGTAGGGTTTTGGTGCTAGAAGAATATTTCCATTCAAGGCTTGATCAACCATCATCTAAGGTAAGTTTCATGACCATACCATGTTGTTTAAGGTATTGGAGGGCTAAGACACTTGAATTGTAGAAAGACATAGAAAATGGGTCATAAATGAGTGAATAGTGTCATAGTTGAATGGTAGTTGGATGGAATCATGAATGTTGGTGTGTTATGATTACGAATATGTTATAAATGACGTTTAGACCATAAAATAAGTATTAAATATGAGAAAACGCGATAATGAGCTATAACCATAAATTGTGGAGAAATTGAAGAGAAATGGTGAATCGTGATAAATGTATACAAATGATGATTGTTGTTGCCATATTGTGAATGTCGATATGAATGTTTGGGAGTTGATATAGAACATTGTAAAGGTAGTATAAACAAAGGAAATTCTGCCCAATTTTCCCTTGAAATAGTAGCACATTATTATAGTCGATTAACTAACGTTAATGCGACTTCTCTCTTGAAGGTAGAAACGTGACATTGGAGGAGAACAAGCGAACGATAGCTTAGTTAAACGTAAGAGGTATGTGAGGCTAGTCCTTTCTTTCTATGGCATGAATCTGATGGTATTATTCTCCTTCCTCTCCATGAATTCTCTATATATATATATATATACCGGTAAATCGAGAGTCTATGATCATGAATAGCTATATGAGATAAGAGACATATTATGAGCCCTATAACGATGATGATGAGTTAAAGTATAGAGATTCTAAAATGTATGATATGATGAATCTTATAACGTAAGTGATGTTATTTATTGTTTACACTCACCTTATATTCTAATTCCTTCAAGGTGAGGCAGAATGTCGATGAATGCTCCATAATGAAATCGGGGGATCACGACCTTACGTCACCCCGATAAAGTATAGTTGTCCTTGATTCTTCATGCATGTATTACGATGAGCATATTATGATGAGCATATGATGATGATATTACACCGTACCACTATAGTGGGCAGCTTATACCCCGGACGCGGGAGGCCTGGATGCAGGTTAATTATTGTCACACCGTACCTATATGGACGGGCAGCTTATACATTATCACACCGTACCTATATGGACAGGCATCTTATACTTATACATTTATGCATATATGATATGATGATGAGTATGAGTAAGACAACATGATTTATTTCTTTTATGATTCACAGTCAGTTACAGATTGCTCATCATTTGATGCCTCCTCATTTCATTGATGTTTCATTATTGTTTATGCCTCTCATACTCAGTACAATGTTCGTACTGACGTTCGTTTTCTTTTGACGTTGTATTCATGCCCACAGGTAGACAGGGAGGTGATCCTGATCCAGACTCATAGGAGCTAGCAGCAGATTTGAGAGCACTTTGTCCGGAGGTGCTTATGATTATTCTTTTGTGTATATGTATTTTGGACATGACGGGATCTTGTCCCGTCCTTATGTCTAGCACTCCAGTAGAGGCTCGTAGATACGCAGTGTGGGTTATACGGTCTCACGAAGATGCTATTATGTGTATATATATATATATATATATTATTTTGATGGCCGAGAGGCATATGTATATGAAAGTATTTATATTTTCAAATGAAAGATGTTTTCCTTATAATTTGAGTGTGAATGTGATAAAAGAGCATTTAATGAGCATGATAAGCAGTAGAACGAGTGGTGCTCAGTGGTTAGCCCGGGTACCCATCACGGCCCCAAGTCGGGTTGTGACAAAGTGGTATCAGAGCAGTTCAGTCCTAGGAAGTGTCTACGAGCCGTGTCTAGTAGAGTCTTGATTATGGTGTGTTACGCACCACACTAATAAACAAGAGGCTACAGGGCATTTAGGAAAAATGACCATCTTTCATCTTAAGAGATCGTGCGATAGAGCTGTCTTATAAGATTATCCCCTCCCTAATGGTGCTTTATAATTTCAGCAAAGTTGATGAAAGGAAAAGCTACGGCAGCCCAAAAGGGCAAGATAGTGGCCGAAGAAGGGCTTGAACGGGAGCCGTCTATAGATATGGAGGAGGGCGAACCCCAGAATAAGGCCCCACCTCGTTTTTCCCGTACTTTGCCCACCTTCGAGGATCAGAGGAGAGCCTCAACTTTAGCTCCAGCACCCCCCGTTCCTCCACCAGATGCCTTGGGCCAATAGATGGGACAGGCTATTCTTTTACTAACTCAATTGGTAGCCGCTCAAGCTCAGCGGCAGGATTTAGGCCCCGATAACATGGGTTGGAGAAAGAGAGTTAGTTCTTCAGGGTGTGATCATGAGTGTAAGGGTGCCCCGAGGCAACAATCCTCTAGGCACTCAGTTCGTTCAACAAGAGGTGCTCCTCCGCAGCTTCCTAGACCCAGATTTGATGGACCTACTTACTCTAGGTCACCCCAAAGTCTCAGAGTTTCTAGTTCTCAGATTCAGAGTGGTTCTAGTCAGACGAGATCCTCGGTACCACGATGTACTCGGTGTCGCAGGTTACATTGGGGACCATGCCGTTTGGGCTCAGATGTTTGTTATACCTGTGCTCGGCTCGGCCATATCTGTAACGACCCAACCCCGTGGGCCATGACTAGTGCCCGAACTGGACACCCGTATACGAACCTGCTACATATAATCAAACTGAATCTATGAATAATATGGAAACTTGCAAAAGAACTCCAACGGTTCATAACGTCGTCATATATGTATATTCAGAGATAAACTGTCTCCTGAGGAGTCACAACTGATCAAATAATAAAACGATACGCAAGCCGACAAGGCTGCCACTACACATCAATATCATCTCATATGCTAGCCGACTAGGCTGCCATTACAGACGAACATATACATAGCACAACGTATAGACACAGCTGAACAGAGCTTATACACAACCCACACATATGTCTACAGACCTCTAAGAGTATTAACAGTAACATATGACGGGACAGGGCCCCGCCGTACCCCTGGATAAACATATATATATATATATATATATATATATCATGAGATCTGTATTAAAAGTCTAGACTCCGGAACAACGGAGCTCTCCAAGACAGCTGAGTGGAAGTCCTATGCTGAAGGGTCACCAAACCGACTATCTGTACCTGCGGGCATGAAACGCAGCCCCCCGAGGAAAGGGGGTCAGTACGGAATATGTACTGAGTATATAAAGCATTAAATACAGTACAAAGGATCGTAACTGAAATAGAGATTACCATAAACAAGTATGACTTTTTAAACATCAATACACTTGCCTTATGAAATGAAAATCATGCATATCAATATCATATATCATATATAAAACGTGTCCCGGCCCTCTAGTGAGGGACTCGGTGAATAAGGTCGCCACATACCATCCTTGGCGCCATAATCACATCATCACACCATCACATCATCTGTCACGACCCGGCTAGGGGTCCGCGACGAGCACCCGGTGCTACCCCACCCGAGCACCCCCTTATCGTACATAACATAACATCTAGGTGAACCATAAGTCAATTCGTGCTTTTCTTATCGTTAATCATATTGATCCCATTAGACGACCATCATCATTTAACATATCATAGTCATCTGTGCCACATCATAAGTACAAGGCCGACGTGGCTAACAAAAGATATACAAAACATGGGCCGACATGGCCGAACATCTCTACCCACATACACATGACTACGAGCCTCTAAGAGTATGACATATCGTATGAGCGGGACAGGACCCCACTATGCCCATAATTATATACACAAAAGAATAAGTACCCAAAAGCTACGGCTCCGAAAGAAATGGAGTTCTGCTATGCAATCTCTGAACAAGCAGCTATGGATCAAGTCTGTCTCCCTATGCACCTACGGGCATGACGCAGCGTCCACAAACAAAAGGACGTCAGTACGAAGAATGTACTGAGTATGTAAAGCATGATCAACATCAATATAGAAGCATAATAGATATCATATGAAGATAGCATAGGAGGGGAGACAGTAATATCATCATCATCATGTCGCTTACTTGCATACATCGTCGTTCGTATCCCATAATAATACTCGTACCATACTTGTGCTCAAATTCGTATACATGTCCTTATTCATATTCTTATACATAGTCTTATCACATTCATATTCATATTATATACATAGTCATACACTTATATACATACATAGCGTACCCGACCATAAGGTTCGGTGTTTCATACATACTTGGCCAACCAAGGCTCAATGTTATTTCTACCTGGCCCTACCAAGGCTTCAGGGTTATCCGTACCATCTGCAGACGTGCGCGCGCGTTTCGTAATCGTATACATACTTCATACATATTCATATACATATATTCTACCCGGCGTTATAAGCTCGGGGTTCATTATAGCCCTTCATAGGCACATATAAGTATAATAGCCCGTAGGCACCTTTTGCATCATTTTTGATATCATTATCATTACTATCCTCATCGTTATCGTTACATCTACATTATGGACTTACTTGTCATACGAGGAACATAGTATAATCATAGTACATATCAAGGGTCGTGAGCTTATGAGCTCGGAATGTCAACCATGTGAAGACAACATACTCATATAGAGGAATTAGGAATTTGGCCAAGAACCATGCCTTATGAAAGAAGGGTTAGCCTTACATACCTTTCCGTCAAACTATTCTACACTTTCACGTTCCCTTCCAATGCTAGCGTTTATACCTTCATTAATATCATAACAATGGTCATTTGTCATTCACATTATCCACATTATCTAGATTCCTCAATTTGCCTCTAATTCACCCACATTCATGGTCATAACACCCATCTTCGTCCATTCGTCTAAAGTGTTTAGTTCATGATCTTACTACCATTTATAACACATTCATATCACAACACAACAACATTCATAACTCAATCCAAACTATTTCTCAAAATGTCACTATTCATCATTCATGACCTAGTTGACCACATTTTCTACAATCCATGTATTTTAATTCTCCAATACCTTAAACATCTTGTCAAAATCATGAATCTTACCTTAGAAGTTTTAGGAACAAGCTTTGGTTGATAATACTCTTCTTTGAGCAAAACCCTAGTTTTTCTCCATTTGGATTTCTTGACTTGGATGATCCTTGATGATTCCCTTATCCTTGATTCACTTGTCTTAATGTTATTGATGGCTTATAATCCTTGAAAACTCATATAATAAATGTAGAGAGAAGTTTTAGAGAGAAGTGGTATAATGTTGTAATGAAATAAAATAAGTCTTGATCCTCATATTTAATGAATTGGAAAATCTGTGCTGGGTGAACAGTGGTCGTCCATGGAGGTTTACGGACCGTATTCCACTATACGGCTCGTCCTCCGTGGGCGTATTTATCCATTTCCAGAACCAGAAGCTGGGCTGCCTTCATGGTGGTTTACGACCATGGTTTACGGGCCGTAAATCACTTTACGGTCCGTCCACCAGGTCGTATTTAACTATTTCCTCGGCTGGCAGAAAGTTGAAGTTTGGCATGCCAGTTTACGACCTAGCAGTTTACGGACCGTATACCAGTTTACGGTCCGTATTTGCACTTTAGGACCACTGGCAGAAAGCTGAAGCTTTTGCATGGCAGTTTATGACTGCCAGTTTACGGACCGTATTGCACTTTACGATCCGTATTTTGCAATATACGACCACTGGGCAGTTTTGCCAACTTTCAATTTTTCTCATTTCTCGACTTTTCATTCTAATCATCCACATCCCTTTACATACATTTCCCATGAAACATTATACACTCGCACTCCTCGCACGCATCATTAGTTCATTTACTTGCGTACCAACGAGAAATATTTCGAGGTGTAACATTCTACCCCTCTTAGGAACATTCGTCCTCGAATGTTAAAGGCTTGGGGAATTCTATAAAATTTTCACCAGAGTTTTCTCTGTAATGTGGCACTACCACCATGTCACAACAACCCACAATAACAATGCCTCACAGGGCAATAATACAACAGCACTAGAATTTTGGCCACACACGACCTGAATGTATAAAAGGGAAAACATGCATACCTTATGATTTTGACGTCTCATCTTGGACTTCTTCCAAGGGCTGGAATAAATGTGGGTATTTGGATCGCATATTCTCTTCCGCTTCCCATGTCATTTCCTCTCGATTGTTATTTCTCCACAGAACTTTAATTGAGGCCACTTCTTTGTTTCTAAGCCTCCATACTTGCCTATCTAATATGGCAATGGGTATTTCATCATAAGTTAGTTTTTCTGTCACTTGAATATCATTCACTGGGACGATCCTCGTAGGATCTCCAACGCACTTCCGAAGCATCGAGACATGAAATACTGGATTGACTGACTCCAAATCTGGAGGTAGATCTAGCTCATAGGCCACTTTGCCTATTTTGTGCACAATTTCGTATGGCCCAATATACCGGGGACTGAGCATCCCCTTTTTGCCAAATCTCATCACGCCCTTCATCGGCGACACTTTTAAGAATACCAAATCTTTCACTTCGAACTCTAAGTCTCTTCGACGATTATCCGCATAGGACTTCTGACGACTTTGAGGCGCTAGTAACCAATCTTGTATGAGCTTAACTTTCTCTATTGCTTGCTGGACAAAGTCTGGCCCTATCAACTTAGCTTCTTCGGTTTCAAACCACCCAATTGGGGATCTACATTTTCGCCCATATAGAGCCTCATACGGTGCCATTTGAATGCTAGAATGATAACTGTTATTGTAAGCAAACTCAATGAGTGGCAAATGGTCATCCCAATTTCCTCCAAAATCTATCATACATGCCCGTAACATATCTTCAAGAGTCTGAATAGTACGTTCAGCTTGCCCATCGGTCTGGGGGTGAAATGTCGTGCTTAGGCGCACTTGGGTCCCTAAACCTTCTTGGAAAGACCCCTAAAACTTGGTTGTAAACTGAGTTCCTCTATCAGAGATAATAGATACCGGAACGCCATGGAGTCTCACTATCTCTTTAAGATAAAGCTTGGCATAATCTTCTGCCATATAGGTCGTTCTGACCGGTAAGAAATGCGCTGACTTTGTGAGTCTATCCACGATCACTCATATAGAATCATATTTACGTCGAGAACGGGGTAACCCTATAATGAACTCTATATTAATCACTGCCCACTTCCAAGTTGGGATTTCTATAGCTTGCAATAAGCCACCCGGCCTTTGGTGCTCGATCTTCACTTGTTGGCAATTTGGACACTGAGCTACGAATTCCGCTATATTTTCTTCATCCCATTCCACCAATATATAGACTTAAGATCATGATACATTTTCGTCACTCCGGGGTGAACGGAGTAACGGGAACAATGAGCTTCTCTCAAAATCTGATGGCATAGACCTTCCGTATCGGGAACACATAACCTGCCTCGACATCGGAGAACTCCGTCTTCCGAAATGTCAAATGATGACCCCTCCTTCTGAGGGAGTGTATCTCTGTACTGCATTAGCATGGGATCCTCATATTGTCGCTCTTTTACTTCCGCTACTAACGATGAAACTGCTGAATTCTGAATAGTAGCTCCGCTGCTACCTGAGTCCACCACTCGGACTCCTAGGCTAGCTAACTACTGAAGATCACGGGTCATCTCTTTCTTTTCTGGTCGTACCTCACTTAGACTTCCCATCGACCTACGGCTAAGAGCATCAGCCACAACATTTGCCTTTCCGGGGTGGTACAGGATTTCAACATCATAGTCTTTTAGCAACTCTAGCCATCGTCGTTGCCGCAAATTCAACTCTTTCTGCTTGAAGATGTACTGGAGACTCTTATGATCTGTATAAATATCCATGTGGACACCATATAAGTAATGTCTCCATATCTTTAAAGCATGGACCACCGCGGCCAATTCTAAGTCATGGGTAGGATAATTCTGCTCATGTTTCTGTAATTGTCTAGAAGCATACGTAATCACCTTACCATTTTGCATCAATACACAGCCTAGCCCGATGCCTGAAGCATCACAATAAATAACATATCCTTCCAATCCCTCTGGAAGTGTCAAGACTGGGGCTGAAGTCAGTCGGTCTTTCAACTCTTGGAAACTACGCTCGCAAGCATCTGTCCATTGAAACTTAGCTGACTTCTGAGTCAACTTGGTGAGTAGTGTAGAAATAGAAGAGAAATCCTCAACAAATCTTCTGTAATAACCTGCTAAGACCAAAAAGCTACGAACCTCCGTAGGGGTCGTGGGCCTTGGCCAAGTCTTCACTGCCTCAATATTTTGGCTATCCACTCGAATACCGTCATCTGAAACAATGTGGCCCAGAAATGCCACTGAATTCAACCAAAACTCGCATTTGGAAAACTTCGCGAATAACTCTCGGGCTCGAAGAACTCTAAGGACAATTCGCAAATGATCCACATGTTCTGCCTTGGATCTAGAATACACTAGGATATCGTCGATGAATACAATCACGAATAGATCCAGAAAAGGTCTGAATACATTATTCATTAAGCCCATAAACGCTGCCGGTGCATTAGTTAACACAATCGACCTTACTCGGAACTCGAAGTGGCCATATTTTGTTCTGAAAGCTGTCTTAGGGATATCTTTCTCCCTAACTCTTACTTGGTGGTACCCAGACCTCAAATCAATCTTTGAAAACCATTTGGCACCTTGCAATTGATCAAATAAATCATCGATCCTCGGAAGAGGATACTTGTTTTTAATCGTCACTTTATTCAATTGTCGATAATCAATGCACATTCTCAAGGAGCCATCCTTCTTTCGGTTGAACAATACGGGTGCTCCCCACGGGGATGAGCTAGGCCTAATGAAGCCTTTATCAAGCAAGTCCCTCAATTGCTCCTTCAACTCTTTCAACTCTGCGGGTGCCATCCTATAGGGAGGAATAGATATGGGATTAGTGTCTAGCAACACATCAATCGCAAAATCGATCTCTCGCTCGGGAGGAAGGCCTGGAAGCTCTTCCGGGAACACATCCGGAAATTCGTTCACTACCGGAACTGACTGAAGAGTCGGCGACTCAGCTTCTACATCTTGAACTCGTACTGGGTGATAAATGCACCCTTTAGTGATCATCTTCCTTGCCTTTAGATAGAAAATAAACCTACCTTTTGGTGATGCCGAATTTCCTTTCCATTCTAAGACTGGTTCTCCCGGAAATTGGAAATGAACCATCTTTATTCTACAATCAACATTGGCATAACAAGAAGCCAACCAATCCATGCCCATAATGACATCAAAATCTACCATCTCTAGCTCATGCAAATCAATCACGGTACGACGATCACAAATCACAATCACACAATTCCTATATACTCGTCTAGCTATTACCGAGTGACCCACGGGTGTAGACACCTCAAAAGGTTTGATAGACTCCGGCTCAATTATAAATCGACCCGCAATATATGGAGTAACATATGATAATGTGGAGCCCAGATCAATCAAAGCATATACATCATAAGAGAATACCAATAATATACCTGTGACTACATCAGGAGAAGACTCAAGATCTTGGCGTCCAGCCAAAGCATAAATACGGTGCTGAGGACCGCTAGTACTGGGAGCTCTGCCTCTACCTCTACCATGGTCGACTGGCGCATGTGAACCTGGCCCCGTAGGGCGTACAGATGCTGATGATCCGGCTGCCGACCCTGCTGGCTGGGTCTTACCTCTACCCTGTACTGAGGGGCAATCACGCAAAATATGGCCTGGTTGACCACATGAATAGCAACCATCCGAGCCCAATCGGCATCGACCCCAATGCAACTTCCCACACTGGGAACATCATGGTACAGGCGGCCTTGACTGGCCTGAATCACCTCTAAACTGAGACCCCGAATAACCCTGACTCGGCTCGGATCGAGTAGATCTGTCAAATCTCTGCCCCGTGAACTGTGGAGGTGTACTTGTCATAGAATAGCCTGAATGGCTGGGAAACTGTTGTCTGTGTCCGCCCTTGGACTCGTTCCTCGAACCCGAAGGTCTGGGCCTCTTGTTATGGCCCCTATCCTGCTCACGTTCATTTCTCCGCTGCTGTAGGTGTTCCTCTAATTCCTGAGCATGTGCCTGAATGCGTGCAATATCCGTGCCATCCTGAAGGGACGCAATCAAGCATTTATCCATCAAGTGTGGCCCTAGGCATTTCACAAACCGGTGCACCCGATCGCCCATATCCGCTACCATGGCCGAAGCATACCTAGCCAAGGAATTGAAGCGGAGACTATACTCTGTAGCACTCATGCTACCTTGCCTCAGATTCAAGAATTTATCGGCCCTAGCTCGCCGAACTTCCAGAGGCATATAATGACGGAGAAAAGCATCAACAAACTCTTGCCATACCGGTGGAGGTGCATTGGCTCCCCGCGAAACCATCCAAACTGTATACCACTGGACTGAGACATCCCTCAATCTATATGACGCTAGCTCCACCGATTCGGTGTCTGAAGCATGTATCAACCGGAGAGTCCTCAACATACCGTCAATAAAGTCCTGGGGATCCTCCTCCAGTTTCGACCCAAAGAATTCCGGGGGTTTCAAAGCAATGAAGTCACGGGCCCTTGCACTAACAACCCTGTCACCTTGCCCTGCTCTTGGCCTCTGAGTCTGGGCCGCAACCAACTGAGTCAACAAATTAATGGCCTCTCTCACGTCTTGGCCCGAAGCATTCGGTGGAGGAGCTGGAGCTGGGGCTGAGGTTCCCACGTGCTCCTCAGTAATAGGCACTGTCTGGGAGGACTGAGATTAAGCCGCACTCTGGGACTCATCTTCCTCTACTACCGGTGGCGGTGCTCTTTCAGCCCGCTTTTCTGCCACCGTCTTGCCCTTTTGGGCTGCTGTAGCCTTTTTCTTTTTAGGCATCTCTGAAATACACAACACACGATTTAGGAACAAGAATTTCTTACATCATAGCTCTATCGCACGATTCTTATGAAGAAAGAAGGTCATATATTCCTAAAATGTCCGCAGCTTCTCGTTTATAAGTGTGGCGCGCAACACACCCATAACCAAGACTCTACTAGACACGGCTCGTAGACACATCCTAGGACTGAACTGCTCTGATACCACTTTTGTCACGACCCGGCTAGGGGGCCGCGACGAGCATCCGGTGCTACCCACCCGAGCACCCACTTATCGTACATAACATAACATCTAGGTGAACCATAAGTCAATTTGTGCTTTTCTTATCATTAATCATATTGATCCCATTAGACGACCATCATCATTTAATATATCATAGGCATCTGTGCCACATCATAAGTACAAGGCCGACGTGGCTAACAAAAGATATACAAAACATGAGCCAACATGGCCGAACATCTCTACCCACATACACATGACTACGAGCCTCTAAGAGTATGACATATCGTATGAGCGGGACAGGACCCCGCTATGCCCATAATTATATACACAAAAGAATAAGTACCCAAAAGCTACGGCCCCGAAAGAAATGGAGCTCTGCTATGCAATCTCTGAACAAGCAGTTATGGATCAAGTCTGTCTCCCTGTGCACCTACGGGCATGACGCAGCGTCCACAAACAAAAGGACGTCAGTACGAAGAATGTACTGAGTATGTAAAGCATGATCAACATCAATATAGAAGCATAATAGATATCATATGAAGATAGCATAGGAGGGGAGACAGTAATATCATCATCATCATGTCGCTTACTTGCATACATCGTCGTTCGTATCCCATAATAATACTCGTACCATACTTGTGCTCAAATTCATATACATGTCCTTATTCGTATTCTTATACATAGTCTTATCACATTCATATTCATATTATATACATAGCCATACACTTATATACATACATAGCGTACCCGACCATAAGGTTCGGTGTTTCATACATACTTGGCCAACCAAGGCTCAATGTTATTTCTACCTGGCCCTACCAAGGTTTCAGGGTTATCCGTACCATCTGCAGACGTGCGCGCGCGTTTCATAATCGTATACATACTTCATACATATTCATATACATATATTCTACCCGGCGTTATAAGCTCGGGGTTCATTATAGCCCTTCATAGGCACATATAAGTATAATAGCCCGTAGACACCTTTTACATCATTTTTGATATCATTATGATTACTATTCTCATCGTTATCGTTACATCTACATTATGGACTTACTCGTCATACGAGGAACGTAGTATAATCATAGTACATATCAAAGGTCGTGAGCTTATGAGCTCGGAATGTCAACCATGTGAAGACAACATACTCATATAGAGGAATTAGGAATTTGGCCAAGAACCATGCCTTATGAAAGAAGGGTTAGCCTTACATACCTTTCCGTCGAACTATTCTACACTTTCACGTTCCCTTCCAATGCTAGCGTTTATACCTTCATTAATATCATAACAATGGCCATTAGTCATTCACATTATCCACATTATCTAGATTCCTCAATTTGCCTCTAATTCACCCACATTCATGGTCATAACACCCATCTTCATCCATTCGTCTAAAGTGTTTAGTTCATGATCTTACTACCATTTATAACACATTCATATCACAACACAACAACATTCATAACTCAATCCAAACTATTTCTCAAAATGTCACTATTCATCATTCATGACCTAGTTGACCACATTTTCTACAATCCATGTATTTTAATTCTCCAATACCTTAAACATCTTGTAAAAATCATGAATCTTACCTTAGAAGTTGTAAGAACAAGCTTTGGTTGAAAATACTCTTCTTTGAACAAAACCCTAGTTTTTCTCCATTTGGATTTCTTGACTTGGATGATCCTTGATGATTCCCTTATCCTTGATTCACTTGTCTTAATGTTATTGATGGCTTATAATCCTTGAAAACTCATATAATAAATGTAGAGAGAAGTTTTACAGAGAAGTGGTGTAATGTTGTAATGAAATAAAATAAGTCTTGATCCTCATATTTAATGAATTGGAAAATCTGTGCTGGGTGAACAGTGGTCGTCCATGGAGGTTTACGGACCGTATTCCACTATACGGCTCGTCCTCTATGGCCGTATTTAGCCATTTCCAGAACCAGAAGCTGGGCTGCCTTGATGGTGATTTACGACCATGGTTTACGGGCCGTAAATCACTTTACGGTCCGTCCACCAGGTCGTATTTAACCATTTCCTCGGCTGGCAGAAAGTTGAATTTTGGCATGCCAGTTTACGACCTGGCAGTTTACGGACCGTATACCAGTTTACGGTCCGTATTTGCACTTTACGACCACTGGCAGAAAGCTGAAGCTTTTGCATGGCAGTTTACGACTGCCAGTTTACGGACCGTATTGCACTTTACGATCCGTATTTTGCAATATACGACCACTGGGCAGTTTTGCCAACTTTCAATTTTTCTCATTTCTCGACTTTTCATTCTAATCATCCACATCCCTTTACATACATTTCCCATGAAACATTATACACTCGCACTCCTCGCACACATCATTAGTTCATTTACTTGCGTACCAACGGGAAATTTTCCGAGGTGTAACATCATCACACCATCATATCATCACATCATATATATAACGTGTCCCGGCCCTCTAGTGAGGGACTCGGTGAACAATGCAGTGAAACTGTTCACGAAAACGTGTCCTGGCCCGGGACTCAGTGAAAGACATATTGAGGCACGCACGAGCAGAGTAGTGAGCAACTATATGCAATTTAAATCATATTTGAGACTTACTGGAATAATCAAAACAAACCATCAATTGCAAATCAAGACAATAGTCATGGCAAATACTTTTCGAATGTCACTGTGAATTATATCAAAATCGAACTCTGGAACCATATGTACGTATCAAAACATAATAAAGTAAGTTCTGGGAATCAATAACATTAGTCATCCTAGTGGCTCTAAGAATAGGAATTTCCTTGGAACCTTATACACATCGTCTGTTCGTTTCATAAAGATCATGCCAAAAAGAAAGAAGGGTTAACTTTACATACCTGTTAGCGACTATTCATAAATCTGTTCGCCTCGTCGCTCTTTTAGCCTATTTAATATAAGAGTAACGTTATCGTTAGTAACTATATTTTCTAGTTTATAAATCCGTAGGCCATCGCTTATAGAACTTATTCTTTTAACTTATATTCCTCGTTTAGGGTTTTCTATTAGTTAAATTCTTAATGACAATCGGGCAGCATTTCCCCTATATATTCGACTAACTCGATTTGCCAATTATCCTCCTGTCAACACAGAAATACCAACAATAACATATGGACATAGTCATATCTTCAATCATTCCAATTTGACAAGGATAACAACATGTTCATAACAACACAACTTTAACCTTAACTATCCAATTCTTTCATTCTTTTACTATATAATCCATGATAGTAACAACCACAATGCAACTTAAAATCAATTCACCATCCTTACTCAACACAACCCTACTACACGGTCCAACTTGAACTCCCACATCAACATATATAACACTTCATATTCAACATACATCTATCAATTATACAAGTCTAAACATTCTCCAAAATGTGTAAAAAGGATTGAATCTTACCTTAGCAAATTGAGAACACCTAACGTTGTTGCATTTTGTAGATTAAGATTGCAAGTATTCTTGTTGCTCCAAGAATTAAATTCATGCTGCCACCCCCTTTGAATGTATGTAGCACCTTAGAAACCATTTTATTTGTTATCAAAATCTTGAGCTCAACTAAGAGCAACCATGGCCGAGAGTCCTTCTCTCTAGCTCACTTTGGGAAATAAATTGCTTCTCTCTCAAATTCCAATTTTGTGAATGAAATAATGGATCCACTTAGTCATCAAATGGGTATTTAGGTGCTGCCCTTGTTGTTTACACGTGCCCTCCTATGTGGCATCTATTTTTCTTTTTTTTGAAGAAAACACAAATTATCAAGGTATTTGTGGGGGAAAACGTTGCTAAGTAGATTGGTGAATCAAAGTGAGAAATCAGCTCCCACTATTGACGTGATTGTGTTGTGCTACTGCCAAGAAAATGTAGCTCACGATCTAATGCTACTATGAAACATATATTGCCTATATTTGCTTGAAAGATGAATCCTCTCAGTAAAGTGAAAAGAGATAAATGGAAGTCCTTTTTCCTTTACACATGGCATCCTTTTGGCCAACCCCCTTTAATACTCACTACTAACTATGCCACCTACACTTACATGCACGTATATAATTCCACCTACCCACTTATTCATATAATATATGTATATAATTTATCTATTAATTGATAATTATTATACATTGTAACAAAATAAATTCACAATTTAAAATACTAATAGTTCCAAAATACCTCATAAAAATTTACACATATACTAACATTATATCCAAAAAAAAAATATTTCATCACATTTTAATTCTCCAATCTGATCTCAAGTGTACAAATTTTGTTCTATAAATTCTCAAAATGGGAAAAAGTACTTTCTTTTCTCATGAGAAAATCAGTTCTACCTTTATAATAAAGGAAATCCCATTTATATTCTTCCTCATATAATGTGTATAATTTAAAACATATTCGGAGGTAGTAATAATAGTAACTACCCGAAATCATAGTGGTCAAATATTTACTAAAAGGTTTTACTTAAAAGAAAATATATATGCCATATCAAAATAACATCTAACGGTATCCAGGTTGTCAAACATACTGGGTCTTATAATAATACCGTTATAAACCCTCTATAACCTCATGAATGACCTTAATCATGTACGAAATTTACGACATATCCTAACGCCAAGGTACGAGGTGTTACATCCTTCCCCTCTTAGAAACATTCGTCCTCGAATGTTCAATGAAGATCAATACTCGTATCCAATTCCAATGCTTACTAATATCATGTTATATCCCGCATTTTGCGCATTTGGATAATTTAAGATAATTGCGGGGAGATGACAAGCAAGGCCTTATTTTTTTATTTTGTTTGGCATACAAGTTGTTATGAAAATTTTGAAGTGGGAATATTAAGAAAGGTCAAGGGCATAAAGGGAAATTCGCAATATGACTCGTGGAATTATGGAGGAAGACGAAGGGCAAATTTGGAAATTGGAAAAATTAAAATTTGTCATGAAGTACAAAAAAAAATAGGCTTATGTTTTGGGCCATGTTGGCCTTCCCACTTGGAGTGGGCTTAGCCCACTTTGGATCTTAATGGATAAATAAAAAGATGACTTAGTCATCTTATTTCCAACACCTTCTAGACATTTCAAGAAAACAAAAGAACAAGAAAAGCAAGAGAAAGCTCTGAGGCCATTTCGGCCAAGTGCAAAAACAACAAGAAAATTGACAAAAATTCCTTCAAAAATCATTTTCTACCAAGTGGAGGGTCCTTAACAAAGTAGAGTTGTTATTGAAGCAAGAAAAACACAAATTCATAAGTTGGAAATTCAAGCAAGTTGGAGAATCAAAGAAGAAGGTAAGGGTTCATCCTTTTCTTATATGTTGTGCATGTTGTAGTGTGTAAAAATGAGTGAAATTCATGAAGAAAAAGAATATAGGTGTGTGGCCGTGCATGCCTATGTGTGTGTATGAATCATGTTTTAATTATTCTATCTAGTGTTTGGTTGTTATTGTTGTGGATGCTATGTTGATAATGGAAGTTGAATGATTTTGGAGAGGTTGTAGTTGTGTGTGCATGATGTTAGCCGTGTAGTTGTGGTGTGGTGTGGAGGAAGATGAGTTAATTTTATTTAGTATATTGATTGTTGTTGTGTGGATTCTATATTGCTAACAAAAGCCTAATGAGCTTAGTGAAGTATTAGTAGTTGGAGGCTTGTCTTGGAAGATTATGTAAATTGAATATTATGTTCTTACATGTATGGAAGGTAATGATATTAATATGGTGTTGTTGGAATGTATATTATAAGGTTGTTATTGTTTTATTGGAGTTGGAAGGTTTTGAAGGAAGTAGTAAATTGATTAAGTTGTTATAATGTATCTTGGATTGAATATGGAAATTGTTAGTATGGTTGTTGATATTATGTTGATAATTTGGCCGGGTTGAATTCCTGGATTGTTGTTGATTAAAAATTGACTGAGTTGAACTTTGGGGATGGTGTATTTACAGGGGAAGTGCTGCCGAAATTTCGGTAGCCAAGTATTATCTTAAGATTTCAATTCTAAATGCTCTAATCAAGTTTGGTAAATGTGACCAATTTGTAGATTTTGGCGGATTTGCAACTTGAATTTGGAATAGCATAAGGAGCGGAAAGAGGTATGTAAGGCTTCACCCTTCCTTCTACGGCATGTCTTAGACATAATAGGTCGGATACGAGCCTCGGGGACAACTCTATTCTCCGGAATCCTACCTAAAGTTTCCCCTTTTTCATTCAGTAGAATTGAATTATAAATCGTGTGAAATGTTGGAAAAACTTCCTAAACCTCTAGAACTTGCATAAATAAGACCCGACTACCTTGAAACCCTCACAAGTAACGCCATGACATGTAACATATGAAAATGGTGTACGCTACCTCATTCGGCCCGAGGTGGGCCCATTGTTCCCGGATTTTCCCTATTGCTCCGTGTGACTCATTTTGGAGTAGAATCCAAAGGAAGCTTTTGATCCTTGTTCCAATTATCAAACGATAAGTACTGTACTATTTTTAATAGAAATATGTCTATGATGACCATGATAACGATGATGCTAAGGAAGAGAATACGTCTATGATAAGTATGACAAGAATGATTCCATGACTAAGAGTCTTAAGCTAAGGACCCAATATGAATATGAAAGTATCAAACTAGTTCTTGATTTCAATTCTATTCCTTGGTTATGACACCATCCTCTAAAGATTCTAAAGCCGGTGAATTGATTTCTATGACGTCTATGATTTCATTCTATGTTTCTTTCAACACTATTCTCCGTTGATAGTCTCGCCTTAAAATACTCGTTCCTTCAAGGTTAGACAAGGCAATCACGATTGTTCCATAATGTAATCGGAGGTCACCGACCTTATGTCACTCTGATGGTTACATGATTTTCTTTGGGCTCTCCTGCATGCTTATATGACATATGTATGTGAGATATGAATATGTACATGGGGGATGGGAAGGGAAACATGTTTCATTGCCACCTGGTCAGCTGGCTTATCATCCCGGACGCGGGATATATGGGCGAGCCGATGTATTTCGGTGCCATGTGGGCGAGCCGACATTGTTCGGTGCTATGCTATGTCCTGCTATGCTATTACACGATATGATATGACATGATCTCATATGATTTGATACGATATGATATGATATGATAAGACATGACATAATATAAGTTCTATTTTCTATGTCTATGAAAAAGAAATGTTTTCCAAAGACAGACAAGCATGCATGGTATCTGGCCTGAAAGGGCATTCCTATGTACAGGTTACTTTCTTATTTCATTATATGTCCTATGATCCCATGATATTGTTATTCAAGCTCTATGGTTCGGCTTGCATTATTTTTCCATGCCTTACATACTCGGTACACTATTCGTACTGACGTCCCTTCTTGTGGACGCTGCGTTTCATGCCGCGCAGGTCAGCAGGTAGACAGGCTTGACTCCTAGGAGCTTCATCAGCATTACTATAGCGGCGCTCCAGTTGTCTCGGAGCCTCAGTTCCTTGGTACTATTTTGTGTATATATTCGGGCACGGCAGTACTCGGCCCTTCTTATGTATATGTGTACTCTGTTTAGAGGCTCGTAGACAGATATGTATAGTTAGATGTTTTGTACTCTTAAGGGTCCTCGTCGCTGTATAATGTACTAGCAAAGTTTATTAGCCCGTGTTTATAATTATGCTATTAATGTTGATGTTAAGCAAAAAAAACAGGATATGGTATAGTGCATACGGCCCACTTAGTGATAAGAATACGATACGAGATAGGGGGTGCTCGGTACAAGTATTGGGTACCCGTCGCGGCCCTAGTTGGGTCGTGACATATCACTTAACCCTTCACAACTCTTAAAGTCTTTTTCACTACTTACCTTTCCTCTATGAGCTTCAACTTCCCTTAACCTCATTGATGCTTTCAGTTATATTGATTTCTATAAGGGACACATTACTCCCTTTCCTCAAACTTATTTTATTGCCTCTTTACTCAGATTTTTCTCTTAGTTCTCTTATCACGCATCAGAATATGCATCAGTGCTCAAATAAGCCCCAGAGATATTTTAGCGTCGTCTCAGTAGTCTTCATGCTTATCTTGCATTCTCCCCTCATATCTTGCAATAGGTATCGGGATAAATCTTCGGCTTAGCCATGGCCATGTCTTACTTGCCCTTAGTATTAATTCTATCTCGGTAATTTGACCCAAACCATCTTTACATCTTTCCTTTTCCTGGTTCATTATGCATTACATAACTCATCTGTACTAAAACTCGCTCGTAGCATATCTTGTCATACTCCTTTCCCTTGATTCACCCTTTGATTTTCTCATATCCTATTATAGGAGATTTTCTGTCCCCTCTCCTTTGCTACTTATAAGTCACAATAGCATTAGCAAACAATTCCATTGCCAACATCTTAACTGTCACGACCCAACTCCGTAGGCCGCGACTAGTGTCCGTGATGGACACTCAAACGTACCCAATAACCCAAATTAGCAAACGACAGAATATTTTAAAATATAGAAGTCGCTTGGCGTTAATAATAACCATCAATGAACCGACACCGTACATGGAAGCCGATGAGGCTGTCACAGATCATATCATACCCAAACATATACAGAACCCACACAAGTATGTCTACAGACCTCTACAGATCATAACAAAATCATAAGACGGGACAAGGCCCCGTCATACCCCTGAATTGCATACATATATATAATATAGCGGCAGACTGTACCAATATACAGGCTCTGAACAAAAGAGCGCTCCCAATATAGCAGAATAGATGTCCTAGGCAGGCGATCAACAAATATGTCTTCTGTACCTGCGCGGCATGAAAACGCAGCCCCCGAAGAAAGGGGGTCAGTACGAAATATGTACTGAGTATGTAAAGCACGGAACGTAGTAAACAAAGTCATAATCAAAGTAGAAGGTACAGAAAATGGACAAAATGTACAGATTAGCAAAATACTGATCATAAAGTATAAATAGTATTTGTTGAAAACATATGTCGTACCTGGTCCCAATACGGAACAAGATCATAACCGAAACAGAACTTACAGAGAAGTGAGTGTGACATCCGAAGTATCAAATGCATATTTTCAAAACATGAGGAGTGTGTTCAGAAACATATACCATATCATGTCCGGCCCCTGCCAAGGGCTCGGCGAAACAGAACGTGGCCACCCCCAGACGCTGGTGCCACCATACATAAGGAACAGAGTAGGGGATAACCCCGTAACATAACATATCATATCATATCAGATGGCCATATCAGATCATATCATATCAGAATGTGTGTACATGGCACAGCATACTCCAAAACCCATGTACATATATACCTGCCCCCTCACATCGAGGCACGGCGAACAATGCATTGGAATACGCTTGACAATATATCCTGGCCCGGGCTCAGTGTGGGAAACATTGGGGCATCCACGAATGGAGTAGTGAGAGACTAAATGCAACAAAAAATATCACAGATTTCCAAAGACTCAATGAGGCATATCGAAATGACAAATCAAATCAATGAAGTCGGACAGAATCATAGTAGGTGTATGTCGTATGTCATAATGAGTTACGGAAGAATAATCCTTCTGGGGTCATTCTCATATTCCCAAATAGTTTACCAGACTCGAGGGAATCATTTAAACAATTTTCCTTAGTAGTTAAAAGGATAGTTAAAACGTTTCATTTTATATTGTTCGAAAATAAGGCAATAGTACAATAAGAGAGCAAAGCGGGAATAGTGGAACTAAATGCAATACAAAATATCGTACCTTTACAGAGACTCAATATAGTACCCCGAATAAGCATCATTAGTAGTTGGAAAAGTAGATAAGACGTTTCCTTAAAAATTGCTTGACATCAAGTCACAAAGGACCATAAGGGTAAAATCGGAAATAGCGGGCCCACCTCGGGACAACCAAAGCGGCGGGCTCAAATTACGTGTATTAAGCTTATGGGGTCACCTACAGAGGTCCTAGGGCATTCCATAACTTCCTAAGTGATTTGGAGAAATTTTGCATAATTTTTCATTAAAGCATACTAAAAGGGTTCAATTCTATTGAACGAAAATGTGACAATTTCAGACGCGGATTCCGATGAGCAGAATATGCTCTGAGGCGTGAATCCGATCCTAGTACATCTAGGACATGCCAAAAGAAGAATCGGGGTGCCTTTACATACCTTTTACACACTTTACGCCTTTTCAAGTTCACTTCCCGTTTCGTCCAAAATCTGCAAATGGTCACATTTACCAAATGTTAACCATAAGGCTTTAGGCTTAAATCTAAAGTTAACACTTTTCTACAGAAATTTGGGCAGCATCTCCCCTATACATATAGCATCCCCGAGAATTCAACTCGGCCAAAACAATCAACAACAACCCAACAACAACAACACCACCAACAACAATCACTATAAAACACTCAATATGGCACAACTAGTTCCCTTTCCAACATAGTGCAATATCTTCCATTTCAACTTCAAATTTCCAAACCATGCTCGATGGTTTCACATTCATCATTAATCTAGATCATCACAATATAATTTGGAAGCATTTCATATCATTTCCACAAAATATTCAGAAGATATACAAAATATACAAACTTTCCACCAAAGTCATAATTCATCCAAAACTTCTAATCTTTAACATACTTATTCATAACATGTTTCCATCTTCCTATTACATCAACAATCATCATTATTTGCACCTTAACAACTTCATTTCCATAATGTCATAAAATCATACTAAAATGACACAAACTTCTACATTCCATTACAATGCAAACTTATATCATTTTACCTTCATTTACATTGCAAGGATCACCACAACACAACTAACATATTAAACAAAATTAATTCATTCCCATTCCAATTTCAATATACCACTCGGCCAATACATATAATTCCAACTTCAATCAAATTCAATCAACTTTCATTTCCAATATGAATTTCACCATAACCACAACTAGAATACAACATAAAATTAACTCATCTTTGACTACACAACCACACATGTACACGGCTACATTCATACATATATATATTCATGCAACTTCCATGTTTTCATGAATTTTAACCCTTTCTACTTCCCACAACATAAACCAAACCTTCATAACACATAAAAAAGAATTAAATCTTACCCTTTCTCTTCAACTTCTTCACTTGGCCAAAGTGCGGAAACAATGAAACAGATGACTTATCTTCCGAAACAATTATACTATGTTGTAGAGGACCCTTGAATTATTGGAAATACTACAAGAAAATAATTTTTGGAACAAAATTTAAAGCACCTAATTTCCATGGTCTTGGCCGAAATGGCCCCTTTCTCTTGCTCTTCATCTTTTGTCTTCTCCTTATCTAATTTTTCTTGAAGCTTCAAAAGGATAAAGACCCCTTTTTAATATAATTGTCACATGACTAATCACATGACAATTTCATATTGTGGGTTTGGGCCAAGGCTTGGCCGGCCTCCCTTCAAACTTGGGCCTAATTTTTTTTCTTTTCATTTTTTTGGGCCAATTCGGTTGGTCCCGAGTTGGGCCTAGCCCACTGACTTTTCGACCTTAAAACGTCCATATCTCCTTGTACCAACGTCACCTAGGAACCCACGACCTATGGTTGGAAAGATAATTCAATTATCTATAACTTATATCTCTTGGTATTTTTCCACATTCCAAACTTATAATACCGTGTTTGCCCCTCCAAGTCAGGTCACCCGGAAACGTTTTCTTAAAAATATTCGTTTGGAGGGCTTCCACTTTGATTTGGCCCAAGGGTCCTTCATGAGTTGTGTTTAACTTTACATATGTGATTCATATAGCTTGTCACGTGTTCCAAAAAAAAATCTTGATGTGTGGGCCCCACCTCAGCTTACAAATAATCCGACGTTCAAAAATACGGGATATAACATTAACCTCTAATCCAGTATAGCATTGCCATCCTTTATAATATCTTTTAAGTTACTCGTTACCATTCTCTTGTCGTATAATGTCATACAATTCAAGACCTTTACAAATGATTCTCAACACCGTCTCAAATATCATCCTGACTTCTATCCGTTTATTGCTGGCTTTCAGATCTCACTAACTTGTTTCGGCAAGGGATCTCACTTGAAGTTTAAATATCCATATCAAATATATTGCAGTGTCAATTGTTTCCATTTTACACTTGCTTTTCTCACACCCGCTTCCCCCCTTTAGGGTGTACTTATACCATTATCTGTTTATATTCCGCTCTGCATCCCTATTTCCAATCTCAAATTCATCTGATCCCCCCCCCCCCCTTTTTCAACTCACTTGGCATACTGTACCATATCCCTATCTTTTCTTTATAATCTATGACTTTGACCATCCACGTACGAAACCTTAACAAAATCGTGAACTAAAAATGGTAGATTTTGATGTTATTATGGGCATGGATTGGTTGGCTTCTTGCTACGCCAATGTTGATTGTAGAACGAAGATGGTTCGTTTCCAGTTCCCGGGCGAACCAGTCTTAGAATGGAAAGGGAATACGGCGTCACCAAAGGGTAGGTTTATTTCCTATCTAAAAGCGAGGAAGATGATCACTAAAGGGTGTATTTATCACCTAGTGCGAGTTCGAGATGTAGAGGTTGAGTCGCCGACTCTTCAATCAGTTCCGGTAGTGAACGAATTTCCGGATGTGTTCCCGGAAGAGCTTCCAGGCCTTCCTCCCGAGCGAGAGATAGATTTTGCGATTGATGTGTTGCCAGACACAAATCCCATATCTATTCCTCCCTATAGGATGGCACCCGCAGATTTGAAAGAGTTGAAGGAGCAATTGAAAGACTTGCTTGAAAAAGGCTTCATTCGGCCTAGTTCATCCCCGTGGGGAGCACCCGTATTGTTCGTCCGGAAGAAGGATGGCTCCTTGAGAATGTGCATTGATTATCGGCAATTGAATAAAGTGACAATTAAGAACAAGTATCCCCTCCCGAGGATTGATGATTTATTTGATCAATTGCATGGTGCCAAATGGTTTTCAAAGATTGATTTGAGGTCCGGGTATCACCAAGTAAGAGTTAGGGAGAAAGATATCCCTAAGACAGCTTTCAGAACAAGATATGGCCATTTCGAGTTCCGAGTAATGTCGTTTGGGCTAACTAATGCACCGGCAGTGTTTATGGACTTAATGAACAATGTATTCAGGCCTTTTCTGGACCTATTCGTGATTGTATTCATCGACGATATCCTAGTGTACTCTAGATCCGAGGCTGAGCATGCGGAGCATTTGCGAACCGTCCTTGGAGTTCTTCGAGCTCGAGAGTTGTTTGCAAAATTCTCCAAATGTGAGTTTTGGTTGAACTTGGTATCATTCCTGGGCCATATTGTTGCATCTGATGGTATTCGAGTGGATAGTCAAAAGATCGAGGCAGTGAAAACTTGGCCAAGGCCCACAACCCCTACAGAGGTTCGTAGCTTTTTGGGCTTAGCCGGGTATTACAGAAGATTTGTTGAGGGTTTCTCTTCTATTTCTGCACCGCTCACAAAGTTGACTCAGAAGTCAGCTAAGTTTCAATGGACAGATGCTTGTGAACGTAGTTTCCAAAAGTTGAAAGACAGATTGACTTCTGCCCCAGTCTTGACACTTCCAGAGGGAGTGGAAGGATATGTTGTTTATTGTGATGCTTCAGGTGTCGGGCTAGGCTGTGTATTGATGCAAAATGGTAAGGTGATCGCGTATGCTTCTAGACAATTACGGAAACATGAACAGAATTATCCTACCCATGACTTAGAATTGGCCGCGGTGGTCCATGCTTTAAAGATATGGAGACATTACTTATATGGTGTCCACGTGGATATTTATACAGATCATAAGAGTCTCCAGTACATCTTCAAGCAGAAAGAGTTAAATTTGCGGCAACGACGATGGCTAGAGTTGCTAAAAGACTATGACGTCGAAATCCTGTACCACCCCGGAAAGGCAAATGTTGTGGCCGATGCTCTTAGCCGCAGGTCTATGGGAAGCTTATGCGATGTGCGACAAGAAAAGAGAGAAATGACCCGTGAGCTTCAGCAGCTAGCCAGCCTAGGGGTCCGAGTAGTGGACTCAGGTAGCAGCAGAGCTACCATTCAGAATTCGGCAGTTCCGTCGCTAGTAGCGGAAGTAAAAGAGCGGCAAGGTGAGGATTCCAGGCTAATGCAGTACAGAGATACGCTCGCTCAGAAAGAGGGGTCACCATTTGATATTTCGGGAGACGGAGCCCTCCGATGCCGAGGCAAGCTATGTGTCCCCGATGTGGCAGACTTACGCCACCAGATTTTGAGAGAGGCTCATTGTTCCCGTTACTCCGTTCACCCTGGAACGACGAAGATGTATCATGATCTTAAGTCTATATATTGGTGGAATGGGATGAAGAAAGATGTAGCGGAGTTTGTAGCCCAATGTTCCAATTGCCAACAAGTAAAAATAGAACACCAAAAGTCGGGTGACTTATTGCAAGCTATAGAAATCCCAACTTGGAAGTGGGAAGTGATTAATATGGATTTCATTACAGGGCTACCTCGTTCTCGACGCAAGTATGATTCCATATGGGTGATTGTGGATAGACTCACTAAATCAGCTCATTTCTTACCGGTCAGGACGACCTATGTGGCAGAAGATTATACAAGGCTTTATGTTAAAGAAATAGTGAGACTCCATGGTGTCCCAGTGTCTATTATCTCCGATAGAGGAACTCAGTTTACGGCCAAATTTTGGGAGTCCTTTCAAGGGGGTCTAGGGACCCAAGTGCGCCTTAGCACGGCATTTCACCCACAGACCGATGGGCAAGCTGAACGCACCATCCAGAATCTTGAAGATATGTTACGGGCATGCATGATAGATTTTGGGGGAAATTGGGATGACCATTTGCCACTCATTGAGTTTGCTTACAATAATAGTTATCACTCCAGCATCCTAATGGCACCATATGAAGCTTTATATGGGCGAAAGTGTAGATCCCCGATTGGGTGGTTTGAAACGGGAGAGGCCAAGTTAATGGGGCCCGATTTGGTCCAACAAGCCATAGAGAAAGTCAAGCTCATACGAGATCGGTTGTTGGCGGCTCAAAGTCGCCAAAAGTCTTATGCAGATAATCGTCGAAGGGACTTAGAGTTTCAAGTTAAGGATTGGGTGTTTTTGAAAGTGTCGCCGATGAAGGGCGTTATGAGATTTGGCAAAAAGGGGAAGCTTAGTCCCCGGTATATAGGGCCTTATGAAATTGTGCGAAAGATAGGCAAAGTGGCCTATGAATTAGACTTACCTCCAGACTTGGAGTCAGTTCACCCGGTTTTCCATGTCTCGATGCTTCGGAAGTGTGTTGGAGATCCTACGAGGGTCGTCCCAGTGAATGATATTCAAGTGACAGAAAAGTTAACTTATGATGAAATACCCATTGCCATATTAGATAGGCAAGTACGGAGGCTTAGAAACAAAGAAGTGGCCTCAGTTAAAGTTTTGTGGAAAAATAATAATCGAGAGGAAATGACATGGGAAGCGGAAGAAAATATGCAATCCAAGTACCCGCATTTATTTCAGCCCTTGGGAGAAGTCCAAGATGAGACGTCAAAATCATAAGGTATGGATGTTTTCCTTTTATGCTTATGGGTCGTGTGTGGCCAAAAATTTTTCATGTTGTTATGATGTGGCCCTGTGTGGCATCGATATTATGGGTTGTTGTGACAGGTTGTTAGTGCCATGTTATAGGGGAAACTCTGGCGAAATTTTTATAAAATCCCGGGTGTTCTCGACATTCGAGGACGAATGTTCTTAAGGGGGGGAGAATGTTACACCTCGGAAAAATCTTCCGTTGGTACGCAAGTGAATGAACTAGCGAAATACGAGTATCGGGTTAATGATGACTTAAGGGCATTTTGGGAAAGAGTTATAACGTCCCTTAGATTAGTATTGAAGTGTTAAACAAGTGTTAAGAAGGTTCCATGAGGATCGGAGATCAAACGAAGTGGCGAAACTAAGTTCAGTGACTGATGAGTTCTACGGCTCATTATACGGACCGTATAATGTTATACGGACCGTATAGTGGACCGTAAAACCATCACAGTGAAGGTTGGTTGCTGGTGGAATTTTACGGTCAGTTATACGGACCGTATAAAATTTATACGGACCGTATAACGAACCGTCGAATGGTCACAGTGAAAGGTTACTCACTAGTAACGTTTTACGGTCAGTTATACGGACCGTAAAACTGTTTTACGGACCGTATAACGGACCGTCAAGTAGTCACAGTGAAGGGGTGCTGGGCAGACCCATTTCACGGTCTATTATACGGACCGTATAACCATTATACGGACCGTATAATGGAACCCGGCAGTTCGGTGATGATTTAATAAATAAAGACCAAGTTCATGAAAATCATTTCCACATTTCCTCTATCTCTCTAAAACATCTCTCTACAACGTTTGTACAAGTTTTCAAGGGTATTAATCCATCAACCACATTAAACAAGTAAATCCAAGGTAGAAACCCATCAAGGATCATCTAAAGTCAAGAAACCCAAATGGAGAAAGACTAGGGTTTTACTCAAAGTGGAGTATTATCAACAAAAGCTTGTCCCTACAACTTCTAAGGTAAGATTCATGATTTTTATATGATGTTTACGGTATGGGAGAATTAAAATGCATGGATTGTAGAAAACATGGTCCACTAGGACATGAATGATGAATAGTGACGTTTTTGAGACATAGTTTGAATTGAATCATGATTGTTGTTGTATTGTGATATGAGTGTGTTATAAATGACGTTAAGATCATGAAATAAACATTGTATATGGATGAACGAAGTTGGGTGTTGTGACCCTAAATAGGGACAAATGGAAGTGAATTGAGAATGTGGATAATGTAGATGATTAATGGCCATGGAAATGATATTATAAATGTGTTGTTGACGTTTGGGGTTGAATTATGATATGGACAAATGTTGTATAGATAAAGGAGATGTTGTCCAATTTTCTCTAGTTCTAGCCATGTGCACTAGTTATCGATACTAATGATAGTATGGCCTTAATGAAGGTAAAAACGTGAGCATCGAAGGAGTACGTGCAAGTGTAGAATAATTCGACAAAGAGGTATGTAAGGCTAACCCTTCTTTCATAAGGCATGGTTCTTTGGCCAAACTCCTAATCCCTCTATATGAGCATGTTGACTACAAATGTTTCACATTCCGAGCTCATAAGCTCACTATCCTTGATTGGTACTACGAATGCGCTACGCACCTCAGGTGACGAGTAGGACTACGATATAGAAGTAACAATAACGATAATGATAGTAATGATGATGGTGATAATAATGATGCTAAGAGTGCCTACGGGCTGTTATGCTCATACGTGCCCCTGAAGGGCTATAATGAAACCCCGAGCTTATAACGCCGGGTAGAATATATGGGTATGAATATGTATAGAATATGTATACGATTTCGAAACGCGCGCACACATCTGCAGATGGTACGGATAACCCTGAAGCCTTGGTAGGGCCAGGTATGAGTAACATTGAGCCTTGGTTGGCCAAGTATGTATATGAAATACTGATCCAATGAGGTCGGGTACGCTATGTAAATGCCATGTATACGAAATGATTATGTATTTATATATATTATGTAAAAGAATGTGATGAGACTATGTATAAGAATACGAATGACGATGTGAGTAAGTAAGCGACATGATGATGATGATATTATTGTCTCCCCTCCTATGCTATTCCATATATTGTTTATTATGTTGTATATCAATGTTAATCATGCTTTACATACTCAGTACATTCTTCGTACTGACGTCCTTTTGTTTGTGGACGCTGCGTCATGCCCGCAGGTGCACAGGGAGACAGACTTGACCCATAGCTGCCTATTTGAAGATTTCATAGAGAGCTCCATTTCCTTCGGAGCCATATCTTTTGGGTACTCATTCTTTTGTGTATATAACTATGGGCATAGCGGGGTCCTGTCCCGCTCATGATATGTCATACTCTTAGAGGCTCGTAGTCATGTGTATGTGGGTAGAGATGTTTGGCCATGTCGGCCTATGTTTTGTATATCTTTTGTTGGCCTCGTCGGCCTTGTATTTTTGACATGGCATAGATGCCCATGATATGTTAATTGATGATGATCGTCCAATGGGACTAGCTTGATTAATGATTTAAAATGCATGAAATGAATTATGGTTCACCTAGATGTTATGATATGCATGATAACGGGGTGCCCGGGTGGGGTAGCACCGGGTGCTCGTCGTGGCCCCCTAGTCGGGTCGTGACAGGGGGGGAGCGAATAAAGAGGATACAAGTGTGAAGATTGAAATGATGGGCCCTAAGATGTGACAGATATAGACTCTAAAGCAAAGAGCGAGAGTTATGCAGAAATGAATCTAATGACTAGTAAATAAACGAACATAAATTGAGCAGGCATCTGAGACTGTACGGGAAAACATGCGCGTATACCTTGAACCACGTGACATTGAGAGAAAATAACTCAAGGGGTATTGTAAAGGATGGCGGTGTTATACTAGAACAGAGGTAAAGACACTAGCGGTAAAGTCGTTGTGAATGATATTGCTATTTATAAGCGACAATTAAGAAAGAGACCTAAGGTTTTCTATAGTAAGACACTAGATATGATAATCAAGGAAGGAAGAGAGCACGACGAGGTAAGTTACTACAGATAAACAAAAGACTTTTGGTATGAATGACACCGAACCTTCATGGTTGAGCATGCTATGTAAATGATATGTATATGAATATGACCATGGATACGATATGTAAATGAGTACGATTATGAATACGAATGTAGATAGGGATACATGTATATGTATAGATGTGTATGTACATGAATCACGCAAGAACGATTATGTAACTCGCAAGTAATTATACGTCGCTAATGAAACCAAGTGGATACTTAAAAAGAGGAGTCAGAGGTAAACAAGAATAGTGTGGTCATGATACCCCGGGTCAGTTGAAGGAAAACATATGGTAAATTGAGCTGAAATGTTGAGTAGGGATTATTGTTAGGGATAAATAGGACAATTACTTGGAATATGACATAAGTACATGATATACGCTTCCTACGGTAGCCTTGGGGTGTGACAACTTACGAATGCAATAAGATCATTGAATGAAAGGGGAGCTTAGTCCCCGACGCATTAGGCCTTATGATATTGTGTGCAGAATAGGCAAGGTGGCTTATGAATTAGATCTACCTCCTGATTTTGAATCAATCCATCCGGTGTTTCAAGTCTCGATGCTCCGCAAGTGTGTTGGAGATCCTACGAGGACTGTTCCGATTGATGATGTTCAGGTGACAGAAAATCTAACATACGAAGAAGTGCCTACTGCCATCTTAGACAGGCAAGTACGAAGACTTCGAAATAAGGAAGTAGCTTTAGTCAAAGTCTTGGGGCGAAACAACAACCGGGAAGAAATGACTTGGGAAGCAGAAGAGAGTATGAAGTCCAAGTATCTGCACTTATTCCAACCCCCAGGAGAGATTCAAGATGAAGCGCCAACGATATAAGGTATGTATGCTTACTTTTCATGCTTTTGGTCGTGTGTGGCCAATTTATAAGTTCTATTGTGTTGAGGCCCTATGAGGCAATGTTATTATAGGTTGTTGTGACAGTTTGGTAGTGCCATTACAGGGGAAACTCAGGCGAAAGTTTCGTAGAATTTCGAGTGTTTAACATTCGAGGACGAATGTTCCAAAAGGGGGGAAGAATGTTACACCTTGAAAAATTCCCCGTTAGCGTACAGTGAATAGGATAGCAAAGAACATGAGGTATACGATGATTTGGATAAGTAAGAAATATCATTTGATGATCTTAATCAAGATTCGAAGACATTTGATCAAAAGGAAGAAGTTTGGTAAAGAAAGTAAAGGATATGTTGCATGTCGCGTAAGAATTTCGAGCGACGAGTTAATGGTGGAATAATGATGACTTGGAGATGAGTGATAACTTCCCTTAGATTGGTATTGAGGTGCTAAATAAGTGTCAAGAAGGTTCCATAAGGATTGGAGATCAAACAAGTCGACGAGAACGAAAACGGAACCACTGGGTATTATACGGCCCAACATACGGACCGTATAAATTATACTGGCTGTATGTTAGGCCGTATAATTGGTCAAGAGGGGCAGCACATTCTGGACCAAACATACGGTCATTAAAAAATATACGGACCGTATGTTGGTCCGTATAAGTTGATCGGGCCAGCTTTTAATTCAATATAAGGGACCCTTTTTCATTTCATTTTACTTCATTCCCACTCTCCACAAGTCAAGAACCCTCTAGAATATTCTCCATCACTCATTTTCTAGAAAATCAAAGGAAATCCATGATCAACAACACCAAATCCATGAAAACAAGTGTATGAAACCTAAGTAAAAGTCATCCAAACCAAGAAATCCCAAGAGATATGAAGTAGGGTTTTGGTGCTAGAAGAATATTTCCATTCAAGGCTTGCTCAACCATCATCTAAGGTAAGTTTCATGACCATACCATGTTGTTTAAGGTATTGGAAAGCTAAGACACTTGAATTGTAGAAAGACAGAAAATGGGTCATAAATGAGTGAATAGTGTCATGGTTGAATGGTAGTTGGATGAAATCATGAATGTTGGTGTGTTATGATTACGAATATGTTATAAATGACGTTTCGACCATGAAATAAGTATTAAATATGAGAAAACGCGATAATGAGCTATAACCATAAATTGTGGAGAAATTGAAGAGAAACGGTGAATCGTGATAAATGTATACAAATGATGATTGTTGTTGCCATATTGTGAATGTCGATATGAACGTTTGGAAGTTGATATAGAAAATGGGAAAGGTAGTATAAACAAAGTAAATGCTGCCCAATTTTCCCTAGAAATAGTAGCGCGTTATTATAGTCGATTATCTAACGTTAATGCGAATTCTCTCTTGAAGGTAGAAACGTGACATTGGAGGAGAACAAGAGAACGATAGCTTAGTTAAACGTAAGAGGTATGTGAGGCTAGTCCTTTCTTTCTATGGCATGAATCCGATGGTATGATTCTCCTTCCTCTCCATGAATTCTCTATATATATATACCGGTAAGTCGAGAGTCAATGATCATGAATAGCTATATGAGATAAGAGACATTTTGTGAGCCCTATAATGATGATGATGAGTTAAAGTATAGAGATTCTAAAATGTGTGATATGATGAATCCTATAAAGTAAGTGATGTTATTTATTGTTTATACTCACCTTATATTCTAATTCCTTCAAGGTGAGGCAGAATGTCAATGAATGCTCCATAATGAAATTGGGGGATCACGACCTTACGTCACCCCGATAAAGTATAGTTGTCCTTGAGTCTTCATGCATGTATTACGATGAGCATATTATAATGAGCATATGATGATGATATTACACCGTACCTATATGGTCGGGCAGATATACACAGCACTATAGTGGGCAGCTTATACCCCTGACGCGGGAGGGTTGGACGCAGGTTAATTATTATCACACCATACCTATATGGACGGGCAGCTTATACTTATACATTTATGCATATATGATATGATGATGAGTATGAGTAAGACAACATGATTTATTTCTTTTCTGATTCACAGTCAGTTACAGATTGCTCGTCATTTGATGGCTCCTCATTTCATTGATGTTTCATTATTGTTTATGCCTCTCATACTCAGTACAATGTTCGTACTGACGTCCGTTTTCTTTTGACGTTGTGTTCATGCCCACAGGTAGACAGGGAGGTGATCCTGATCCAGACTCATAGGAGCTGGCAGCTGATTTGAGAGCACTCCATTGTCCGGAGGTGCTTATGATTATTCCTTTGTGTATATGTATTTTGGACATGACGGGGTCTTGTCCCGTCCTTATGTCTAGCACTCTAGTAGAGGCTTGTAGATACGTAGTGTGGGTTATATGGTCTCACGAAGATGCTATTATGTATATATATATATATATATATATATATATATATATATATATATATATATATATATATATATATTATTTTGATGGCCGAGAGGCATATGTATATGAAAGTATTTATATTTTCAAATGAAAGATGTTTTCCTTATAATTTGAGTGTGAATGTGATAAAAGAGCGTTTAATGAGCGTGATAAGTAGTAGAACGAGTGGTGCTCGGTGGTTAGCCCCGGGTACCCGTCACGGCCCCTAGTCGAGTCGTGACACGTCTGCACCGTCTCCCTGTCTACCTGTGGGCATGAACACAGTGTCCATAAAAGAAAAAGGACATTAGTACGAACAATGTACTAAGTATTAAGGCATGTATGTCAACATAATAAAGAAGTGAGAGAACATGAGATGAACAGATAACCTGTAACTAATTGCCTTTTAAGGCGGAATCATGCCTGCTAACTCTCATAATGAACAACATCTATATATATATATATATAAACTTCCAGTCCATATAGGTACAATGTGATCATCATTAGCCGACGTCCGGGCCTCCCGCGTCCGGGGTAAAACATCTCAAGCCGCCCACTAGTGGTGTCTGCCCATACCATATAGACATGGTGTAATCATCATCACAGCTACCCACTACGCCTGTCATAGTGGTGACGGCCCGGCCATATAGGCGCGGTGTAATCATATGTATACATAACATAATGCATGCATGAGAGCTCAAGAAATCTATAATTCCATCAGAGTGACGTAAGGTCGTAAGCTCCCGATTATGTTATGGAATAGTCATGATCGTCATGTCTCACTTTAAGGGAACTAGTAACATGAGGTGAGACTAACAACAAGAAGCAACATCAATGAAACCATAAAAATAAGAATATCGAGCTCATCGTAGCATCATTATCATCATCATGATCATGGAACATTTCTCATCTCTATCTCATAAGAATCCCTTAAGAACCTTTAACCTTCATCTTTTAGGATATAAGACGATCATGGGAATATAGAAAAGGAATCACAAATTATGAGCCATGCATTTGAAAGAAAGAGGCTAGCCTTACATACCATTACGTCTCACTAACTTTGCCGACTAAACGCTTCCCTTCAAGTTCACGATTCTACATTCAAGAGAATTCGTACTAAGATTAGAGAACCGGAAACATTCTTGAAGCTAAGCTAAGGCAACTAAGGGCTAACGAAAATTGGGCAGCACTTCCTTTGTTTCTACGACTTTCTCCATATAATATAACAACTCCCAAATATCAATAACAACATCCATAATATCATAACCAATAAACTTTTTTAAGCTAGACATGATTCAATTCTCAAAATTCCCTCTCCAAGTCATCCATAACCATAGTTACCCCCTCCAAGTCATCCATAACTATAGTTACCACCCAAAGTCGTATTCATTCACATATAAGGATTCTTTAACATCCTTAATATCATTCATAACAATATTATACCCATAACATGTCAAGAACTATCATTCAAGTCAAGTCACTATTCAAGAATACCACTATTTCCATATTTGAACTTCATATTCTACCTTCTTCCTCAATCCAAGTCATTCAACCATTCAATACTCTTATTAGCATAAAATGAATACAAAACTCACCTTTTATTATGTAGGAATGGGCTTTGGATGAAAATACTTTGCTTGGAGAAAAACCCAACTTCAATACCAAAGAGATTCTTGGGTTCCCTTAACCGTAGTTAGCATCCTTGCACTTGATTCCACTAATATTTGGAATTTGATCATTTATCTCTCTTGAATTTGTGTTGGTATTGTGTATGGAATGTTCTAGAGCTCTTGAGAGGTGTGGAGAAGATGGAAAATGAAAAATATAAACTAGGGACTTATATTTATAAGAAGTGCAAAGCTGCCCATCAAGAATTATACGGACACTTATACGGTCCGTATAATTTTATACGGTCCGTATAAGTCGTCCAGTGATGACCCTTCACTGTGACTATTATACGGACCATTATACGGACCGTATAAATGGTCGTATAACCCACATTTTTCCGAAGTCGTTCTCGTTGATTCGTTTGATCTCTGATCCTTATGGAACCTTCTTAACACTTCATTAAAAATCTAAGTTCATTAAAAATATAAGGAGCATTATAATTCTTCCTCAAGGCATTTTTAAATCACCCGTAGCTCGGTACTTTGCAAATCCTTTCCAAAACACGACTTATACTTCGCCTTCCTCAACGAACTTTCTTCTCTTTCCTCAAATGTCTTTGGAATCTTAATTAGAATCGTTAAGTACCCCTTCTTACTTGTAGGGAAATCATATACATCTTACCCTACGTTAGTCTATTTACCACACAATGATATGAAATTTTTCGAGGTGTAACACATATCATCAAAAGAGAAGATCAACATCAAAGGTCAAAGGTAACCCATAGAAGGTGATAGTTCTTGCTTCCTTTCAAAGTTGTGCTGAACTTGATCTTGGAGGGAGTTGAGTGAGGTGAAGTTCCTTTATTATAAGGTATGTTCTTCATCCTATTCTTATGGTTGAGTTTATGTATAAGGTTAGCACCCCTTAGAAAGGAAATGAATTAAAGCAGAGAAGCCATAAGTGTTTTAGTGAAGAAGATGACTAAGAGATGAACTTGAAAAAGGAATTTTGGATAAAGTTGAGATTGAATTGAATATAACTTCTTGATTATGATATTATAGATGTTTTTAATGTTGCTTGGGAGTTGTTTTTCCTTATGGTGGAAGTTGATGAAATAGGGGAAGTGCTGCCCAAATTCCATTAGCCTTTTAGTTGCTCTAATTTGAACTTAAGCATGTTTTCAATGACTTGACCTTAGTATAAATTCTCTTGAATGTAGAGTTTGTGGGCTTTGGGGGAAGAACGTTAAGTAGTTAAGAAGATGTAAAGGTATGTAAGGTTATCCCTTCTTTCTAGAGGCAAGTTTTCCTAATTTTGAACCTATACGAGATATCCATGATATTCCTACTCCTATAAATGTTGTAAGCTCATAATTCTCGATATTCTCTTGATATTGTTGACAATGATAATAGTGATGATGATAATGATGATAATGATAATAGTGATGATGATAATGATGACGATAATAATGGATGTATGAAGCTAAGATGTGACACCGAACCGATATGGCCGGGTATGATATCTATTGCGTGCACACCACTGCAGTTGGGTACGGAAAACACCAAGCCTTGTTAAGGCCGAGTATGGATGACACCGAATCGATACAGTCGGGTATGGTATCATTATATGTAGATGTATGAAATGTTATTTTCAAAGGAAAGTTAAGTAAGCCTAGCAAATGTCTTAAGAGGTATAAATGATTCATTTATCTTATGTTATTCTTCATGCTTTTATCATGTTATTATTCATGTCTTGCATACTCATTACATTATTCGTACTGACATCTTTTTATTTGTGGATGTTGCATTCATGCCCGCAAGTAGATAGAGAGACAGACCAGACCAGTAGGCTGCTTCTTCAGTGACTGCATTGAGGTTCTCCAATTGATCCGGAACTGAAATAGTTGATATTATTCTTTTGGTAAATATATGGGCATGGCGGGGTCCTGTCCCGTCTTTATGATTTTATGTACTCTTCTTAGAGGCTCGTATACAGTCGTGTACAGTTAGGTATCTCTCAGTCTTGTCGGCTCATACATTGATATATCATTTTCATAGCCTTATCGGCTTGTGTATATATTGGCATAGTCGATGATGTTTATATAAAATGGTGCCTTTTCCCGATGGAAATTGTGCTATTGATGCATGGTAATTATGAGGCAGCCTTGTGGCTCACCCAGATATGATTTTGAGAGTATGATGATAGGTGTTGGGTAGGTTAGCTCCGGATACCCGTCATGGCCCTCCGGTTAAGCTGTGACAAGTTAGTAGATAGAAAAGATGATTGTAGAGTTCATAAAAGTATGCACTTTCCTACTGGGCTATCTATTCACATGTTGCCTTCGGGGCTATTAACTATACAGTTGACTTTGGGACTATGCAGATGTGTGCTTTCCTTCAGGGCTATACAGATACAGATTGCCTTCGGGGCTATATAGAATGTCTTCGAGGCTATACACTTTCCTCGGGGCTATGCACTTGCCTTCGGAGCTATTTACACAAGTCTAGATGCCATACATGAGGCTAAGTAGTTTGATATTATGTTGGTTAGCTGTTAGATGACAGAGGAAGGTAAGAATAGCCAGATCCTTTATTGACTCTTCAGTTTATCTTGTACTTCAGTTCAGTATTAGTTTCAGTTGCCCTACATACTCGGTACATTATTTTGTAGTGACGTCCTTTTGTCGGGGATGCTATGTTCATGCCCGCAGGTTCAGATAGACAGCCGGAGGGACCTCATCGGTAAATATTTTGAGTACCAGCTAGTGTGGTAAGCTCCATGTCAATCGGAGTTACCAGGTCCAAATTTTTGTGTATATATAGATGATGGGTAGGTCAGGGCCCTATCCTGACCATAGTATAGTTGTCACTCTTTAGAGGCTTGTAGGCATATCCTGTTGGTCCAGTAGTGTTAGTATGGCAACCTTGTCGGCCCGTATAATGATACTTATGGTATATATGACAGGATGATCCCACTTTGATTAAGGTGACTGTTGTTACAAATATTTTAGTGTGTGGCCTTGTCGGCCTAAGTTACGATACCACGCTTATAAGTTACGATGCCACGCTTATAGATCGACTTCATCGGCCTGAGGTATTCATTGAGACATAGGTTATACGAGCTACAGATTAGTACGCTCGGGCCTAGTGAGGCACCGGGTACGGGCCTAGTGAGGCACCGGGTACGGGCCTTGTTAGGCCCCGGGTACGGGCCTAGTGAGGCACCGGGGTACGGGCCATGTCTCCCTAGGTTTTGGGGCATGACAAACTTGGTATCAGAGCAAGTCTGTCCTAGGGAGTCTACAAGTCGTATCTAGTAAAGTATTGTTTATAAGTGTGTTATGCACCACATTATATAAACATGAAGCTACAAGGCATTTAGTAGTCTGTTACCCTTCTTTCAAATCCAAATTGTGCTATAGAGCTGGGTCATAAGAGTTTGAGTCGGGACTTATGTTTTCTAATGATACAGATATGTTTGCAATTAGAAAGATTACAGCTAGCCAGAGGATTAATATAGCAGCAAGTAAGGGCACTAGCAGGGAGAGTTATTGATGACGTGGCCTATTTTGAGGTCCTATCAGATCATGCATGGGAAAATTTCCTGCTTAAGACCCTAAGATGGGAATATCTAACACACCTCGTGAATAGCAGGTAATGAGAGTATCAGGAGGTAAAAGTATAAGTTTCAGCAGGCAAGAGAGGCAAGGTGAAAAGGATACGAGGTACCAAGTCAGTGAAGATTATAAGTATTTACAATTCAGGCAGGGAAATATAAGCATTGTGAGTCCCCTTCTAACTGTAATAGAGGTACATACAATTAGTTGCACCCATTTCAGTTATGCTTTAAGAGAACTAGCAGATATAGCGTGTTACACCCCGTAGTTTGGTACGTTGAAACTCGTAAGAGTTGGCTGTTTTAAGTATGGACATTGGAGTTATCTCCAAGGATGCATGAGATTAGATGCACTTATTTTATGTTTATGAGGGTTTAAAACCATATAATAAGCAATGGAAGGATTGGAGGGCAAGTGAATCAAGGAAATTAAGTTTGTTGGATTTTGGAAGAAATAGAAGGGGTAATTTTGACCCTACTTAAGGAAGAAATAACTTATGGTATACGAGGAGTTTTGAAGTGAAATAAAAGCCTAAATTGAAGTTCGGGAAGTCTAGTTTCCAACGCAACAAACCGTGTGTCGATTCGACCCCGGAATAGAGAATTATGAGCATTTTAAGACAGGCTACCGGAGCAGGGATTAGCTCTGCGTGAACGCACCTGTGGGTGGCACGAACACACAGAGGAGACAGGAGACAACGCAGCGTGAAGCCACCCTAAGGTGGCGCGAATGCGCTGAGTAATTTTTAGGTCGGTTGAGGCAGAATCTGGAACATTATAAAAGGGGGCTTACCCCTCATTTTTTATTCAAAACACCCCAAAACTCTCTCTATGGAAATTTCTCTCAACTTCCATACACCAAATTTTAGCCCAAATCAAGTTTAATCTCCGGATTCAGGTTCGAACAACATATAGTTACGGTTATAAAATTGTATTACGGTGAATCTTGGCTGGAGTTCAAGGTGAATATTGAAGGTATCGCAGTTCTAGCGGGAGTGAGGTATGAATCTTCCTTTATTAGTATGGATTTAGGTTTAATTATGGAGATAAAGTTATTAAATAGTCGTATAACGAATTTATTGGTTGAGAAATTGGAGAAACATCGTGCGGGATGTTTTATGGAGTATTTTGGTTTTGAGGATGATGTTATTGATGTTGTTGGTATTGTTTGCGAGTTATTTTGGTATTTGGAGGAAGTGGATAATATATGGGAGATGCTGCCCAAATTTTCGTAAACCAAATTAGTCTTCAATAGTAGTGCTTATAAGTTGATAGAAATATGATGAAAGTATGATTAAAGATGTATTTCTTAATATAAAGGTTCGGGTGAAGGGCAAGCACCGAAGTAAGGGATTCTTTAAGTGGTGCTTGATGGATAAGGTATGTAAGGTGTTTGTTTCTCTCTTTCTTTGGCACGAATCCAACTAGAACATAAACATGAGCGTTCCATAACAAATTCACTCCATTCCTATGCTATATATTTCAAATCTTAATGCCTTAATTACAAGATTGATCCTTACCATAATATCATGTTTATCATCATTAAGTTAGTTCCTTGGATTCGATACGAAATCCATAATTCATTCAGAGGTTACGACCTTATCGGCCGGGTACGGCACCTATTGTGCAACCACTGATCAGTTGGTATTGTATTACACACCGAGTCCCGAAAGGGTGGGGTACGTTACACACCCGAGTCCTGTAAGGGCCGGGTACGTTATACACCGAGTCCTGAAAAGGTTGGTTATGTTATGATGATGATACTATTTATATATATATAAATGCTTGCATATGATTTTAAACTCATGCATTGTATATTGTACGTTCTCAGATGGCAGGTTACTTCTATTCTCTTTATACCTCTGTCTTACTTATGTTATTGATTCCAGCCTTACATACTCAGTACTTTTATCCGTACTGACATCCCATTGCACGGGACGCTGCATTTCATGCTGCAAGCTCTGACAGGGTTATTGAGGAGCGATCGCAGTAGGATTTTCCAGCTTCAGCGATTTTAGCAAGTGCCACTTCTCCGGACTTCCTGTCTTTTGGTATTTTTTTGCAAGTGTAACATATGTTCACATGTACACTCGTAGAGGCTCATAGACATAGTGGGGTATGTAAGTATTGTATATGGTCATGCTGGCATTGTTTTGGTTGGTGATACTTTATTGTTAGCCTTGCCGCCTTTATGATACTCGTGATGTCGTAGTGACCTTGCCAGTTCGCATACGTATAGAGATGTTGGATTATCGGATATTTCTATATTGGACCTTTTCTGCGTGCAGGTGTTCTTTGAATTACTGTATATGATGTTCAAAGTAACTGTTAAATCAGGTGGTATCTGGCCCACTGGGCGGAGCCCGTCATACTCCTCGTCGGGGTGTGACAAATTGGTATCAGAGCAGTTCAATCCTAGGATGTCTATGAACCGTCTTCAGTAGAGTCCTGGTTATCGGTATGTCATGCACCATATCCATAGCCAGGAGGCTACAGGGCATCTAGGAAGACACTTTTCTTCATGATCTAGATCGTGCGATAGAGCCAAGTAAGGTTGATATTATCTAATCTTTTCCTGTTTAAATTTCAGCGATGCCTCCGAGAAAGAAGAAGGCCAGCAAAGTATGGGGCGCTGCGAGGAAAGGCCCGAGCCTAGTATCCCCAGCCGAGTTAGGGCATGGTGAGGCCCAGAGTTCAACCCCCTCGCATGCTACCTCTACTCCATTAGTTACTGAAGAGCATGATAGAGCTCTAGACCCTCCGGCTTCTCAGCCTCCAGCTCCTCCCCCTGCTGTTTCCGATCAGGACTTGCGAAATGCAGTCCAGCTATTGACTAGATTGGTGGCTACCCAGACTCAGCTGTAGGCTGGCCTTCTGGATAGGGTTTTTGGTTCCCGCGTGCGTGACGTTCTTACTTTGGACCTTCCGATTTTCACGGGGACAAACCTGAAGGATGATCCTCAGAACTTTGTAGATCGAATAGGTCGCGCTTTGAGGGTAATGCATGCTTCTGATACATAATCAAGGCAGCTAGCTTCTTATAGAATATGGGATGTGGCTGCAGTATGGTATGAGTCCTGGCAACAGTCAAGAGGGCAGAATGCACCTCCAGCAGTATGGTCCGAATTCACCAGGGCCTTTCTAGATCATTATCTGCCCGCTGAGGTTCTCCGGGCTAGGGCTGATGAGTTTTTATTGCTTCGCCAGATCAATATGAGCATCCAGGAGTATAGTTTGAAATTCAACTCCTTAGCAAGATATGCTCCGACAATGGTGGCTGACATGGAAGATAGGGTACACCGTTTTGTGACTAGACTTGGGCCTTACTTGATTAAGGATTGTATGACTGCTTCATTACCGGGTGGCATGAATATTGCTCGTATCCAGCCGTATGCTCAGAATTTTGAGGACCTTGAAGATCAACAGCGGACTGAGCAAGACCCGAATAGGGGACGTTATAAGCGAGCCAGATCTACATGTTATTCAGCTGCTTATCAGGAACACTATAGGCCCTATCTTATAGAAGATCAGCTCCTTCAGCAGTTAGTGCCCCCTCTCTATTTTTGATGTAGCGTTATGATCGAACTACTTTTTCTGGACCAAGTCAGAGTTCGAGAGCACCAGTTCCTTCTTATAGGGGAGAATCAAGCCAAGCAAGGCCCCCACTGGCCCGTTGTGATCAGTGCGATAAGGGACACTTTGGCCAGTGTCACCAGGGTATGGGGATGTGTTACTCTTGTGGGCAGCCTGGTCATGTTATGAGAAACTGTCCATCTCGCGGTAGAGGAGGCCCAACATAGCTGACAGGTTTGATCACAGGCTCCTCATCTTCTGTTCGCCCTCCTGGGCAAGGTTCTTCGGTTCCAACCGGTAGAGGTAGGGGAAGAGGTCAGGTTCCAGCGGCAGCGAAAATCGTATTTATGCGCTTACAGGGTGGCAGGATCTTGAGTCATCCCCAGATGTTGTGACAGGTATTTTATCCATCTGTTCCTATGATGTTTACGCGTTGATTGACCCAGATTCCACACTATCTTATATCACTCCTTATATTGCTGATAAGTTTGGTATTAAGCTCGAATCGTTGCCCAAGCCTTTCTTAGTTTCTACTCTAGTCGAAGAACCTGTTGTTGCGAGACAAATTTATCGCAAGTGTGTGGTTACGATATATGGTCGTGAAACTTTAGCTGATTTAGTGGAGTTAGAAATGGTGGACTTTGACGCTATCATGGGTATGGATTGGCTAGCCTCTTGCTATGCCAATGTGGAATGTTAGTCCAAAACTGTGAAATTTCAGTTTCCGGGTGAGCCGGTTCTCAAATGGAATGGCAATACTCCGGCTCCAAAGGGTAGGTTTATTTCCTACCTTAAGGCACGAAAAATGATTTCCAATGGATATATTTATCAATTGGTTCGAGTTAGGAGCACACAGGCCGAACCACCAACTTTGCAATCTGTTCCTGTAGTTAATGAATGTCAGGATGTATTCCCCAATGAATTACCAAGTCTCCCTCGCGAAAGGGAAATTGAATTTTCTATTGACGTGTATCTGGACACTCAACCCATCCCTATTCCACCCTATCGCATGTCCTCTGCTGAATTGCAGGAATTAAAAGTGCAATTGCAGGATTTGCTGGATAAGGGCTTCATTAGGCCCAGCACGTCTCTGTGGGAAGCAACGGTATTGTTTGTGCGCAAGAAGGATGGCTCCTATCACAACCCGACCAGGGGCCCTAAAGGGTAACCGGAGCTTGCTACCGAGCACCACTCATCTTGCTAACTATAACACTCAACCCGTACAAACATAATCTCAAACTGATACCCGCCATGGAATGACCACTAAACATTTCCCATAACATGTATATGTACATTAGCCCACGAGGCTAAAAAATGACATACAAAATATACACTGAGAGGCCACATAGAATCTACAACCCACACGTATGCATCTACGAACCTCTAACTGGAATACTGGAATCATAGTGACGGGACAGGGCCCCGCCTTGCCCCATATCTGACACAAGAGAATATACTAATATGCTACACCTCCGGAGTAATGGGATGCTCCTATGATCTGCTGAGTAAGCTCCTAAGCGTCTGCACCGTCTCCCTGTCTACCTGTGGGCATGAACACAGCGTCCATAAAAGAAAGGACGTCAGTACAAACAATGTACTGAGTATGTAAGGCATATATGATAACATAATAAGGAAATATAGAAGGCATGGGAAGGAAAGATAACTATAACTTCTTACCTCTTGCGGCGGAATCATACATGCTCACTTTTACCTTTAAACATATCACATATACATGCACAAACTGTCTGAGTCAATAACATCATTAGCCCGCGTCTGGGCCTCCCGCGTCCGGGGTAATCATGGCACGCCGCCGACTAGTGGTGCTGCCTGTGCCATACAAACAAGGTGTAGTAAGCCGCCTTCCTTAGCGATGATGCCTGGCCATCTAGGCATGGTGTAATCATCATTATATTCTTAACATGAAGCGTGCATAAGAGCTCAAGTAAAAACAATAACTCTATCGGAGTGATGTAGCATCGGGAACCTCCGATTACATTATGGAATAATCATCACCGCTATGCCTCATCTTGAGAGAACTAATAACATGAGGTGAGACAACAACAAGAAGTAACGTCATTGAAGTCATAAAGAATATAGAATTATCAAACCCATGAACGCCTCATTATCATCATCATTGTCATAGAACATAGCTCATCTCTATCTCATAAGGAGCTCTTAAGAACCTTTAACTTTCGTCTCCAAGGATGTAAGAATATTATGGGAATGTAGAGGAGAAATCACAATACAAGAGTCATGCCTTTGAAAGAAGAGGACTAGCCTTAACATACCTTTACGTCTCCTTAACGACCAAGTGTTCTCCTTCTAAGCTCACAACTCTACATCAAGAGAATTCGTACAAGATTAGCTAATCGAAAACATACTTAAGCTTAAGCTAAAGCGGCTAAGAGTTAATGGAAAGTGGGCAGCATATCCTTCGTTTCAATGACTTTCCCCATACAATAACAACTACGAAGCCATCACAATTAATAAACTTCTTCAAGTTAATCATTATCCAATTCTTACATTTCCCTTCCAATGTCACCCATAACCATAACTATGACATAATGTCACGACCCGACCAGGGGCCGCGACGGGTACCCGGGGCTAGCCACCGAGCACCCCTCATTCTACTGCTTATCATACTCATTAAACGTCCTTTTATCAAAATCATACTCAAGTTATAAGAAAATCATCTTTCATTCGAAGATATGAATATTTTTATCTGCACAAGCCTTTTGGTCATTGAAATAATATATACATATACATACATATGATAGCAACCTCGTGAGACCATACCACCCACACTGCATATCTACGAGCCTCTATTAGAGTACTAGACATACGGACGGGACAGGATGTTACACCTCGGAAATTTTCCCGTTAGCATACAGTGAATAGGCTAACAAAGGACATAGCGTGTGCGATGTTTTGATGAGTAATGACGTCTCTTAGATTGGTATCGAAGTGTTGAACAATTGTTAAGAAGGTTCCATAAGGATCGGAGATTTAACGAAGCAACAAAAATAAGATTCAGTTAACTGGTGGATTATACGGTCGATTATATGGACCATATAATGGTTTTACGGCCGTATAATGAACCGTAGAAGTGTCACAGAGTGAAGTTGAGAAAAGGTGGGTTTTACGGTAGATTATACGGACCGTATAAAATTATACGGCCCGTAAAATGAACCGTCAAGTTGACACAGAAAAGGGCAGCCACTGGAGCAGTTTTACGGTCGATTATACGGACCGCATAATGGCATCGGGACAGATTTCAACTTTATAAAAAAAAATGATCCAAGTTCATTTTATTCATTCCTCCTTCTCACTCCACAACCCAATATCTCTCTAGAACATTCCAAACTCTTCCAAACCAAGAATTCAAGTGAAGAATTAAGATCAACTTCATCAATCCACCAAAACCAAGTGTAAGAAACACATCAAAGGATCATTTAAGTTAAGAAATTCCATAAAAGGTGGAACTAGGGTTTTGTCCAAGTGAAGCATTTCAACTCAAGACTTGTTCAACTATCATCTAAGGTAAGTTTCATGACCTTATCATGTTGTTTAAGGTATTAGAAGACTAAGAAGCTTGAATTGTAGAAAGACATGGGAAATGGGTCTTGAATGGGTGAATAGTGTCACCATTGAATGATAGTGGCATTGAATCATGAATGTTTATATGTTGTGATTATGAATACGTTATAATTGATGTTTATATCATGAAACAAGCATTAAATGTGCGAAAACACAAAAATGAGTTATAAGAATAAATGTGGGAAAATTGGAGAAAAATGGTGGAATGTGATAAACGTATATAAATGATGGTTGTTGATTGTAATATTGTGGATGTTGTTGTGAACGTTGGGGAGTTGATATAGACTATGGGAGAGGTAGTATATGTTATGTCCCGTATTTTTATACATTGGGACAACCTGGATTAACTATGATAAGTTAGGGCCAAGACCATTCCGGGACTTGAAGTCGGGATTCTTGACCCTCGATTCTATTTGGAGAAATAAGATGTACATGAAATTGTTGGCATGGAACAATTAGGAAAAGTTGGGACCAAAATTCACAAATTTGGAAGTTGAAAATCATGCAAGAAGTCCCACACTTTGTGGCCAATTTTAAATGGTCCAACACTTGTGTGGGCCATGGAAACTTGGAGGGTTCACTTAGGGGCTTAAAAGATGACTCCTAAGTCATCTTTTATCATTTCACACTTAGCAAAATAAACCAAGAAGTTGAAGAACTTCAACACCAAACTTTCGGCCAAGCCAAGAGAAAAACCAAATCCAATTTGAGCCATTCCAAAAATATTTATTTGGTGCAAATACACTAATTGGAGGTCCCTAAGTAACGTGGAAGTGTTTTTGGAGCGATCAAGACATCCGTTTAGTAGATCGCAAACCCTAGGCAAAGTGTGGAGTTGAAGAAGAAAGGTAAGATTTGATCTTGTTTTATGTGTTATAAATGTTGTATGTATGTTGTAGTATGCTAAAATGAATGAAAATCATGAGATAGGGTATGTTGGAAGTGGATTGTGTGCTTGGTGTGTTAGCCGTGTGAGGTGTGTGTATGTTGTGTGGTGTGGAGGTGATGAATTGATCTTATGTAGCATGTTTGATTGTTGTAGTGTGTAGGATGGCTAAGAATCACTAATATATGCATGTGTGGTGATAGCCGAATGTGGGTCATACTATATGCCAAAGAACGCATTAATGTCGCTTAATGTTTTAGTGGTTGTTGTGATAACTTTTATGTTGGAAATAAGAGTTTAATGTCGCAAGTTGATATGGTAAGTGTTGCGGACTGATTTGGAGAATTATGTGCAATTAATGCAACTTTTATTTTTATGAGAATGTTATCGTTATAGTGTGGATTGTTGATACAAATCATGATTTGAAAATGAGGAGTGTGTTGTAGTGGAGTTCTCAGGTTTGGGGGCTGTTTTCGGGTAAATTGGAGAAATTGCTGGATTGTTGGAAATATTGTGTAACTTGTTTGAAATGTCCTTGAATATTGTTGGTATGGGTTCGGGTTGGAAATTGAATGTATGAGCGGTGATGTGGCTTGAATGTAAGCCGTCGAATTTAATATTATGAATGTTGTCGAATGATGTGAAAGAGAGTTGTTGATGTTATATTATCTTTCGGATTGGTCATTGGGGTTGCTAGGTTGGTTATTGTTGTTGTTGTTGATTGTTGTTGTTGTTGTTGTTGTTGTTGATTCTGGCCGAGTTAAATTCTCGGGGTTGGCCTATTTACAGGGGAAATGCTGCCCAAATTACTGTAGAATTAAGTGTTAGTTTGGAATAAATTGCCTAGTGCCGATGGCTAATGTGTAATACTCGTTGACGTATTTGTAGACCTTGGGGAGCCCGAGGCGTAGGTTGTATTAGCTTGAGTTGAGTTAGCTTGGAGTGCGTACGAGGTATGTAAAGCTCAACCTTCTTTCTTTTGGCATGTCTTAGTTATAAATAGGCTATGTCACGAGCCTCGAGGAAATTCTAAATCCGCAATCCGAGTATGTTATGATCTCTATATATATTCCTTGGCATTTGTATGTTTGATGTGATGAAATATGAACCCTTATGTTTTCGAAATAATTGATTTCCAATGTTGCACTAAAAGTTTTGTTTTAAAGAATTCCGTAACTATGAACGCCGTAACTTTCACAGAAAGGCTCGGATTGCTTCGATATCTTCGTAGGAGTTTGCATGGCGTATGATAAGTATGTTTTCCATAGGCGGGCCCGGCTCGGGTCGATACCCGTCCGTGGGTCCCGCGACTTTCCTTTATGTAATTCGGAGGACTTTTGAAAGAATGTAGCATTACTATTATCTCGATTTTCAAAGTACGGTCATTTTACTTATAATTGAGTTCATGATAATGATTTTATGCATATGGTTACTCATGACTCTGCTCGTGCGTTCTGTTATATCTTTCGCCGGTTTCCGGGCCGGTTCTGTTGTCGTGCGCACTTTGATATACTCCGGAGTTATGCTGTGCTTATGGTTCACCGAGCTACTCGCCAAAGAGGGTCGGGTTCCACTTATATATGATGTTATGGTGTGTATGGCGTTATGCTGTGTTATGATGTGTGCCGGGGATACGGAGATTTGAACCTTCTGGTGTTATGCTGTGTTATGGTGCCATCGACAGGCGGGCTGTCACACCCCGACTTTACTAGGGTGTGATGGGCACCCGACCCCATATCTGGAGCCGAGCCAACCCACTGACTCTTATCACATAGATGAACTCTTGTATCAATTAAGAAATAAATACATAGTAAGCTCTAAAAATAAACTTTTCCATAAATACCACTTTGTCACACCCCGACTTTACTAGGGTGTGATAGGCACCCGACCCCATATCTGGAGCCGAGCGAACCCGCTGACTCTTATCACATAGATGAACTCTTGTATCAATTAAGAAATAAATACATAGTAAGCTCTAAAAAAAAAAAAACCATCAGTAATGTCTATCATCATATGGGACCCGCGACATGAAACGTAATAGCATTGTGACTGGTGAAGCCGTCTACTAAGCTGACACGCTATACTCATGACACTGTCTGCAAAGTCTCTAACTTCGAACAAGACATCATGGCATCTCACGCTGACTCGGCTACACTCCAGGGCCAAATGGAGCTCGCCAACTTCGCTGGAATACCTTCTATAATGACTTCGGCTCCTCTGGGTGTACCTGCGCGGCATGAAACGCAGCCCCCGAAGAAGAGGGTTCAGTACGAGCAATGTACTGAGTATGTAAGACATGAATGAGAACACAATAAGAGGTATCAGTGGAGATTATCATAAAGGAATCATATGGCATCTCATAGGGTACATATCAGGTCATATCATATCGTGTCATATCATATCATGTCATATCATGTCATACCGTATCATATCATGCCATCTCATAGCATATCATGTCGTATCATATCATATCATGTCATATCATGTCATACCGTATCATATCATGTCATCTCATAGCATATCATGTCATAGCACATCATATCATAGGGAGTCATATAGTGTATCATAGGCTGATTAAAATACCTGTACATATGAAGGCCACTTAGGGCAGAAACCATGCATGCTTATTTGGTCATATCATATCATAGCACCGAACAAGTCGGCTCGCCCACATAGCGCCGAAATACATCGGCTCGCCCATATGTCCCGCGTCCGGGCATCCCGCGTCCGGGATGATAAGCCAGCTGACCAGGTGGCAATGAAACATGTTTCCCTTCCCATATCCCCTTATACATGTATCCCTTTCCCCCTCCCATATACATATATAGCATGCATGAGAGCCCAAGGAAAGTCATGTGTCTATCGGAGTGACGTAGGGTCGGTAACCTCCGATTGTATTATGGAATCATCATGGTCGTCATGTCACGCCTTGAAGGAACAATTATAAGGCGAGACTATCAATGAAGAGCATTATCTCGAGAAAACATAAAATAGGATCATAACATATCATATCGTCGTATTCATGTTAAGAACATATCCTTGGCATATTCGTCATAGACACATTTTCATGTCTGGCTTCATTATTGTCATCATAACTTCGTAGTCATTGTTTTAGTTATAAAAACTTTCAAAATCGTAAAATTTGGAGTTTGGAGAAAAATATATATATTTTGGAAAACATTTATAACTTTTGGAAAGGAAATCATGTTTTGAATTCATAACTTCTAGCTTTTGAAAATAAGGACGTTATGGGGAACATATGAAGACTCAGAAACATATTTCGGGTCAAGAACTAGTTTGTCACTGTCGTATTCATATTGAATCCTTTGCTTAGAGATCTTGGTCATGGAATCATTTTGGTCATACTTATCGTAGGCATATTCTCTTTCCTGACATCCTCGTTATCATTATCGTCATAGAAGTATTCTCGTTGGGATAGGTATAGTACTTGTCATTTGGTAATGGAATAAGGATCAAAGGTTTCTTTTGGATTCAGCTTCAAAGTAAGTCAAGTGGAACAATAAGGAAAGACGGGAATAATGGGCCCACCTCGGGTAAAATGAGGCGGCGTACCAGATTTACATATGTTACATGTCATGGCGTTACTTGTGAGAGTTTTAGGGTAGTCGGGTCCTATTTATGCGAGTTCTAGAGGTTTAGGAAGTTCTTTCAACATTTTACACAATTTTTAATTCAATTCTACTGAATGAAAAAGGGGAAACTTTGGGTGCGGATTCCGGAGAATAGGGTTGTCCCCGAGGCTCGTATCCAACTTATTACGTCTAAGACATGCCATAGAAGGAAGGGTGAAGCCTTACATACCTTTTTCCGCTTCTTATGCGACTCCAAATTCAAGCTCCAAATCCATCAGAATCTACAAATTGGTCACATTTACCAAACTTCAATTAGAACATTTAGAAGTGGAATCTTAAGGTAACATTTGTCTACCGAAATTTCGGTAGCACTTCCCCTATAAATACACCATCTCCAAAACTTCAACTTAGCCAATTTACTCAACAACAATCCGGGAATTCGACCCGGCCAAACTATCAACAACAATGCCAACAATCACAGTAACAATTTCAATTAACATACTACTTCCTTCAAAGCTTTCCAATTCCCATAAAATCAATAACAACCTAATAATTCCTACACCAACAACATCATACCAATCTCATTATCTTCCATGCATGCAAGAACATTATATTCAATTCCCATACTCTCTAAAACAAGTCTCCAACTACTACAACTTCATTAAGATCATTAAGCTTTCATCATCAACACGGAATCCATGACACAACAATCAAAATACTAAATAAAATTGACTCCTTATTTCCCCACAATATACACGGCCAAGCCACCCATATCCACGGCCACAATCTACATCCTTAACTTCATGATTTTTATTCACTTTTACACATTACAACCACAACTATCACATCACATAAAATTTAATTCAATATCCACACAACACAACACAACCATATACACGGCTATACACATGCTATACACTCACGGCCACCACTCTTTCACCCATATTCTTCATGAATTTCATTCATTTTCATACACTACAACATGCACAAACACTCATAACATGTAAAGAAGGATGGATTCTTACCTTGTTCCTTAATTCATCACTTGGATAAAACTTGCAACCTATATGAATGTGTATTTTTCTTGCTCCAATGAATACTCCACATTGCCAAGGGCCCTTTAATGGATTGTTTGGCTAGGATAAAATAATTTTTGACATAAATTTTCCAAGGCTCTTGTTGGGGTTGAAGGGGGCCGAATGCCCCTTCAAGTCTTGCTACTCCTTTTCTAGTTCTAAATCATGGAGAAGGATGAGAAATGTCTAGATTAATCCCACTTATTCATATATATATATATAAATTATGAATATGTGAGGGGCACATGCCCCTCTCTAGAAATTTCCTTAAAATAGCTAACAAAGATGACTTGTTTGTCATCATCTTTTCATTCTTTTTCTTTTTCCTTATTCTAGAATTTTTCTTCATTTTTCTTGAAATTTTCTTAAATAAAAGATGACCACTTAGCTTGTCTCATAAGCTTTGTCCATATGTCTCATTATTATTTTGTCCACCATTTACCTATATATTCACTTAATCCCCTCGACTTTCCTCAATATTACCATTTACCATTTTGAAATCTCTCCTTTTTGCCCTTAACCTTTCTCAATATTTTTGTCCAATAATATTCATAACCAACTTGTGCACTAAAATAATTTTGAAAATGGTCTCGCCCTTAACTTTCCACGACGACTTTGAAATATCCCGACATACAAAATGCGGGCTATAACATCCTCCCCCCCTTTAGAACATTCGTCCTCGAATGTTCAACTGACCTTGTGGGGTCTTGTAGCACTTCGGGAGGGGGTTCCTTTATAGTTGCCCTTTTCTCCATGTCCATTCCATATCTGTTATCCTACTTTCCTTACTATCAACTTCTGGATCCTTACATGAGTCCTCTTCCCACGTCATGGGTTTCTTTTATAGCTGCTCTTTCCCTTATGCCCGTTCCTTATCCTTTACCTTATTTTCCTTATAATCGAACTCCTTGACCTTTCACGAGTCATTGCTCCATGTTATAGGTTTGTCTAACTTACTGTGTCGCCTCATTATCCTTGTTCTTTCCGGGTCCTTCCTTTTCTATTATTGTCTCGTCACCGCACCTTAACGGGAGTCATGTCTTAGTACACCATCCTTACTTAACGGTTCAGTGTAGCCGTAGGCTAACTCTTCATCTTCAGGTCTATCTCTTAGTATACCCATTATTATTTCGCTTCTACTTTCCTCCCAAGTATTCTTGCGACACGCCGACATATTTTGAACTCTGATTCCGAGCTAATAGATTTCCTTTTTGACACATGATAGTGTTGTAATTCCTTTTTAGGTCTAATATAATATGGTCTCCCCCCCTTTAGGGGGCTCCTTATATGCTAACCGTCTTCGAGCACCTTCCTTCTCTTACTATTTCTTCATATGGGTTCTAAAGCTCGTGAACTATTCCTTTGGCCCTACTTATTGGAATCGGTCCTCAGACTCCACATTGTTTTTCCTTTTGATCTATATTGCCACACTCTATCCCTTCTCACACCTATCTTTTAAATTTTGGCCCAAGTAGTCTCGTGTCTTGTCGATAGCTTCTCTTGGGGTTTCCCCTTACTAGATTTTCCTACTTTTCTTTCACTGCGATTTCTTATCGTTCACCCTTCTGTGCCCTCTGGTCTCCTTATCTTCCATTAGCTCACTCTTTTTCCTTTCCAACTATTAATGCATTAGATTATCTAGTCTTAATCTGTCGCAGAGGCACTAATAGCTTACCTTATGGCACCAGTACCATTTACTTTCACTATCACTCGGGCTTTGATTCCTTTGTTTGATTAATGCCCTCCTTGTCATAGTGCCGGTTACTGGAACTCTGAGATTCACCTGTACAGTTATTTTAGAATATCCTACATCTTCCCATATATATATATATATATATATAATTACTATCAGCTAACCCACAAAGTACGTCCAAATGCTGTTCAAGCCTATCCTAATTCTAGGGCTGTGATGTACTCCCTGTCTCTGTACCGAGCTAATCCGCCTTGTCCTACGCGTCTTCCTATGGTCTCTAACCACCCTATACACTCTAGTTTTCCTTAGATTATCCTAGCTTTTCATTTTTCTCTCATATCTCAATTTATAAAATTTCTTGTCAACTTCCTAGGGGGTCACCCATCATGAAATTACTCCCACCTGAGCACGCTTAACCCCAAAACTTCACTGGAATTCGATGTCTTAATGCTGATATTTTCGCGTCCGCTTCCTTACATGACTTTTATCACATGTTCTGGAGCAAGTCGAAGTCTTACAGATTCTGGGACATTTTCGTAACACGTCCCTTCTTTTATAATTACCGTTTTGCCCTTCTCGATTTCTAACGCTCTCCTTCCGCCCCTGCATATGGCTAACTCTTATCCTGGACTTCCAGATTCCTGATAGTAGTGATTGCACCTTTATCGCCACGCCAGACCCATAGGTCCTCTAGAACAACACATCCCGTTTACTGTCTGTTTATGGCATTTCCCTTTTTTTTTTTCGCGTCTCTTTCTATTAAACGTATCCATTCTGGCAGAACCTCGTTCACCACTCCCGCATAGAAAATATCGACAATACTTCGCAAAACATATGGCTATAGGACATATTCCAGCCATCAGAACTTCCAGTTCCAAGTAACAGAACGATTATTCAAGCTTACCTTTGTAACTTGCCATCACGTCACTTGTCTTCTTTCGTCATCACTAAGCGTCTGCGGATATCAGCGATTAGTATAAGGAATCTTGCTTCCTATGACTTGGCTCTATCGCACGATCTAGGACAGAAAGAAGGTCAACATTTCCTAGATGCCCCGCAACCTCCTGTTTATAAATGTGGCCGGCTTCACACCCATAAACAGGACTCTACCGGACACGACTTTGCAGACAACCCTTAGACCGACCTGCTCTGATACCACTTTGTCACACCCCGACTTTACTAGGGTGTGATAGGCACCCGACCCCATATCTGGAGCCGAGCGAACCCGCTGACTCTTATCACATAGATGAACTCTTGTATCAATTAAGAAATAAATACATAGTAAGCTCTAAAAAAAAATTCCATCAGTAATGTCTATCATCATATGGGACCCGCGACATGAAACGTAATAGCATTGTGACTGGTGAAGCCGTCTACTAAGCTGACACGCTATACTCATGACACTGTCTGCAAAGTCTCTAACTTCGAACAAGACATCATGGCATCACACGCTGACTCGGCTACACTCCAGGGCCAAATGGAGCTCGCCAACTTCGCTGGAATACCTTCTATAATGACTTCGGCTCCTCTGGGTGTACCTGCGCGGCATGAAACGCAGCCCCCGAAGAAGAGGGTTCAGTACGAGCAATGTACTGAGTATGTAAGACATGAATGACAACACAATAAGAGGTATCAGTGGAGATTATCATAAAGGAATCATATGGCATCTCATAGGGTACATATCAGGTCATATCATATCGTGTCATATCATATCATGTCATATCATGTCATACCGTATCATATCATGCCATCTCATAGCATATCATGTCGTATCATATCATATCATGTCATATCATGTCATACCGTATCATATCATGTCATCTCATAGCATATCATGTCATAGCACATCATATCATAGGGAGTCATATAGCGTATCATAGGCTGATTGAAATACCTGTACATATGAAGGCCACTTAGGGCGGAAACCATGCATGCTTATTTGGTCATATCATATCATAGCACCGAACAAGTCGGCTCGCCCACATAGCGCCGAAATACATCGGCTCGCCCATATGTCCCGCGTCCGGGCATCCCGCGTCCGGGATGATAAGCCAGCTGACCAGGTGGCAATGAAACATGTTTCCCTTCCCATATCCCCTTATACATGTATCCCTTTCCCCCTCCCATATACATATATAGCATGCATGAGAGCCCAAGGAAAGTCATGTGTCTATCGGAGTGACGTAGGGTCGGTAACCTCCGATTGTATTATGGAATCATCATGGTCGTCATGTCACGCCTTGAAGGAACAATTATAAGGCGAGACTATCAATGAAGAGCATTATCTCGAGAAAACATAAAATAGGATCATAACATATCATATCGTCGTATTCATGTTAAGAACATATCCTTGGCATATTCGTCATAGACACGTTTTCATGTCTGGCTTCATTATTGTCATCATAACTTCGTAGTCGTTGTTTTAGTTATAAAAACTTTCAAAATCGTAAAATTTGGAGTTTGGAGAAAAATATATATATTTTGGAAAACATTTATAACTTTTGGAAAGGAAATCATGTTTTGAATTCATAACTTCTAGCTTTTGAAAATAAGGACGTTATGGGGAACATATGAAGACTCAGAAACATATTTCGGGTCAAGAACTAGTTTGTCACTGTCGTATTCATATTGAATCCTTTGCTTAGAGATCTTGGTCATGGAATCATTTTGGTCATACTTATCGTAGGCATATTCTCTTTCCTGACATCCTCGTTATCATTATCGTCATAGAAGTATTCTCGTTGGGATAGGTATAGTACTTGTCATTTGGTAATGGAATAAGGATCAAAGATTTCTTTTGGATTCAGCTTCAAAGTAAGTCAAGTGGAACAATAAGGAAAGACGGGAATAATGGGCCCACTTCGGGTAAAATGAGGCGGCGTACCAGATTTACATATGTTACATGTCATGGCGTTACTTGTGAGAGTTTTAGGGTAGTTGGGTCCTATTTATGCGAGTTCTAGAGGTTTAGGAAGTTCTTTCAACATTTTACACAATTTTTAATTCAATTCTACTGAATGAAAAAGGGGAAACTTTGGGTGCGGATTCCGGAGAATAGGGTTGTCCCCGAGGCTCGTATCCAACTTATTACGTCTAAGACATGCCATAGAAGGAAGGGTGAAGCCTTACATACCTTTTTCTGCTTCTTATGCGACTCCAAATTCAAGCTCCAAATCCATCAAAATCTACAAATTGGTCACATTTACCAAACTTCAATTAGAACATTTAGAAGTGGAATCGTAAGGTAACATTTGTCTACCGAAATTTCGGCAGCACTTCCCCTATAAATACACCATCTCCAAAACTTCAACTTAGCCAATTTACTCAACAACAATCCGGGAATTCGACCCGGCCAAACTATCAACAACAATGCCAACAATCATAGTAACAATTTCAATTAACATACTACTTCCTTCAAAGCTTTCCAATTCCCATAAAATCAATAACAACCTAATAATTCCTACACCAACAACATCATACCAATCTCATTATCTTCCATGCATGCAAGAACATTATATTCAATTCCCATACTCTCTAAAACAAGTCTCCAACTACTACAACTTCATTAAGATCATTAAGCTTTCATCATCAACACGGAATCCATGACACAACAATCAAAATACTAAATAAAATTGACTCCTTATTTCCCCACAATATACACGGCTAAGCCACCCATATCCACGACCACAATCTACATCCTTAACTTCATGATTTTTATTCACTTTTACACATTACAACCACAACTAGCACATCACATAAAATTTAATTCAATATCCACACAAAACAACACAACCATATACACGGCTATACACATGCTATACACTCACGGCCACCACTCCTTCACCCATATTCTTCATGAATTTCATTCATTTTCATACACTACAACATGCACAAACACTCATAACATGTAAAGAAGGATGGATTCTTACCTTGTTCCTTAATTCATCACTTGGATAAAACCTGCAACCTATATGAATGTGTATTTTTCTTGCTCCAATGAATACTCCACATTGCCAAGGGCCCTTTAATGGATTGTTTGGCTAGGATAAAATATTTTTTGACATAAATTTTCCAAGGCTCTTGTTGGGGTTGAAGGGGGCCGAATGCCCCTTCAAGTCTTGCTACTCCTTTTCTAGTTCTAAATCATGGAGAAGGATGAGAAATGTCTAGATTAATCCCACTTATTCATATATATATATATATATATAAATTATGAACATGTGAGGGGCACATGCCCCTCTCTAGAAATTTCCTTAAAATAGCTAACAAAGATGACTTGTTTGTCATCATCTTTTCATTCTTTTTCTTTTTCCTTATTCTAGAATTTTTCTTCATTTTTCTTGAAATTTTCTTAAATAAAAGATGACCACTTAGCTTGTCTCATAAGCTTTGTGCATATGTCTCATTATTATTTTGTCCACCATTTACCTATATATTCACTTAATCCCCTCGACTTTCCTCAATATTACCATTTACCATTTTGAAATCTCTCCTTTTTGCCCTTAACCTTTCTCAATATTTTCGTCCAATAATATTCATAACCAACTTGTGCACTAAAATAATTTTGAAAATGGTCTCGCCCTTAACTTTCCACGACGACTTTAAAATATCCCGACGTACAAAATGCGGGCTATAACACGGGCGACCATATTCTCTGTGCCCTATGTATGACTTATATTTTGAGAGTAAACATTTTGATATTTTGGGTTTGCACTTATGTTCTGTACTTCTATTTCGTTTATGCCTCAGATTTGTTTTCTGTATCTTCTGCTTTGCATACTCAGTACATATTTCGTACTGACCCCCTTTCTTCGGGGGGCTGCGTTTCATGCCCGCAGGTGCAGACGCACAGTTCGGTGATCCAGCCGTTTAGGATACCCTCTTCTGCTGTTTGGAGTGCTCCTATTATTCCGGAGCCTACATTTTGGTATATATCTTCGTTCGTTGCATATGTATGTATTTGTTCAGGGGTACGGCGGGGCCCTGTCCCGCCATATGATTCGGTCTGTCTGTTTAGAGGTATGTAGACGTATATGTGGGTTTTGTGCCTACTTCTGCACGGGTGTGTTTGTATGATCCCACTTGCCATGGCAGCCTTGTCGGCGTGCGTTTGTATATGTTTTGGGCCGTTGCGCCATTTGATAGCCTTGTCGGCTTCTGATATATATGTACATATATGGTTGTGTTTGAAATGTGTCTGAGACAGTTTGATATAATTTGAGGCAGCGTGGGATATTTGTGCCCGTATACGCTATCTGTATGTGATTCGGATTTGATGAGTGTGTTCGGGTGCCCAGTTCGGGCACTAGTCACGGCCTACGGGGTTGGGTCGTGACAGTATAAATAAAGGAAGTGCTGCCCAATTTTCTCTAGAAATAGTGACGTATTCCCTTAAGTCGATTAGCTAACGTTAATACGGATTCTTTCGTGAAGGTAGCGACGTGACATTAAGGAGAGCAAGCGATCGATAGCTTAGCTAAACGACAAAGGTATGTGAGGCTAATCCTTTCTTTCTAATGACATGAATCCTATAGCATGAATTCATTTCCTCTTCATGAATTCCTATATTCCGGAAAGCTAAAAGCATATGTCCATAAGTACCCATATAAGATAGTTCGTCGTTTAGCTAAGCTACCTTCACGAAAGAATTCGTATTAATGTTAGTTAGTCGACTTAAGGAATACGTCACTATTTCTAGAGAAAATTGGGCAGCACTTCCTTTATTTATACTACTTTTCCCATAGTCCATATCAACTCCCAACGTTCTCAACAACATCCACAATGTTACAATCAACAACCATCATATATATATATATTCAGCACATTCCACCATTTTTCTCTAATTTCCCCACATTTATCCTGATAACTCATTATTGTGTTTTCGCGCATTTAAGACTTGTTTCATGATATAAACATCATTTATAACGTATTCATAATCACAACACGTCACATTCATGATTCCATTCCACTATCATCAAATGGTGACACTATTCACCCATTCAAGACCCATTTCCCATGTCTTTCTACAATTCAAGCTTCTTAGTCTTCTAATACCTTAAACAACATGATAAAGTCTTAAAACATACCTTAGATGATGGTAGAACAAGTCTTGAGTAGCAATACGCTTTTATACTAAAAACCCTACTTCACTCCCTTTGCAATTTCTTGGTATAGATGAACTTTGGTGAGTTTCACACTCGTGATTTAATGGATTTGGGTGTTATTGATATTGATTTTCACTTGTATTCTTGTATTGGGAGAGTTTTGGAATGTTCGAGAGAGATGTTGAGTCGTGGAGAGAGAAGGTAAAATAAATTAAATGAACTTGGATCATTATTTTATAAATACAAAAGCTGTCCCGACGCCATTATACAGTCCATTATACGGTCCGTATAAATTTATACGGTCTGTATAATCGACCGTAAAACTGTTCAGTGGCCACCCTCCTCTGAGTCAACTTGACGGTAAATTATACGGGCCGTATAATATTTTACAGTCCGTATAATTGACCGTAAAACCCACCTTTCAGCAATCTCATTCTGTGACTCTTCTACGGTTCATTATACAGTCCGTATAATCGGCCGTATAATCCACCAGTTCACTGAATCTCATTTCCATCACTTCGTTTCATCTCCGATCCTTATGGAACCTTCTTAACAATTTTTCAACACTTCGATACCAATCTACGGGACGTTATCACTCGTCTCTAAAACATCGCATACGCTATGTCCTCTGTTTGCCTATTCACTGTACGCTAACGGGAAAATTCCAAGGTGTAACAGACGAGCAGCTTACATATTATGCATACATGACATGATAATGAGTATGAGTTAAGACAGCATGCATTACTTCTTTTATGATTGTCATTTGGATCAAGATGTTTCATATTGATGCTTTCGTTATATTATTGTTGTCTTCTTCATCGTTTATGCCTCTCATACTCAGTACAATATTCGTACTAACGTCCGTTTTCTTTGGACGCTGTGTTCATGCCCACAGGTAGACAGGGAGGTGAGCTTGATCCAGATTCGTAGTAGCTATCAGCTGATTGAGAGCACTCCATTGTTCGGAAGTGCTGGTGATTCTCCTTTTGGTATATATGCATATTTTGGGCACGACGGAGTCTTATTCCGTCTCTGTGTACAGTATGTCAGTAGAGGCTCGTAGATACGCAGTGTGGGTTAGATGGTCTCACAAGATGTCATTATATGTATATATATTATTTTGGTGGCTGAGAGGCAAATGCATATAAAGCATTTATGTATTTGTATAAGACATGTTTTTCCTATAATTCGTGCATAAGCTGATAAAAGGGCATTAATTGAGTAAGATGAGCAATAGAACGAGCGGTGCTCGGTGGCTAGCCCCGGGTACCCGTCGCGACCCCTAGCTGGGTCGTGACACAGGACCCCGTCGTGCCCAAAACATACATGTACATAAAAGTATAACCATAAGCACCTCCAGAACAATGGAGTGCTCTCAAACAGCTAACAGCTCCTACGAGTCTGGATCAAGATCACCTCTCTATCCACCTGTGGGCATGAACACAGCGTCCAAAGAAAACGGACGTCAGTAAGAACATTGTACTGAGTATGAGAGGCATAATCAATAATATCACATCAATGAAATAAAGGAAGTATCAATAAGGAACATCTGTATCTGACTGTCAAATAGAAAGGAAGTGATGTATGCTAGCTTACTCATAATCATCATCATATCATATATGCAAAAATATATATAAGCTGCCCGTCCATATCGGATCGGTGTAAATAATCATTAGCCTGCGTCCAGGCCTCCCGTGTCCGGGGTATCATCTCATGCCGCCCACTAGTGGTGTCTGCCCATGCCACCTGGCCATGGTGTATAGCTACCCACCTGAGCGGTGACTTCCTGGCCAAATAGGTGCGGTGTTATATCATCATCATAATATGCTCATCATAGTGCAAGCATAAAGACTCAAGGACAACTATGCTTTATCGGGATGACGGAAGGTCGTGATTCCCCGATTTCCTTATGGAGCACTCATTAACATCCTGCCTCTCCTTGAAGGGAATAGTATATGAGGTGAGTGTAAGCAATAAATGACATCATTAACGCTTTAGAAACATCATATCATGCACATCTAGAACTTCTATATTTTAACTCATTACCTTGTGTAGCTAATTAGGGATATAAGCTCATATTTTCTGGAACTTAAGAGATTCATGGAGAAGAAAGGAAGTCATGCTATAGGATTCATGCCATAGAAAGGAATGACTAGCCTCACATACCTTTGCGCTTAACTAATCTATCGTTCACTTGGTTTCCTTTGGTGCCCACGTTTCTACCTTCAAGAAGAATCGCATTAACATTAGTTACTCGGCTATAAGAACATTTTATCATTTCTAGGGAAAATTGGGCAGCACTTCCTTTGTTTATACTACTTTTCCCACATTCTATTTCAACTCCCAAACGTTAATAACAACATTCACAATATAGCAGCAATAATCATCATTTATCTACACTATCCGCATTTCGCCATTTCACTCCAATTTCTCCATAATCATGGTCATAATTCATTATTGCACTTTTTCACAAATAATACTTATTCCATATTCTAGATGTCGTACATAACATATTTACAATCACAAAATACCAATATTCATCATCCACCCCAAACTACTACTCAACAATGACACTATTCACACATTCATGACCCAATTTCTATGTCTTTTCACAATCCAAGTGTTACAACTTTCAACCACTCAAACCATATAAAAGGGTCATAAAAATTACCTTAAATGATGGATGAACAACACTCAAGTGGAGCTTCTCTTCTTGCACCAAAACCCTAACTCACTTCTCTTGAGTTTTCTTGGCTTAGATGAACTTTTAATGGGTTTCATACACTTGATTTCATGGATTTGGTGTAGTTGACCAAGGTTTTCCTTTGATTTCTTGTGGGTGAATGATGGAGAAGGTTCTAGAGGGATCTTGGAAAGAGGAGAGTGGAAGATGAAATGAAATAAAATGGAGGAGGGTCCTTATATTAATTCATGAAATCAGTCCCGACCAAGATGTACGGTGCGATCGACGGAACGTCGATTGGATCGATGGGGCGTCGATCTGGCCGTCGAAGCCGTTAAATTTCCAGTGAGAAATCTGTCATTTCCTTTCATTCGACGGTGATAAGGACGGTTCGTCGAACTGATCGACGGAGCGTCGACCTGTTCGTTCAATGGTCTTTGCTCCAGCTAAAATTTTTGACACAATCGACGGAGCGTTGACTCGTTCGACGGTACAAAGAACGACCGTCGAACCCCCCTTTCGCAGAACTGCGGTGAAGTTTCATTTAACGAGCTTTTCCCCCTTGCCTTTAACTTCTTTGGAATCTTAATTAGGATTATTAAGTATCCCTTCTTACTTGTAGGGACATCATGTTCACCTTAACTTTCGTTAGTCCCTTCGCCGCTCAGCAACCCAAATTCCGAGGTGTAACATTCTCCCCCCTTTTGGAACATTCGTCCTCGAATGTTAAGTACTCGGGAATTCTATAAATATTTCGCCAGAGTTTCCCTTGTAATATGGCGCTACCATCCTGTCACAAAAACCCATAATAATCTGCCTCACAGGGCTACAACACAATGAAACTCTAAGAAAGAGTTACGAAAGCTCCCGAAGATAGGGTACATAATATCTAAGTAATGATGGGAATAGGGGTTTTCAGATACTCTAATTATTACACTTCATTTACTGCCTACATACCTTATATTGTCGGTGTTTCATCTTGAACCTTTCCTGGGGGTTGGAATAAGTGTGGATACTTGGATTTCATTTTCTCTTCCGCTTCCCAAGTTATCTCTTCTCGACTGTTATTCCGCCATAAGATCTTAACTGAAGCCACTCCTTTATTTCGAAGTCTTCGCACTTGCTTGTCTAAAATGGCAATGGGTACTTCTTCATATGCTAACTTTTCTATCACTTACATGTCATCTATTGGAACAATTCTCTTGGGATCTCCAACACACTTGCAGAGCATTGAGACATGAAAAACTGGGTGAACTGATTCAAGCTCCGAAGGCAAGTCCAATTCAGAGGCTACATGACCCACCTTGCAGATGATTTTGTAAGGTCCGATGTATCGAGGACTTAACTTCCCTTTCTTGCCAAATCTCATCACTCCCTTCATTGGTGACACCTTCAAAAATACCCAATCATCAACCTGAAATTTGAGGTCTTGCCGGCGATTATCCGCATAAGATTTTTGGTTGCTTTGGGCTGTCAACAATCGATCCCAGATTACTTTGACTTTTTCTACCACTTGCTGAATCAATTCCGGGCCTATTAGCTGTACCTCTCCTATTTCAAACCATCCAATTGGGGACCTATATTTCCTTCCATATAGGGCTTCATACGGAGCCATTTGGATACTAGAATGGTAGCTATTGTTGTAAGCAAACTCAATTAGGGATAAGTGATCATCCCAGCTACCACCAAAATCTAATACACATGCCCGTAGCATATCTTCCAAAGTTTGAATAGTACGCTCGGCTTGTCCATCAATCTGTGGATGAAATGCCGTGCTAAGCTTCACCTGGATGCCTAGACCTTCTTGAAAGGACTTCCAGAACTTGGCTGTGAACTGTGCTCCTCTATCTGTAATAACGGATAATGGAACACCATGAAGTCGCACAATCTCTTTGAGATACAATCTTGCGTAATCTTCTGCGGAGTACGTGGTTCTGACTGGGAGAAAATGAGATGCCTTTGTCAATCCGTCCAGAATTACCCATATAGAATCATACTTGCCTCGGGAACGGGACAATCCTATAATAAAATCCATATTGATAATTTCCCATTTCCACGTAGGAATTTCCATCGCTTGCAATAACCCTCCTGGCTTCTGATGTTCGATCTTTACTTGCTGGCAATTTGGACATTGGACTACGAATTCTGCTATGTCTCTCTTCATGCCATCCCACCAATATATCAATTTGATATCGTGATACATCTTTGTTGCACCCGGGTGAATATAATACCGAGAGTAATGGGCTTCTTAAAGAATTCGTCGGTGTGATTCTACAACATTCGGAACACATAGCCTGCCATGGTATCTAAGGATCTCATCCATCGAAGTTTTAAATGGAGATCTCTCTTTTTCATGAAATGTGTCTCTATAGTGGCTCAACTGCGGATATTCATACTGACACTCTTTCACTTCAACATTCAGAGACGAAACCGTGGGATCATTAATACCCATCCCTGCACTACCTGAATCAATTACGCGCACTCCAAGATTAGCTAGCTGGTAAAGCTCATGAATCATTTCTTTCCTTTTTGGAGGAACTTCACATAAACTACCCATTGATCGGCGGCTGAGCGCATCGGCTACTACATTTTATTTTTCGGGGTGGTATAAAATATTCATATCATAATCTTTCAACAATTCTAACCATTGCCTTTGTCGCAGATTTAACTCCTTTTGTTTGAAAATGTACTGAAGGCTTTTATGATCGGTATAGATGTCAACATGCACACCATACAAGTAATGTCTCCATATCTTTAATGCATGAATAACCGCAGCTAATTCGAGGTCATGAGTTGGATAGTTCTTTTCATGCTTTCGCAACTGTCTCGAAGCATAAGCAATAACTCTACCGTGCTGCATTAACACACATCCTAACCCAACACCGGAAGCATCACAATATACCACATAACCCTCTGACCCTTCTGGAAGTGTTAAGACTGGAGCTGAGGTCAATCTGTCCTTCAACTCATGGAAACTGCGCACACAAACGTCATTCCATTGAAATTTAGCTGACTTCTGGGTTAACTTCGTCAATGGGGCTGAAATAGATGAAAAACCCTCTACGAATCTCCTATAATAACCTGCCAATCCCAGAAAACTACGAACTTCGGTAGGCGTCGTAGGCCTTGGCCAATTCTTTACCGCTTCAATTTTCTGAGTATCAACTCGAATACCGTAATCTGAAATAACATGGCCCAAAAATGTTATGGAATTCAGCCAAAACTCGCACTTTGAAAATTTTGCATATAATGCTCGAGCTCGAAGAATTCAAAGAACAATACGCAAGTGATCTACATGTTCTGGTTCTGTACGAGAATACACCAGAATATCATCAATGAATACTATCACAAACAAGTCCAAGAGTGGCCTGAACACATTATTCATCAAATTCATAAACACGGCTGGAGCATTGGTCAACCCAAACGACATCACCCGGAATTCATAGTGGCCATATCTTGTTCTGAAAGTTGTTTTGGGAATATCTTCGTCTCTAACCCTCACTTGATGATAACCCGACCTCAAGTCTATTTTAGAAAACCACTTGGCACCCTGTAGTTGATCAAATAAATCATCAATCCTGGGGAGAGGATATTTGTTCTTTATCGTCACCTTGTTCAACTGCCTATAATCGATGCACATTCGTAGGGAACCATCTTTCTTTCTTACGAACAAGACTGGTGCTCCCCACGGCGATGAACTGGGTCTAATAAATCCCTTCTCAAGCAAATCTTTCAACTGCGCCTTTAGCTCTTTCAATTCTGCCAGAGCCATTCGATAAGGAGGAATAGAAATAGGCTTGGTGTCCGGCAACACATCGATGGCGAAGTAAATTTCTCTTTATGGAGGAAGGCCTGGAAGTTCATCTGGAAATACATCCGGAAATTCATTTACTACCGGAACAGATTGGAAAGTTGGCGACTTTGCTTCGGTATCATGAACTCGGACTAGATGATAAATGTAGCCTTTGGCTATCATCTTTCTTGCCTTGAGATAGAAAATAAACCTACCTCTTAGAGACTCTGTATTACCCTTCCATTCAAGCACGGGTTCTCCCGAAAATTGAAATCGAACTACTTTCATCCGGCAATCAACATTAGCATAGCATGAAGCCAACCAATCTATACCCATAATCACATCGAATTCTAACATTTCAAGCTCAACTAAATCAGCTTTAGTTTGGCGATCACATAAACCCTATCACACAATTTTTATACACTTGCCTAGCTATCACGGAATCACCAACTGGAGTATATACCTCAAAAGGTTTGATTGGCTCAGGTTTCACCCCAATACTACCAGCGACATACAGGATAATATAGGAAAAAGTAAAACCTGGATCTATCAAGGCATATACATTATAGGAAAATATGCGTAATCTACTTGTAACCACATCTGGGGAGGACTCAAGATCCTGTCGTCCGACTAAAGCATATATACGGGGCTGAGTGGCACCTGAAGTAGGTAATCCCCCTCGGCCTCTACCTCGGCCTGCTGGAATCTGAGGAGTCTGCCCTATCGGGCGCATTGAAGAGGAGCCAGCTGCTGATCCTGTGGGCTGAATCCCCACTCTACCGCTCGTTGACGGGCAATCTCGCATCATATGCCCAACCTGGCCACAGGCATAGCAAGCATTCGAACCTTGGCGACACTGTCCGGAATGTAGTCTACCGCACTGACTGCATCGCGGTACTGAGGGTCTCCTCTGACTATAGTCTTCCCTGAGCTGAGAATCTGAGGCCCTCGAACTCAGACCCGGTCCTGAATGAAAGGAGCGATCAAATCTCCTACCCGTGAATCGAGGAGGTGCACTAGTCGCCGACTGGCCTGAATGTTGGGAATAAGTCTGCCTCGATCCCCCTCTATAATCACTGCCTGCCCCCATAGATCTGGCCCTCTTGCTTTGCCTTCTATCAATATCACGATCACCTCTTGGTGGTGGCTATCGTCCCTCTAAGTTCTGGGCATGGGCTTGTATTCGGGAAATATCCATCCCTTCTTGTAGTGAAGCCGTCAAACAGTCCTTGAACAAATGTGGCCCCAAACCACTCACAAACCTGTGCAGCCTATCTCCCATATCGGCCACCATAGTCGGGGCATACCTAGCCAAGGAATTAAATTGCAGGCTATACTCCCGGGCACTCATGTTTCCTTGCTTCAAATTTAGAAATCTGTTCGCTTTAGCTCGGCGGACCTCTGGTGGCAAATAATGGCGAATGAAGGCATCGATGAATTCTTGCCAAACGGGAGGAGGCGCATTCTCTTTTCTCGATGCTATCCAATTATTATACCACAATACCGCCATATCTCGGAGTCCATAAGATGACATCTCCACGGATTCAGTCTCGGAGGCATGAATAATTTTCAATGTTCTGAACATCTCATCAATAAAACCTTGCGAGTCTTCATTAGGATTTGACCCGAAAAACTCCGGAGGATTAAAACTCATAAAATCGCGGGCTCGGGTACTAGCTGACCGATCACTTGGGCCCGCATTTTGCCGCTGTGCCTGCGGCAACCAATTGTGTCAATAAATGGATGGCCTCGGTCACTTGTTGACCCGAAGCAACCGGTGGAGGGACTGGAGTTGAAGCTCTTCCTGGTTCTTCTACATTGGGCGGGGTGGAGGAAGTATTAGATAAGGCCTCATTATGTGACTCGCCCTCTTCTACATCCGTTGGCGGCTCTCTTACTACTCGCCTGTTTGCCGTAGTCTTGGCCTTCTGGGCGGCTACAGGGGGCGGCTCCAGAGGCGCTGCCGCAGGCGCCAGTACCGACATAAATTGCCCACCCCGCTCCCGAATAGGGATATAGGCTCATATTTTCCGGAACTTAAGAGATTCATGGAGAAGAAAGGAAGTCATGCTATAGGATTCATGCCATAGAAAGAAGGACTAGCCTCACATACCTTTGCGCTTAACTAATCTATCGTTCGATTGGTTTCCTTTAGTGCCCACATTTCTACCTTCAAGAGGAACCGCATTAACATTAGTTACTCGGCTATAAGAACATTTTTATCATTTCTAGGAAAAATTGGGCAGCACGTCCTTTGTTTATACTACTTTTCCCACATTCTACTTCAACTCCCAAACGTTAATAACAACATTGACAATATAGCAGCAACAATCATCATTTATCTACACTATCCGCATTTCGCTATTTCACTCCAATTTCTCCATAATCATGGTCATAATTCATTATTGCACTTTTTCACAAATAATACTTATTCCATATTCTAGATGTCATACATAACATATTTACAATCACAAAATACCAATATTCATCATCCACCCCAAACTACTACTCAACAATGACACTATTCACACATTCATGACCTAATTTCTACGTCTTTCCACAATCCAAGTGTTACAACTTTCAACCACTCAAACCAGATAAAAGGGTCATAAAACTTACCTTAAATGATAGATGAACAACACTCAAGTGGAGCTTCTCTTCTTGCACCAAAACCCAAACTCACTTCTCTTGAGTTTTCTTGGCTTAGATGAACTTTTAATGGGTTTCATACACTTGATTTCATGGATTTGGTGTATTTGACCAAGGTTTTCCTTTGATTTCTTGTGGGTGAATGATGGAGAAGGTTCTAGAGGGTTCTTGGAAAGAGGAGAGTGGAAGATGAAATGAAATAAAATGGAGGAGGGTCCTTATATTAATTTATGAAATCAGTCCCGACCAAGCTGTACGGTGCGATCGACGGAGCGTCGATTGGATCGACGGGGCGTCGATCTTTCCGTCGAACCCGTTAAATTTCCAGTGAGCAATCTGTCATTTCCTTTCATTCGACGATGATAAGGACGGTTCGTCGAACTGATCGACGGAGCGTCGACCTGTTCGTTGAATGGTCTTCGCTCCAGCTAAAATTTACAACACAATCGACGGAGCGTCGACTCGTTTGACGGTACAAAAATTGACCGTCGAACCCCCCTTTCGCAGAACTGCGGTGAAGTTTCATTTAACGAGCTTTTCCCCCTTGCCTTTAACTTCTTTGGAATCTTAATTAGGATTATTATGTATCCCTTCTTACTTGTAGGGACATCATGTTCACCTTAACTTTCGTTAGTCCCTTCGCCGCTCAGCAACCCAAAGTTCCGAGGTGTAACACATAACACTGTATATTCTCATATAATACTCCTTTAACATCATTTGTATTATTCACCACAAGATTGTACTAATAACATGTCATGAACTATATGTCAAGTCAAGTTATTATTCAAGAATATCACTATTTCCATATTTGCACTCCATACTCTTCTTCCTTCCATAATCCAAGTCTTTCAACCACTCAATATTCTAAATAACATGAATTGACCACAAAACTCACATTTGATGATGTAGGAATGCACTTTGGATGAAAGTAATTCACTTGGAGAAAACCCCACTTTAATACAAAAGGACTTCTTGATCTCTACAAACTATAGTGAGCATCCATATACTTGATTTTTACTATTTCTTGGTGTTTAATCCTTGATTTCCCTTGGATATATGATAATCTGGTGTGAGGAATATTCTAGAGCTTCCAAGACTTAGAGAGAAAGTGAAATCTGAATATTATGGACAAGGGTCGTCTATTTATAGTCGAAACCAGAAAATTCCAGAGAGGCGGTTTGAAGGCTGGGTCGACGGTCCCGTCGACATGTCGACGGTCCGTCGACTTGTCCCGTCGATTTGCGCCTGCATATTCCAGTTTGCAGAAATGTATTGATTGTGCACAGTGATGATCCATCGACACGTCGACGGCCCATCGATAGTGACTGATGTCTGCAGAATTTTCTGAATCCGTTCAGTTGCGTCGGTTTAATTTGTTCGACTTCTAATCCTATAATCTACGAAGAACACCTACTGATATATTTGTACTTGGGGTAAGACACTTCATATCCCCAAACTTGGGCACGCGTCTCCATTATTAAGGCATACTTATACCCAACTAGGGAATCATTGGTTCCATTATGACGAAAACGAGGGGCGTAACACTGTCCCCCCCCCCTAGGAACATTCATCCTCGAATGTTAAGTTCTCGGGAATTTTACAAAAATTTCGCCAGAGTTTCCCCTGTAATATGGCACTACCACCCTCTCACAGCACCCAACATAGCATCGCCTCATAGAGCTATAATAATAACAACAACAACAAGAAAACATGGCCACACGCAGCCAAAACATTAAAAGAAGCGTTACATACCTTATGCCAATGGCTTCTTGTCTCGAACCTCTTCTGGGGGTGGAAATAAATGTGGATATTTGGACTTCATGTATGCTTCTGCTTCCCAAGTCATTTCCTCCCGGTTATTGTTTCTCCACAAGAACTTAACTGAGGCTACCTCTTTGTTTCTGAGTTTTCACACTTGCCTATCTAATATAGTAATGGGTACCTCTTCATAAGCCAACTTCTCTGTAACCTAAACATCATCTACAGGCATGACTCTAGAAGGGTCTCCAATACATTTGCGGAGCATCGACACATGAAAAACTGGATGGACTGATTCAAGTTCTGGAGGTAAATCTAGCTCATAAGCTACTTAGCCAACCTTTCGTACAATCTTATAAAGCCCAATATACTAGGGACTGAGCTTGCCCTTCTTGCCGAATCTCATTATGCCTTTCATCAGTGACACTTTGAAGAACACCCAATCATTGATTTGGAATTCCAAATCATGTCCGCGGTTGTCCGCATAAGATTTTTGGTGACTTTGGGCTGTCAACAATCGGTCTCTGATAATCTTGATCTTTCCCATCGCTTACTGAACCAATTCTGGACTTATTAGTTATGTCTCTCCGACTTCAAACCATCCAATTAGCGACCTACACTTCCTTCCATACAATGTTTCATACGGAGCCATCTGGATGCTGGAATGATAACTGTTGTTATAGCCAAATTCAATAAGTGGCAAATGATCATCCCAATGGCCTCCAAAATCTAATACACATGCCCGCAACATATCTTCCAAGGTCTGAATAGTACGTTCATCTTGTCCATCGATCTGTGGATGAAATGCAATACTAAGTCTCACTTGAGTTCCCAAACCTTCTTGAAAGGATTTCCAGAATTTAGCAGTAAATTGTGCTCCTCTATCTATAATAATAGACACTGGGACACCATGAAGTCGCAGTATTTCTTTGAGATACAGCCATGCATAATCTTCTGCTGAATGTGTAGTTCTGACTGGAAGAAAATAGGCTGATTTCGTAAGTCTGTCCATGAATACCCATATGGAGTCATACTTACGTTGAGAACGAGGCAAACCTACAATAAAATCCATGTTGATTGTCACGACCCAACTAGTGGGCCATTCCGGGTACCCGAAGCTGACTACCGAGCACCGCTCATCATGTTATCTATCATACTTAGCCTAGACATACATCATTCTCAACACAAGACTAATCATGAACAGTCTCCACATATCTCCCAAACCATGTATATAACGTAGGCCCATGAGGCTACAAAAATTATGTACAGAATATGCAATGAATAAGTTCACATAGCACCTACAACCCACACATAAGTATCTACGAGCCTCTAACTGAAAACTGAAATCATAAGAACGGGACAGGACCCCACCATGCCCCAATATATACACAAAAGGATGTACCAAGAAGTGGCAACTCCGTAGTAGTAGAGTGCTCCTGCAAACCCACTTAGTAAGCTCCTAAATGTATGTACCGTCTCCCTGTCTGCCTGTGGAAATGAACACAGCGTCCATAAAAGAAGGGACGTCAGTACGAACAATGTACTGAGTATGTAAGGCATACATAGTAACATAATAAGGAAATATAAAAAGCATAAGAAGAAAAGATAACTGCAACTGCTTGCCTCTTGAGGCGAAATCATGCATGCTCACTTTTACCTTTAAAACATATCACACGTGCATACATAAATTGTCTGAATCAATAACATCATTAGCCCGCGTCCGGGGTAATCATGTCATGCCGCCCACTAGTGGTGCTACCCGTGCCATATAGACACGGTGTAATCATCCATAAGCCGCCCACTACGCTCACCGTAGTGGTGCTGCCCGGCCATGTAGGCGCGGTGTAATCTTACATATACATAAGCTAAAGCATGCATGGTAGCTCAAATAAAAGCTATCAATCTATCGGAATGACGTAAGGTTGGGAGCCTCCGATTACATTATGGAACATCATCATCGCTATGCCTCGCCTTGAAAGAACTAGTCTCATGAGGTGAGGCAACACAAGGAATAACATCAATGAATCGTAAACATAAGATTCTCAAGCTCCTGAAGGCATCACTATCATAGAACATATCTCGTAAGAAGCTCTCAAGGATCTTTAACTTTCATCTTTAGGGATGTAAGAAGGTCATGGGAATACAGGGAAGAACTCACAATATAAGAGTCATGCCTTTGAAAGAAGGGGAATAGCCTCACATACATTTATATCTCTTTAACTCTACCATCTAATTGTTTGCCCTTCAAGCCCGCAATTCTACCTTCAAGAGAATTTGTACTAAGATTAGATAACCGGAAACATACTTAAGCTTAAGCTAAAGAAACTAAGGGCTAATAAAGATTTGGCGACATTTCCTTTGTTTCGACAACTTCCTCCATAAAATAAGACAACTTCCAAACATCAATAAGAACACCCATAATAACGTAATCAATAAATTCTTCAAGTTAAACATTGTTTACTTCTCAAATCCATCTTCAAAATCATCCATAACCACAACTATAATACAACCCCTATTAATTCTCATACAATACTCCTTTAGCATAATTTTTAGTATTCATCACAAGATTATACTCATAACATGTCAAGAACTATAATTCAAGTCAAGACATTATTCAAGAATATTACTATTTCCATATTTGCACTTCCTATTCTTCTTCCTTCCTAAATTTTTTGAGTACCAGCTAGTGTGGTAAGCTCCATGTCATTCGGAGTTACCAGGTCCAGAGTTTTGTGTATACACAGATGATGGGTAGGCCGGGGCTCTGTCCCGACCATAGTACAGTTGTCACTCTTTAGTTTGTAGGGGTATCCTGTAGGTCCAGTAGTGTTAGTATGGCGACCTTATCGGCCAGCATAATGATACTTATGTTATATATGACGGGATGATCCCGCTTTGGTTAAGTTGATTGTTGTTTACGGACCTTTTAGTGTGTGGCCTTGTTGGCTTAAGTTAAGATACCATGCTTATAGATGGGATTCATTGGCCTAAGCTATTCATTGAGACACAGGTTATAAGAGCTACAGATTGGTACGCTCAGGTCTAGTGAGGCACCGGGTGCCAGCCACGCCTCCCCAGGTTTGGAGCGTGACAGTTAAATTACCAAAATAAAATTTAATTATCTTATTTATTGTTTAAAAAAAAAACAAAAAAAAAAAAGCCAGGCAAAAAACAATTCTTAACCGAATGGATGTGTTCTATCCAGAAAAATAAAACCGTAACTTCTTTTTAAAGTTTCATTAATTGTTTCAAATAGTGCCTGTTCGAAATTAACTGGTTTTGGGGTTCCCACCCACTGGTTCGTTAATTTCCTACGTAAGTTTTTGTACTATCTCACAAAATATCATGGAATGTGATAATTTTTTACTCCCTCCGTTCACTTTTACTTGTTTAGTATTTTTAAAATATTTTTTCACTTTTAGCATATTAAATTGCTTTTTTTCCTGTTTTATTCAGGGTATTAATTACTCATTTCAAATCATTTTTCAAGACTATTAAAACTATGCACCAATTAATATGGCATCATGGTAAATTATACACTTCATTTATTATTTTTTAAGGGATGTGTAAAGTTCATAGTGAACAAGTAAAAATAAACGAAAGGAGTATATGAGTTTCATTTTCTAAAGAAAAGAATTAAGTGGTTTGTCGGTGTGTAATAGTTTCTTTCGCTCAAATGTCCTAATTAATGCTCTATTAAAGAAAAACAAAAGTTTTAGCCTGTTTGTCTTCCATTCCAAAACCATTAAATCAATATTTAATACTCTATTGTTATGAAATACTTCCCCATTCCATGTTAAGTGTTGTTTTTAGCTTGGACACACCCTTTGTGAAATTTATTCAAGAAAGTAAGAAACATTTTTACTAATTTATCTTTAATTAAGTAGTACCTATTTAATATACCTTCTCTTTTTCTTTTCTTTTTTTGTTTCCCACCCGGTTTCCAATATTTTCATTGGTGCCCGACTATATTCAGATTCGCGCCGTGTAAGGCCCCATTAGGAGGGAAGCACTCCATACTAAGGATTCTTGCATACCCAGGTTAAGGGAGGAGCAGCCCCATCTGCTTGATTACATTAAAAATCCTTATCTAAATAGGATTACATTTGGAAGAAAACAAAATACATTCTTGATTATGTGAAACACTACTTATTTGAACTAAAATAAAAAAGTAAAAACACCACATAAAATAAAACGGAGGGATAGATTAATATTATATGAAATAAAGCATATGATTTAAACTTTTCATGGATTACTAAGATGAACAGATCACGTGTACGGATTATTGATTGGGTGCATGCTTTTTTATGTATTTTTTGCACATTTTCTTTATCTTCTTATGTGATTTTAAATTTTATGTGATAATGCTCATAAATAATGGTTTTGCTAACCTACTACAAAGTTAGAATTTTGTACCCATCTTTTGATCCACTAAAATGCCCTTAATTTATCATTCCAACTAATAAAAATTAAGGATGTTGAAGTAATTTTGCATTCTCAATCCCCGAGCTCTTCCTTTTCTTTCTTCTACCAAGTGTCAAGAACTACTCAACTCTAACTCCACTAACTCATCTAGTCCTTCTAACCCCAATTCTCTAGCTCGTCTTCTTTTTACTCCTCCACAGATTGATCATTTTCTAATCTAAACTTCATCTTGATTCAAACTTTTAACAGTAAACATCATCCATTTAGAGAAAGTAGAGGCGAACTTTGTTGAGAGTACAAAAACTACTTGATTTCATTGTTGTTATTACTTTTGATGTTCAGATGATGGAACTTTTTGTACTTTTTCAGTTTGTAAGAGCAGATTCAACCTCCTGCTGATTTGAATATTCTGAAAGTGGAAATTGATTAACCAAGTCACAGTCTAAAATGCAAATAATTAAACAGGTTACAGATTCCGTGGAAATTCTAAGAATTCCCTAAAAGGGTATTACAAATAGAGGAAAATCACTCTATTAAAGGTTATGAACTAATAAAAAAGATATTATAAAAAAGACAGTTGATGCTTTAAGCTTTAATTTGCAATGTGATCTTCATTTTCCCCAAATATTTTCTCGAAAGCATAATTTTGGAGGAAGAGCCACTACGAGAGAAAGCAGCTGGAATCGAAGATGGTGTATGAGTATAATGAATAATATAATGAAAATTAGGGAATTTAGGCAAATGACTAAAAAATCCCTGAATTTTAATGAAGTGGTACGGATATTTTAATGAATCAAAAGATGGGTAAAATGCTAACCTGTAGGTTAGCAAAGCTCCATAAATAAAGTTATTTTATTAATCGACTTCTGATTACTGTATGATTTTTGAAAAAGATTTAAGGCCTCTAGATCTACTAGAAAAATATTTTGTTGGACGGTAGTGTGTAGTTCGCACTTTTGATATTGTTCACGGGTTTTCTTGATAATCTCTAATATTGATTTTCAAGAAAAAAAAGAAAAGAAAATATTCTTTCAAATGCTTTTAGAAGATAAATAACATTGCTTCGGTATTTTTCTTATTTCTCCCTTCTTTTCTTTCTTTTACTTTTATTGATATAGGGTACAAGAGAAATCTTTAGTTCGAATTCATCTAACATCAATATGTAATTTATTGCACTTTTCATAAGCTTGAAAGTAATAGAACAGATGATATTGTATCTTCGGGACCATGAAAATTTAGGCCCATCAAGTTGATTACTTGATCTACAGAAGATGTTGAAAATCTCTTCTCTGTTAAACCATATTCTCAGAAATTTTAGTATGATTCTATTAAGTTATTAGTAGTAAAATCGGAATCAGTGTGGGGCACGTTCCCGGAAAAGCGTGTCTATGGCTATTGTTAGTGGAGAGTGTTTGTGCAGCGTGTAGGTCTTTAATGGAAAATGAAAGAGTAGAATAAAAAAAGAATTGTGAAGAGGTGTTGTGTATTTTTTTGTGTGTGGATTTTGAGTGCTTGTGTGTAAATTGCTTTTTAATGTGCAGGTGGTGAGAGAGAATGTGTAAAAATGCCTTGTAAAATTGGAGGGGAAAAGGCATAAGTACCCCGAATTATACTCAAAATTTCAGGAACACACATTATCTTTATGGAAGTCCTATTGCCTTTTGAACTATTTAAAATTGAAATAAATATCACTTTAATTGCTGACATAACACAAATAACTAAATGAGTAGTTGATGGTGTGTTACACACGCTCAATACACATATTTTATCATTAAAGATATTTTCTCTTTTTTTCTTTTATCATTAAAATATTCCCTTTTCCTTACTTTATCAATCCAAGTTTTTATCTCCTTCCTCTCCATTATAATGGCAGCTTCAGATCCTCTGCCACCAAATAACAAACATCATTCTTTTACTACTCTTATTTCTTTGAGAACTTTTCCTAGGTTTTTTACTGGTTCGGATTTGTTTCGTGTTCCTCATTGTCGATTTAAACTCCAGCAAATCAATAAAAAAATATTGATGTGTGTAGTATGGAAGGAAGAAGAAGGAAGGCCTATGACCTGTTAGAGCAAAGGTTTATGGATCAAAAATTAGATCTGATCTCTAGAGGTCGTGATTGAGAGAAAGGATTGAATAAACACATAAATATTGAAGTATTGAAAGGTATGCTACTCAATATGGGAGAGGAACGTGAGCTCGTGAGAAAAAAGAAAATGAACGGCGAAAACTCCCTATTTTTTCCAGTGAAAAACACTGTAGATAAGGGAAGAAGAAAAGGAAAGAAAAAAAGAAAAAGAATTAGGAAAAACTATTAAAAGGGAAAGAAAAATTTAATAAAATACATTTATTAATTACATAAATAAAGTTTTAACCTTTTTTTTTTCCGATGGCTGCTGGTGAAATTTTCATTTGAGAAAATTAATTGTATTTCTAAAAAAAAAAAAAATACTGTTACCCCCTTTGAACTTTGGTCAAAGTTGCTACGACACACCTTATCTTTTAAGGGGTCCTATTACTCCTCCAAAATTTTTTAAAACGGAATAATAACCACCCTAACCGCTGACGTGGTAAGGAGAGTGTATTTCACTCTCTTCGGGAGAGTGAGAAGCTTAAAATCTGACACGTGTCATTTTTTAATTAGGTACTTCACATTTAATTACACCTAATAAATTATCATTAAAGCTTAAAGATTTTTTTCTAAAATGATTTTTTTAATGTGAAAAACTGATTATTTTTTTCTATATATGAAAAAATAATCTAGTTTTCCAGATTTAGTTTTATAAAATGGGTTTTCCACATTTTAAAAAAATAATTTGTTTTTCAAAATTTTATAAAAATTCAATTTTTTCACATTTTAACAAGAAAAAACACTTTTTCCAGATTTATTTTTAAAATAATCCAGATTTTATTTAAAAAAAATGAAATCATGAAAATCTAGATTTTTTAAGACATTTAAAAAAAATCTAGCTTTCCATATTTTAAAAAAAATCCATGTTTTCAGATTCGTTTTTTTTTTTTGGGAAAATACATAAACCCCCCCCCCCCCCCCCCCAACGTATACTCGGATTAATTATGACGCACCCAACCTTTGCGGGCGACCTATTACCCCTTGGCCTTATTTTTTCTGTATTTTTGTACTTTTTTCGGCTGACATGGCACAATTAAAATTTGAAGCCCAGTTGCACAGTGGAGAGTGTTGCACACTCTCCGTCACATTGGCGCCACGTCAATGCCATGTCACTGCCACTTCTTCTTCTTCTTCTTCTTCTTGTTCTTCATCATCATCATCATTTCAAGAAATCAATCAACTCATTTTCCTCCATTAACACACACATATTCAATTTCATCATCAATCATAAAAAGTTTATTTTCAAGAAATCAACCAACCCATATTCTTCCTCCATTAACAAAATCAACCAAACCATTTTCTTCCTCCATTAACACACACATTCAACGCATTTTCTTCCTCCATTAACACACACACATTCAATTTCATCATCAATCATACATATCTTTTCAAGAAATCAACCAACTCATTTTCTTCTTCCATTAACACACACACATTTAACCCATTTTCTTTCTCCACAAAATTATTCGAACTCGAACGGAACCAGCTCTTTTTGTTACAATATATTATTCACTGCAACAATATGAAATATAAAGAACTCAAATTTCCAGCTTTTTTTCTTTAACAAGACCAATTCTACCCATCAAAAAACATACTTGAAATTAAAGAGGAAAAAAAGGTGGTTATGAAAAAACAAACCTTTATATGGATGAACAGAGTCACAAGAAATGGAACCCAAATTTTGGCAACAGAAATTCTAGCTAAATTAGACGAGATATTATCTGTTATACAACAAATAAAAAATTTCAAAAATTCGTAAATGGAAATGAAACAGAGATAACGACGGACGAAAATAGTTGCAGATCTATATATAAACTATCGAAAAAAAAAGGGAAATTGCTTTAACTTAATAACAACTGAAAATGGAGAGACAAGTTATGAATCTGAGAAAGTTTATTATTAATAGCGTGGACTGGTTGCCCTTCAACATGTGCGTGTTAATGGAGGAAGAAAATGGGTTGAATGTGTATGTTAATGGAGGAAGAAAATGGGTTGGTTGATTTCTTGAATGATATTTATGATTGATGATGAAATTGAATGTGTGTGTGTTAATGGAGGAAGAAAATGGGTTGAATGTGTTGTTAATGGAGGAAGAAAAAATGGTTTGGTTGATTTTGTTAATAGAGGAAGAATATGGTTTGGTTGATTTCTTGAAAATGAGCTTTTTATGATTGATGATGAAATTGAATATGTGTGTGTTAATGGAGGAAAATGGGTTGATTGATTTCTTGAAATGATGATGATGATGATGATGATGAAGAAGAAGAAGAAGAAGAAGAAGAAGAAGAAGTGGCAGTGACATGGCATTGACGTGGCGCCAATGTGGCGGAGAGTGTGCAACACTCTCCACTGTGCAACTGGGATTCAAATTTTGATTGTGCCATGTCAGCCGAAAAAAATACAAAAATACATAAAAAATAAGGCTAGGGGGGGGGGGGGGGGGGGGTAATAGGTTGCCCGCAAAGATTGGGTGCATCATAATTAATCCGAGTATACACTTGGGGGGGGGGGGGGGGGGGGGTTATGTATTTTCCTTTAAAAAAAAAGGGGTTTAAAAAAATCAAATTTTCAATTTTTTTTTTAAATATCCATTTTCATTTTTTTAAAAGAAAATTCAGTTTTGCAATTTTTTTTGAAAAATTGCCACGTAAGCGAAAAGAATTAAAAAAATAGAAAATAAATAAATATACATGTGATAACGAGAGTGTATGTCACTCTCCCATAAGAGAGTAGATATCCAGTTTCAGGGTGGTAACTATTCCGTTTTAAAAAAGTTCAGGAGAATAATAGGACCCCTGAAAGGATAAGGTGTGTTGTAACAACTGCGGCCAATGTTCAAGGGGTAATAGTGTCTTATCCCTCTAAAAAAAAAAAGGAAAGGAAAAAAATGCTCTATTTCACAAAGAAAGAAAGGAGAATAATTTAAATGATAGTAACTTAAATTTAATGTTGATTAATTATGTGTACTAACTAAGTGTCAAGTGCCCAATTTAAAAAGGACATGGGTCCATATTAATCAAATTTCGTCTTACTTTTCTCCACTCGCATGCCTGTAAGAAAGTGTGTCATGTCAGCATTTAGGGTGATATTTATTCTATTTTAAAAAAAAAGTTTAGGGGATAATAGGACCTTCGTAAAGATGAGGTGTGTTCCCAAAATTTCGGGTATAATTCAAGGGGGTACTTATGCCTTTTTCCTAAAATTGGATTTGTGTGAAATCATCATACGGTGCTATGTAAAGATGGTTTTACTAATATGACGAGAATAAACATGTGATCTTGTGATATTTTGTGAAGTTATGGCATAAACACAAAAGTGTGGATTTGTTACGTGCAGGTGCAATATCTGTGAGTTGTTTTTACGTCCACCATCTCTTACTATGTCAGTTTTAAAGCACTGCTAGGAAAAGAAACAAGCAACTTTCTAGCCAATCAATCCTGTCACAAATAAGGTACGCCAAATTTGATGTTTGTTTAGAACAAAGTTCCAAACGTTTATGTTGTACTTTCAAGAATATTAATAGCGACAACAAGATTCTTGATCATGATAGAGCAACCACGACTGATCAAAGAAACATATCCCATGACTATTATCTATAAAGAAGTATTAAGTAAGTTACGCTTTATTGCATGTTTGTACCTGATAAAATTGTAATACGTCAAAGAACCACTCATATCTAATTAAACTGAGAATGTTCATCATCAAAGGTTCACACGATATCCAATCATTTTGACTTCGACAAACAAGCTAGCATACGAAGATCCATATTAATCAATCACAAAGACTTACTTTATTCTTTCATGTATTTTAGTCAAAATTTTGATTAAATAACTGTAACGACCCGTTTGGTCGTTATAGTTGTTACACCTCGTAAATTTCCGCATCGTCGTAAGCAAACTAATGTGATTCCAGAGAGGCTATGATACTCCAATAAGGTTAAGGAAGATTTTTAATAAGTGTTAGACAAGTATTTAAAGGTTCTAAGATCAAGCGAATCGAAGAAATTAAGTTTGTCGAAACTTTGGAAAAATTTGGTAGAATTCTGGACAGGATTTTTGGTCCAACTTTAGGGACGTATATCTCCAAGAATAAGAGGAGTTATGGAATGCATAACTATGAAAATTGAAGTTCAGGAAGTTATCTTTCCAATACAATTTACAGATTGCAAATCTGAGAAATACAATGAGAGTTATGATCTGTATAAAAAATTACGATTTGAATTATGGACCGTAATTTGAATTACGACCAGTAATTGGACCGTAATTTGAATTACAGTCAGTCATTTGTGGCCGTAAAAATTGTGGCGGTGAGTTTCCAGAATGTTATAATTATGATCCCCTCTTGATTTTATTTCATTTTAACATAACCCCAAGCCCTAGAAACCTCTCCAAAAATATTCCAACATATTTCCAAGCCTAAACCAAAGATCAAAGTGAAGATTAAATTGGTTAGGGTTTTCAAGAGAGGTCTACACTTGTCTCCTCTTCTTGAAGATGCTTGGGTGAGTATCTCGTAAGGTGGAGTAACCTTGGAATTTAAGTGTTCTTGAATTTTGAGGCAATATTTCATCTTAGTTCCATGCTTGTGAGTTTATTTGGTAATTATGTTAAGATTTGAGGAGAGGAAATTGGAGGAAAAGTTCAAATATGAATTTGATGATATTTTGAGTTTTAAAATTAACTTGACCTATAATTATTAGTATGTTATGAGTACAATCTTGCTATGAGGGATAATAATGATGATGAGGAAATGTTGTATACAAGTGTATAAGGGATTGTGTTGAAGTTGTTGTTATGGATTGATTATGAAAAGAAATTTGGATTCATTTGAGTCTAATTTGAATATAAATCTCTTGGCTATGGTATTGTTGATGTTGCTATTGTTGTCTGGGAGTTGTTTTGGAATTTGATGGAAATAAGTGAGATAAGGGAGATGCTGCCCAAATTTTGTTAGCTCAGCTAATAGTCTAGTTTGATCTTATAGGCGTTTCAACGACTTAAACTTAGTGTGAATTATCTTGAATGTAATTTTGCAAACTTAGGAGGATAGGCGAGGAGTAGTAAGGAGACGACAAGGTATGTTAAGGCTAACCCTTTCTTCCTGAAGGCATGATTCCTTTGTTGTGAACTTACACACGATATCCATAATATCCTTATTCCTAAAAATGCTAGAAACTCATTATTCTCAAGGTTCTTATGATATTATTGATAAATGTTGTTTATGATGATGCTGATTCCATTTCTAAAGATGCCAAAGCTTATAGTTCTTGATGTTCTCATGATATTATTGAGCTTGTTTCATGATTATTGATTTTATTCATTGCTGTTGATCTCATCTTATAATCATTGTTCTTTTAAGGTGAGATGTAGCGATGATGATGGTTCCGTAATAGAAATGGAAGGTTTACCGACCTTACGTTACTCAGATAGACTTATAGCTTTTATTGGGCTCTCATGCATGCTTTATATATATGTAGTATTTTTTCACACCGTGCCGCGCTATAGTCGGCCAGGCAGGCACGTAGATGTGCACACCACTGCAGTGAGCAGATTATGATGTTACCCCGGACGTGGGATGATATGATATATGGATCGGGCTGCATGTTCCGCAGCACTAACAGTTATATTGTGTATGTATGAAAAATGTTTTTTTTTCTAAAAGCTAAGCATGCGTGATATCTGCCTTAAGAGGTAATCAGATGTACACGTTATTTCTCCTATCTCATACTCTTTTCATACTTTATTTATGTTGATATCCATGCCTTACATACTCAGCACATTACTCGTACTGACGTTCTTTTATTATGGACGATGCGTTCATGCCCGCAGGTAGACAGGGAGTCAGACCAGACCCTAGGCTGCTTCATCAGCTATTATACAGGAGCGCTCCATTTGTTCTGGAGCTACAGTTCAACTAGTGTTATTCTTTTGTGTATGTATGGGCATGGCGGGGTCCTGTCCCGTCCTTATGATTCTATGCATTCTATGTAGAGGCTTGTAGACAGATGTATATAGCTAGATGTTCTGTAACCTCATCGGTTCATATTTTTGTACATCATTCTTAGCACCCTTGTCAGCTTGTACATATAGGCATAGTTGATGATGTTTATATAGATGTACTTTTATCTTTCGGACTCATGCCCTTACAGACTATGAAATTTATGAGTTATCGTTTGCAGTCCACCTAGGCTTGATTATGAGGAGTACTCTAAGAGGTGCTCGGTAGGTTAGCTCCGGGTGCCCGTCGCGACCCTCTGGTTGGGTCATGACAAGTGGTATCAAAGCAGTTCGTTCTAGGGTGTGTCTACGAGCCGTGTCCGGTAGTCTTGTTTATGGGTGTGAAGCACGCCACACTTATAAACAGGAGGTTGTGGCGGCATTTCAAAATGATTAACCTTTCTTTCTCTTCTTAGATCGTGTGATAGACCCATGTTATAAAAGTTCTCTTTTTCCTAATCGTGTGTTATGATTTCAGCAATGCCGGTGAAGAGGAAAGCTACAGTGGTTCAGAAGGGTTAATTAGTGATAGGCAGGAGGACTGAGCGGGTACCTCCTACAGATATAGAGGAGGGCGAGTCCCAAAATGAGATTCCATCTCGGTCTTCTCATACTCCACCTGCTCCAGAGAAGCATAGAGGGGCCTCAGCTCCAGCTCCAGTTGCCCCGGTCCCTCCACCTGATGCCTCAAGCCAGGAGATGAGGGAGGCCATCCAGTTGCTAACCTAGTTAGTAGCCGCCCAGGCTCAGCGGCAAGGTACAGGCCATCGGGATAGAGCTGTCAGTGCCAGAGTCCGTGATTTCATTAGTTTGGACCCTCCATAATTCTTTGGGTCAAAACTGGATGAGGACCCACAGAACTTCATAGATGAGATGTTGAGGACATTGCGGGTAATGCATACTTCTGATGTTGATTCGGTAGAGCCGGTCTCTTATAGATTGCGAGATGTAGCTATTCATTGGTGCAGTACCTGGGTATTTTCTAGAGGGGTAAATGCACCTCCACCAGTATGGCAAGAGTTTGTAGATGCTTTTCTCCGACCCTATTTGCCGCCAGAGGTTTGAGGGGCCATAGCTGATAGATTTTTAAACCTCATACAAGGGGATATGAGTGCCCGGGAGTATAGCCTTCATTTTAATCCTTTGGCTAGATATGCTCCAACTATGGTTGCTGATATGGGAGATAGAGTTCACCGGTTTGTGAATGGATTGGGACCCCATTTGATTGATGATTGTTTGACGGCCTCACTTCAGGAGGGTATGGATTTTTCTCGTATTCAGGCCCATGCACAGAATCTGGAAGAACGACAACAACAACGGAGGAGTAAGCGTGATTATGATAGGGGTTATAGTAAGAGGGCCAGATCCTCAGGTGCTATTAGTGACTTTAGAGGGGGTCAGAGGCAGCAGTATTCTAGACACACGGGCCAATCAGCGGCTAGTGAACCCCCTCGATTTGCAGGCAAGAGACTTGATCGCCCTATTTATTCCAGACCGAGTAAGAGCTTCAGAGTTTCAGGTTCCCAGTATAGAGGTGATTCCGACCAGATGAGACCACCTTTACCACGATGCACTCAGTGTGGTAGGCTATTTGGGGCAGTGTTGTTTGGGATCAGATGCTTGCTATACTTGTGTCCAGACAGGCCATATGATGCGCGACTGTCCGTCGAGAGGTGGTAGAGGTATCGTTCAGCCCACGAGATTAGCACTTGGTTCTTCATCGTCCGTACGCTCTCTGGGGCAGAGTTCACAGGTACCAGAAAGTCGGGGTAGAGGTACAGGGGGAGCATCTAGTTCGACCGGTCCTCAGAACCGTGTCTATGCACTGGCTGGACGATAAGATCTTGAGTCTTCCCCCAATGTTGTCACAGGTATATTATCGGTATCCTTTCACAATGTGTATGTGTTGATTGATCTAGATTCTACATTGTCATATGTTATTCCTTATATTGCTGGTCGGTTTGGGGTGAAACCTGAGTTGATTAAATCTTTTGAGGTATCTACACCCGTTGGTGACCCAACGATAGCTAGACGGGTATATAGAAATTATGTGGTTATAGTTTATGATCGTCGTACCATGGTAGATCTAATTGAGGTAAATATGGTAGATTTTGATGTCATTATGGGTATGGATTGGTTGGCTTCTTGTTATGCAAATGTTGATTGTAGAACGAAGATGGTTCGTTTCCAGTTTCTGGGAGAGCCAGTTCTGGAATGGAAGGGTAATACAGCATCTCCGAGAGGTAGGTTTATTTCCTATCTCAAGGCAAGACAGATAATTGCTAAGGGATGTATTTATCATCTAGTTCGGGTTTGGGATACGAAAGTGAAGCCACCAACTCTTCAATCTGTTCCAGTAGTGAACGAGTTTCCAGATGTGTTTCCGGATGAGCTTCCAGGTCTTCCACCAAAACGGGAGATTGATTTACCATTTATGTACTACCAGATACTAAGCCGATATCCATCCCTTCTTATAGAATGGCTCCTACAGAATTGAGGGAGTTGAAAGAGTTGCTTGAGAAGGGCTTTATTAGGCCTAGTTCATCGCCGTGGGGAGCACCAGTGTTGTTTGTAAGGAAGAAAGAGGGCTCCTTGCCAATGTGTATCGACTACAGGCAACTGAATAAGGTGACGATAAAGAACAAATACCCCCTTCCAAGAATTGATGATTTATTTGATCAATTGCAGGGCGCCAGATAGTTTTCAAAAATAGACTTGAGATCGGGGTACCACCAAGTGAGAGTTAGGGAGAAATATATCCCGAAGACGGCCTTCAGAACCAGATATGGTCACTTTGAATTTCGGGTAATGTCGTTCGGATTGACTAATGCACCGGCAGTATTCATGGACTTAATGAACATTGTATTCAGGCCTTTTCTAGATCTGTTCGTGATTGTGTTTATCGTTGATATTCTGGTATACTCACGATCAGAGGCAGAGCATGAAAACCATTTACGTGTTGTTCTTAAAGTTCTTCAGGCTCAGAAGTTATATGCAAAGTTCTCAAAATGTGAGTTTTGGTTGAATTCAGTGACTTTTCTGGGGCATATTAATTTAGTTGATGGTATTCAGGTGGATACCCAGAAGATTAAAGTTGTGAAGACTTGGCCGAGACCCACAACACCAACGGAGGTTCGTAGTTTTCTAGGTTTAGCAGGTTATTACTGAAGATTTGTAGAAGGCTTTTATTCTATTTCTGCACCACTGACGAAGCTAACTTAGAAAGCAGCTAAATTTCAATGGACGGATGCTTGCGAGGCAGTTTCCAGGAGTTGAAGAATAGATTGACTTCAGCCCCGGTTCTGACACTTCCAGAAGGATCGAACGGCTATCTTATTTATTGTGATGCCTCAGGCGTTGGGCTAGGTTATGTGTTGATACAACATGGAAAGGTTATAGCTTATGCTTCAAGGCAGTTGCGGAAGCACGCGAAGAATTATCTAACACATGATCTAGAGTTAGCCTCGGTGATTTATGCATTGAAGATGTGGAAGCACTATTTGTATGGAATTCATGTTGATATATATACATACCATAAGAGCCTCCAGTATATTTTCAAGCAGAAGGAGTTGAATTTGCGGCAAAGTCGATGGTTGGAGCTATTGAAAGATTATGATGTTAGTATCTTGTATCATCCTGGAAAGGCGAATGTAGTAGTTGATGCCCTTAACAGTAGATCCATGGGTAGCCTATGTGATATCCATCCAGAGAAGAGGGAGTTAGCTCGTGAGCTTCAGCAGTTAGCTAGCCTAGGAGTTCGATTATTGGACTCGGGCAATACGAGAGTTACTACTTAGGATTCAGTCATTTCGGCTTTAGTAGTTGAGGTGAAAGAGCGCCAGTATGAGGATCCCATGTTAGTTCATTACAGAGATGAATCTCCTCAGAAGAGAAAGTCACCATTTGAGATTTCTGCAGTTGGAGTTCACAGATATCGAGGCAGATTATGTGTTTCTGATGTTGTAGGGTTGCATCCCCAGATCTTAGGAAAAGCCCATTGTTCCCGTTATTCTATTCATCCAGGAGCAACAAAAGATGTATCATGATATTAAGTCAATTTATTGGTGGGACGGAAAGAAGAAAGACATAGCAGAGTTTGTAACTCAATGTCCTAACTGTCAGCAGGTAAAGATCGAACATCCAAAGGCCGATGGATTATTGCAAGCTATGGAGATTATGACTTGGAAATGGGAAATAATTAATATGGATTTCATTACAGGCTTGCCTCGTTCTCAGCATACGTATGATTCCATATGGGTAATTGTGGATAGACTTACAAAATCGGCTCATTTTCTACCTGTCAGAACTACGTACTCCGTTGAAGATTATGCCAAGCTTTATATCAAGGAGATAGTACGACTCCATGGTGTTCCAGTATCCATTATCTCCGACAGAGGTGCGCAATTTACAGCTAACTTCTGGAAGTCCTTCCAGGAAGGCTTGGGGACTCATGTGAGTCTTAGCACAGCATTTCACCCCCAGACTGATGGACAAGCTGAGCGTACCATTCAGAATCTCGAGGATATGCTACGAGCATGTGTGTTAGACTTCGGAGGTAGTTGGGATGATCATTTGCCGCTCATTGAGGTTACATATAATAATAGTTATCATTCCAGTATCCAGATGGCCCCGTATGAGGCTTTATATGAGCGAAATTGTAGATCATCGGATGGGTATGAAGTGGGGGAGACTAAATTAGTAGGGCCAGATTTGATTCAGTAAGCAGTGGAGAAAATTAAGCTTATCCAGTACCAATTATTGACAACCCAAAGTTGACAAAAGTCCTATACGGACAATTGCCGACGAGATTTAGAATTCCAAATTAATGACTGGGTATTCTTGAAGGTGTCACCAATGAAAAGCATTATGAAATTGGTAAGAAGGGTAAGCTTATCCCTCGATATATCGGACCATATAGGATTGTATGCAAGGTGGGCCAGATGGCCAATGAGTTGGATTTGCCTCCAAATTTAAAATCAGTCCATCCAGTCTTTCATGTATTGATGCTTCGTAAGTGTATTGGAGATCCTTCCAGAGTTATGCCTAGAGATGATGTTCAGGTTACCGAGCAGCTATCTTATGAAGCGGTTCCCATTGCTATCCTAGATAGACAAGTTCGAAGACTGAGGACTAAGGATGTTGCTTCAGTGAAGGATGTTGCTTCAGTGAAGGTCCTTTGGAGGAATAAGAACATCAAGGAGATGACTTGGGAAGCTGAAGAGGATATGAGGTCCAGATATCCGCACTTAATTCCACTTCCAGAGGAGGTCCAGACAGATACACCATCATTTTCAGGTGCGTAGTGTTTCGATTTTTATAATTATTAGTCGTGAGGCGATTGTTGTTACTGCTTGGCGTAGCCCTGTGTGGCATTGTATATTTTGGGTTGTTATGACAGGTTGGTAGTACTATAGTTACAGGGGAAACTCTGCCAAAATGTTTATAGAATTCCTAATAGTTTAACATTCGAGGACGAATATTTCTACGGGGGGATGGATGTTACACCTCATAAATTTTCGCGTTGTCGTAAGCAAACTAATGTGATTCCAGAGAGGCTATGATACCCCTATAAGGTTAAGGAAGACTTTGAATAAGTGTTAGAAAATTATTTAAAGGTTCTGAGTTCAAGCGAATCGAAGAAATTAAGTTTGTCGAAATTTTGAAAAACTTTGGTAGAATCCTGGACAGGATTTTTGGTCCAACTTTAGGGACATATATCTTCCAGAATATGAGGAGTTATGGAATGCATAACCCATGAAAATTCAAGTTCAGGAAGTTATCTTTCCAATGATATTTACAGATTGCAAGTCTGAGAAATACAGTGAGAGTTATGATCTGTACAAAAAATTACGATTTGAATTACGGACCGTAATTTGAATTACGACAGCAATTTGACCATAATTTGAATTATGGTCAGTAATTTGTGGCCGTAAAAATTGAGGCGGTAAGTTTCCAGAATGTTATAATTACAATCCCCTCTTCAATTTATTTCATCTTAACATAACCCCAACTCCTAGAAACCTCTCCAAACATATTCCAATATATTTTCAAGCCTAAACCTAAGATCAAAGTGAATATTAAAGTGGTTAGGGTTTCCAAGTGATGTCTACATTGTCTCTTCTTCTTGAAGATGCTTGGGTGAGTATTTCGTAAGGTGAAGTAACTTTGGAATTGAAGTGTTCTTGAATTTTGAGGTAAGATTTCATCTCAGTTCCATGCTTGTGATTTTATTTGGTAATTATGTTAAGATTTGAGGAGAGGAAATTGGAGGAAAAGTTCAAATATGAATTTGATGGTATTTTGAGTTGTAAAATTAACTTGACCTATAATTATTAGTATGTTATGAGTACAATCTTGCTATGAGGGATAATAATAATGATGAGGAAGTGTTGTATACAAGTGTATAAGGGATTGTGTTGAAGTAGTTGGTATGGATTGATTATGAAAAGAAATTTGGATTCATTTGAGTCTAATTTGAATATAAATCTCTTGGCTATGGTATTGTTGATGTTGTTTTTGTTGTTTGGGAGTTGTTTTGAAAATTGGTGGAAATAAGTGATATAGGGGAGATACTGCCCAAATTTTGTTAGCACACCTAATAGTCTAGTTTGATCTTATAAGCGTTTCAACGATTTAAACTTAGTGTGAATTATCTTGAATGTAGATTTGCAAACTCAGGAGGATATGCAAGGAGTAGTATAGAGACGACGAGGTATGTTAAGGCTAACTCTTTCTTCCTCAAGGCATGATTCCTTTGTTGTGAACTTACACACGATATCCATAATATCCTTATTCCTAAAAATGCTAGAAACTCATGATTCTCAAGGTTCTTATGATATCATTGGTAAACGTTCTTTATGATGATGATGATTCCATTTCTAAAGATGCCAAAGGTTATAGTTCTTGATGTTCTCATGATATTATTGAGCATGTTTCATGATTATTGCTTTTATTCATTGTTGTTGATCTCATCTTATAATAATTGTTCTTTCAAGGTGAGAAGATGTAGCGATGATGATAGTTCCATAATAGAAATCGGAGGTTTACCGACTTTACGTCACTCTGATATACTTATAGCTTTTATTGGGCTCTCATGCATGCTTTATATATATGTATGTATTTTATCACGTCGTGTCGCACTATAGTTGGCCAGGCAGGCACGTAGATGTGCACACCACTGCAGTGGGCAGATTATGATGTTATCCTGGACGCGGGATGCCCCGGATGCGGGATGATATGACATATGGATCAGGCTGCACGTTCTACAGCACTAACAATTATATTATGTATGTATGAAAAATGTTTTTTTTTTCTAAAAGCTAAGCATGTGGTATATCTGCGTTAAGAGGCAATCAAATGTACAGGTTATTTCTCCTATCTCATACTTTTTTCATACTTTATTTATGTTGATATTCATGCCTTTCATACTCAGTACATTACTCGTACTGACGTTCTTTTGTTATGGACGATGCGTTCATGCCCGCAGGTAGACAGGGAGAAGGACCAGACCCCTAGGCTGCTTCATCAGCGATTATACAGGAGCGCTCCATTTGTTCTAGAGCTACAGTTCAGGTAGTACTATTCTTTTGTGCATATATGGGCATGGTGGGGTCTTGTCCCGTCCATATGTTTCTATGCATTCCATGTAGAGGCTCGTAGATAGATGTATATAGCTAGATGTTATGTAACCTTATCGGTTCATATTTTTGTACACCATTTTTGGCAGCCTTGTCGGCTTGCGCATATGGGCATAGTTGATGACGTTTATATAGATGTATTTTTATCTTTTGGACTCATGCCCTTACAGACTATGAAATTTATGAGTTATCGTTTATGGTCCACCTAGGTTTGATTATGAGAAGTATGCTAAGAGGTGCTCGGTAGGTTATCTTCGGGTGCCCATCGCGGCCCTCTGGTTGGGTTGTGACAATCGTTCTTTTGATCTATTTACCCCCTTTGACCCTTCCCCGAGCTTTGTTAGTTCGATTTTGACCCTCAGGGATGGGTGGCACGGTTCTTGAGGTAATCAGACGAGTTTTATGATGACTTATGAGAGATAGAGCCTTAAAGTGAAAACGGTTGACCGATAATTGACTTTTGGGTAAACAAACCTTTTCAAAAATTTATCGATTTCGAGAGGTCCGGAGGGTCGATTATGACTTGGTAGGATGTTCAGTTTGGTTTTTGAGGCACTCGGGAGAATTTTGGGTTATTCGTTGATAAGTTAGTTTTTGGCCATTGGGTGTTGATCCGGTCAAATAGACCTCCATTGGGAATTTTGAGACCACGAGTGTGTCCGTAGCGTGTTTTATGTATGTTCACTTGTCTGGTTTGCATCTGGGAGGTCTTGGGTGATTGTCGGGTTTTGGAAAGAAATTGGTGAAAAACTAGTAACTTGCTAGTGTCTGATTCTCGCCCCAACGAGACATCGTACGTGACAGTGGACTCGCCTCGGCGAGGCCTGGTTAGCTTGCGCGTGTTAGTTAGATTCTTGGGAATCTGCCCCAGTAGAAAGTAATCTGCTGGAGCGGATACGCTATAGTGAAATGTGCATCGCGGGAGCGGTTCCACTGTAGCGGACCATTTCCGCTGTGGCGAAAAACGCAAAAACATAATGTATTTAATGCTAAGTTAAACCCTTCATGTCCCATTCCCAAAATTATTTCTCCTAAGCGTCTTTAAAGCGATTTAAAGAGGTTCTAAGTGGATTCTTCTTGGGGTAATCTCTCTAACCTTGCTTTCATTTATTTACCTTTCCTAAGCTTGAATCAATGGTAGAAAATCTATAGAACTAAAGGAAGAAGATGAGTTTTGACCTATACTTTGTTAATTGAATTTTAGTCTTCCAATATCAGACTAATTGATGGATTTGACTAATCTAAGCATGGAATTTCATGAATTAGTAACCTATAGGCTTGAATCTTCCATTCTAGTTGAGAAATTGAAATGTTGAATGTTAGGGTTTATACCCAAATTGGGGGTTTTGCATTGAATGGTGAAATTGATCAATACTTGAACTAAATTAGCTATTAGAGAGTAGAATTGAACTTCTAGAATGTTGGTTTACCAATTCCATCTTTGAAATACCCGTTTTACCCTAGTGGACCCGTTTTCCCTCTTTTACTTGGTCGATTTTGATTCGAAGGAATGTATAGCAATATGGGTACTGTTGTTTCTCGTTTCTAACTTAGAATTCAATAATGGCTAGGCTTAGAGTATTTGGAGGCTCTTCGAAAGGGCAAGGCTCAGATTTGATTGTTCGTGGCTCCAGCTCACTAGTGAGGTAGGTTACGGCTTACCTTTTGGCTAGACTCCGGTTAGCAAATCATATGTAGAGTTAGTTATTGTCGGATAAAACATGTTATGCCTTCGAGTATGAAGTTGGGATGGATTACTTAGGAATGTTATTGTTGTTGATTTGTGGGTTTGTCGCCACTTTGTTGTGTATTGACTTGTTGCTATTTGTGTGATCTTGGACTCGTTACTTAGTTGCTATATTGTGGTTGTGATACGGTTGTCTCTCACTTATCTTGACATTATCATGGATAGAGGAAAGAACTTGATTTGATATTGATATTGTGATATGTGTTCATGTGTGGCACCATTGGGATTGATATGAATTCACTTGATATTGTTATTATGCATTGCATTCATCCTCATTTCCATGATACATTGATATTACCTGTGATTGGTACTGATAATCATAACTGATAATGATAAGTGAGAAGGAAGCATCCCAGATTCTTTGGACAGACTTGATATAGTAGCCATCTCTAGGCTATGTGCGGAATGGCTAGTGCTATGGAACCACCTCTGGGTTGTGTGTGGAGTGGTTGGTGTTGTGGAGTCATCTCTGGGCTGTGTGCGGAGTGATTAGTACATGGCCTTTGCGGGTCCCCCATGGGTCACGACTATAGAGACGTGGAGGTATTCCGTCTGTAGCATGTGTGTAAGGAGACAGACATTTGGACAGTGCATATCATTGCATTGCATATGCACTTGTTACTTCATTCATACATCATATTGATTTTGACTTGATATTCCTATCACTTGTGGTATTTGTTCTTGGACTGTGTTGTGGTTGTACTTGATTGCGAGCATGTCTACTCTTCAGTTCTTTTCTTTATATATGTTATCTAACTGTTGTCGGCTTATGATACCTGCCAATGTATAATGTTTGTACTGACACTACCTTGTTGTACTCTTTTTCAGAGTGCATAGTTCGTGACAGGCTTCACTTTTACCCCTCGCGAGTGATCCCGAGGCCCAGCATTCGACTGTCCAGGGTGAGCATCTGACGAGCTCGCTGCCTGGAGACTCATCTATCTCTGTCATTACTTACTTCCATTAAGACAGATATTTTTCACTTTTGGACTTGTATTTGTAGACATTTACTTAGATGCTCTTGTATGATTCAGACCAGATCTGGGGGTCGCATTTAGATTCCGCACTTATATTTATTTATGATTTAGACATCTACTGCTTCTATTTGTTTTAATTATTGTTTGGATAAATGATTAAGGGACGGGTTCGCCTACCAGGTGGGAAAGGGTAGGTGCCCGTACGACTAGTGATTTGGGTCGTTACAATAATATTGTACTATTTTACGAAACTATGTACAATATGACTCGACATATAATACACATGTAAAGCACCTGCTGTAAAACTAGTACTCTCTCCACCCTAATTTATGTGGTACCATTTGACTAGGCATTGAGTTTAAGAAGAAAAAAAAGGAATACTTTTGAAATTTGTGATCTACAATAAGTTTTCGGAAAAGACTTAGATTTGCCCCTGTACTCTCACAAATAAGTTATATTTGCCCTTCGTTATACTTTTCAACATATTTGCCCTTGACGTCTAACTTTAAGATCATATTTTCCCTTGTACTCTAAGAAAAGGTCATATTTACCCCTACTCCCTTAAATCCCCACATTAAATCTTAATTTTTCTACTTGACGCTTATGTGGCATATTTTTTTTCCAAATTAAATCTGGTCCATTTAATATGGTCACTAATCACCACTAATTCCCCTCTTCACCAATAGGGGGACCACTAGCTTCACCAAAACTCGACCACTTCGCACCTCACCACCACCAAAAATTTTCATATACACAAGAAAAAACACTTTCAACGCAGAACCGCAGACCTTCCTACAGATTATTTCGACATACCTAATCAAGGGAGTCAAAGGATGTGGTTTAATTTTTTGATTTTGGTCTAATTTTTCTGCCAGTTCTACCACCTAAACAAATGTGAATTTTAGGCAAGTATAAAAACTACAAACATCAATGTCTGCCAAACAATTCACATGTTTCCCCTATCAATATAATCATTGAAACTTGAATCTCTCTTAAATTTCATGGAAAAAAAAATAAGATATTGAACTTATCATCAGCAAGCTAGCTTAAATTGTATTAATACTAAAACTCAGAAAGGAAAAGAAAATAAAGAATGAGAAAACTTGAAGAAAATTGAGATATCACTGTGTAAGTGGAAGAATTGCTAAGAGAGGGAATTTGACAAAGAAAAAGTCTGAAAAAGAGACTCTAAGTTGAAAGTGAACAGATTTAATTTACAGAAAAAATTGCCACATAGGCGCCATGTAGGAAATTTAAGATGTGACATGAAGACTTAACGGAGTAGGGGTAAATATGACATTTTTTAAGAGTACAAGGGAAAATATGACCATAAAATTGGATGCCAGGGGCAAATATGTCACGTCCCAAATCTGAATGGGACAGACTATGCTCTACATGCAACTACTATGAAATTGTAACAGACTATATGTCATATCTTGAGATACAAAATAGAGACGTAATGATTTTTTTACATATATGTGGCCATTGGCCTGATGCATACAATTGAATACAACAAACCTGCCAATAGTGTCCGTGAAGCCTCTACGAATACCTATGTTACATCTCGTCTTTCACGTACGTTAAGGTTTCGTCTTAAGTCGTATGTCGTAGGCTCTTATTGAAAATCATTTGGGAAGTTGTGTATGAGGACTATGGGTGCATCTCGAAGTTATATAAGTCCTTAAACATGTTTGGACAAGAGTACAAAGGTTAGACGTCAATCGAATTGAAAAGAATACATTTCGCCAGAAATTGAAATAAGACCATTCCACGCCCATTTCCACGGACCGTGAAAATGTTGGCTGGCAACCGTGGAACGGGTGGCAGATTGGTAGCTCATTGGAAGCATTTCACGCCAGCTTCCACGGCTCGTGAAAAATTTCACTGCCGTGAAAGTGAACCATGAAAAGGAGGCGGTGGAAAATTGTCCTTTGGTTATAAATTAATTCCCATGACTTGGGGCTCATTTGTTCCCTAAAATCAGTACCGTAGTGACCTTCTAATCTTTCCCAATAATCCATAATCATCCCAAATCATTTCAAGAGAAGATCAAGCCCTAAAAACCTCAACCAGTGCATAGAAGGTGATTGTTCTTGCTTCTACTTAATGTTGTGGTAAATTTAGTCTTGAAGAAAGTTATGTGGGTTGAAGTTCTTCAAGCTATAAGGTATGTTCTTCATTCTATCTCTTATGTTGAGTTGATTTGAGGGTTTAACAAGTCTTAAAAGTGAAAAGAGTCATTGTGGAAAGGTCATCAGGTGTTGTATTGAAGTTATTGGCTATGGACTGAATTTGAAAGGAAGCTTGGGACTGATTTGAGTTTAGTTTGAATGTAATATCTTAGCTATCGTATTGTTGATGTTGTTATTGATGTTTTGGAGTTGTTTTGGAATTGGGTGGAAGTAGATGATATAGGGGAAATGCTGTCCAATTTCTGTTAGCTCACTTATTAGTTTAACTTGACCTTATAAGTGTTTCAACAATTTCCTTAGTGTGAATTATCTTGAATATAGATTTGCAAGCTCGGGATAGATGTTAGGTGTTTAAGTAGACGACAACGTATGTTAAGGCTGTCCCTTTCCCTTTTGGCATGATCCTTATGAACAAGACGTACATGTAATGTTAATCCATAATGATTCTATTCTTAGAAGTTAGGGATGATCCATTTGATTCATGCTCTATAATGTTATCTTCAGCAAGTCTTTCTTTATTCTAATATGGTCTCTAAAGTTACTTGTTGATGGAAATACTATCCCATAATGTTGTTCAGAGGTATAACGACCTTACGTCACTCCGACAGATTCAGAACGTACTCTTATCATGTTTATGCATAGCATTTCATTTATATATATGCATATACAGACCTATGACCCCTCAGGCGTTATAGACGCATATATTATGTATTATATATATGTATGGGGTATAGGGAAGGTGACGACGTTATATACGCACTACCACCTGATCAGCTGGTCATATGATGATAACGATGATGATGATGATGATGCCCATAGAGGCCGATATGATATGATGGGATGCCTACAGAGGCTTGACATGCGTTATATATGCACACACACACAAACACACATATGTGTGTGTGTGTGTGTGTTATATGTGTGTGTGTTTGTGTGTTATATATGTGTGTGTGTATGTGTGTGTGTTATATATATATATATATATATATATATATATATATATATATATATATATATATATATATATATATATATGTATATATGTGTGTGTGTGTGTGTGTGTTATATATGTGTGTGTGTGTGTGTGTACGACCTCATGCAGTCAAGCACATTATTTATGTATATCATTGACTCACAGAGGCAGTTCAGACATACAGGTTGCACTCATATACCCTATGTTTTCTTATGTATCTTTCATATTACTTTCATGCCTTACATACTCAGTACTTTGTCCGTACTAACATCCCTTTTTGGGGGCGCTGCGTTTCATGCCCGCAGGTGCAGATAGATAGATTGGTGATCTACCGCTACTCGGCTGACATTGGAGCACACCTCTCGTTCCAAAGTTGTTGTTGTGCTTTTGGTATTTTATTCTTTTGTGTATGTACAGGTATGTCGGGGCCCTGTCCCGACCTCTTTATGTCTGATACTTCAGTAGAGGCTTGCAAATAGTCATGGTATAGCTAGACTACGTATGGCCCCTTCAGCCTATACTTTGTTGTATAGTATGTTACAGGCTCATTCCTTTTTCAATATATCTCTTATGATTTAACAGATCTCCATGTGATGACTCTTGCGGTCCATTCTAAATTATGATTATGATAGGAAAGCATGCTTAGCAGTGCTCGGCAGGTAGGGCCCGGGTGCCCGTCATGGCCTTCAGTTGGGTCGTGACAAACTTGGTATCAGAGCAGTTGGTCTACAAGCCGTGTCTTGAAGAGTCTTATTTATGGTGTGTTGTTCACCACACTTATAAACAGGAGGCTGCAGGGCATTTAGAAAGATTGCCTTTTTTTCTCATCTTAGATCGTGCGATAGAGCCGTACCTGTTGACACCTAATTTTGACCTCCCATAATTATTTTCTATCACTCAGGGTCCTTGGAAAATAAATAAGGAGAGCTATGCATGTTAAAGAGTTTAAATATATTTTTTTATAAATTGTTCAAACCAATTGGTGAAAGAGTTTTCATGACATAATAAATTTATTTAGAAATTAATGGGCACTTTTATGACACTTTATGATACTTGTCAGACTTAATAAAAAAAAAAGGGGTACTTTTGAAATAATAATAATCATTTATTTAATTGTTTAAATTGTCAAAAATCAAAATTTTGCAAAAAAAAACTTTTTCCTTTCAATCCAAGAAGTTTGAGTAATTTAAATAATTAACCATTTCACCCCCCCCCCCCCCCCCCAATCTTTAATTTTTGTATAATTGCGTGATTTGTCAAAATATGTATAATTGTCCATTAATGTTTTAATTAGGCTAATTAATTAATTAGACGGTCATTATTGCAAATTTATTTTTAATTGTCTAATTATTTTTTGTTATGGCTGCAATTAAATTAATCAATTCATGATTTAAAATGATTAGGGTCATTTTTTGAAAAATCAGCCCCTTAACGGCTTTATTTGAAGTAACTAGTTCATTGGTTCAAATTTATTAAGGTCATTAATGCAATTCAATTTCAAAATTTGCTAATTAGGCCAAATGAGGCCGTAATTGAAATAATTAGTCGGATTAGAGTTACTTAAGGCCATATTCGCAATTTTGGTCCATTTACACAGTTGGCCATTTGTTTTAAATTACTTTAATAAGATAATCATCTATAATTAAAATATTGTTACTAATAATCATCTTAATTGTCAAATTATCTATTTCCTCTATATATGCATATACTAGGTATACATATACATGTATACACTAGGTATACATATATAACTATACAATAAAAAGGGCCCTTATCTTTATTTAAAAAATCAGACCAGGCCCAGTCCACTCGATGGACCAGACCAGCCCAAGTCTCGGTGTAATGACCCGTTTGGTCATTATTTCATTTCTGACCCTTTTGACCCTTTTTTGAGCTTGGTTAGCTCACTTTTGACCCGAAGGGACCTTTGACATGCTTCCCGAGGTGTCTAGACTTGATTCAGGCGACTTTTCGTGAAATTTGGGGTTAAAGCAAAAAAGAGTTGACTTTTAGGTAAACGGACCTTTTTCAAAAATTCGTCGATTTTGAGAGGTCTGGATGGTCATTTAGAACTTGTGTGTATATCTGGTTCGGTTCCCAATGCACTCGGATGCATTTTGGGACTTGGTTTGGTCAATGAGACCTCCGTTGGGAATTCCGAGGCCACGAGCGCCTTCATAGCGTGTTTTTATGTGTGTCTATATATATGGTATGTGAGCAGATAGCCACGAAAATTAGTCAAAAAATCGGATTGAAGTGTGAAAACTTGATAAGTTTTTGGTGTCTGGTGCCCACTTTGGCGGTACCGCTGGAGGAGTGACCCTGCCGCTATAGCGGTCCTGGCCATTTGGGCTTGACCGCTGTAGCGGTCAATGCACTACTGGAACGGCATAGATGAAGCGGTCTGAGTGACAGCAGAAGCGGTGATAGGGCCGTGACTGGGGTATTTAAATGATATAAAACCCCAAGTCTTTTCATTCACTGTTATTCCGAAAGTGGTTCATATTGGGAGCATTTCGTGGAGAATTATTGTGAAGATTCTTGGTGGTAAGCTCTCCTAAACCTTCTTACCTATTTCATTGTTCCTAATCATCTTAAGGATTCCTCTTTCCTTGTTAGCCCTTAGTAATGGAAGATTAAAAGTGGGTTTTGATGGATTTTATATCTAGGCTTATTAATGATGAAATTGATGGAGTTTATGCTAGATTATGATGAATCTAAGGTTATTGATCATGTATCTTTCATGATTAGAGTTGAATTCTTGAATAAAAGAGTTAGGGTTTATACCCAAAATTGAGGGTTTTCCTTCAATTTCGAAATTAGGGGATTCCATGAATTAATTTAGCAAATAGTTGTTGGGTTATGATCACCTAGTGATTAATTTGATATTTTACCCCTGAGTTTCCCGTTTTGACCTTGTGGGCCCCATTTCCCCAAATTCTAGGTTTGGATTTGACCTAAATTGAATGATAACAATATTAGTATCGTTCTTCATGATTTCTAATCTAGATTTTAAATATGCCTAGACTTCTTTGATATTGAGGCTCAGCGGAAGGGCAAGGCTATAGAGTGATTATTGGTGTTGTTGTTCGGCCATCCTGGTAAGTTATGGCTCTTTGGTGAGACTTCGTATAGCAAAGCATATATTTAGATTATATTGTCGGAGAAAGCATGTAAACCTTCAGGTATGAAGTTGGGTTGGATATTATCTTAGGTTGGGCCCTGTTGCGAGATTGGGGCTAGCCACCCCATTGTGTTGTAACTTAACTGTTCTATTATGTTAGCTTGATCCTAAGTCTGAATATATCAAGTTCGAATAAAACACCACAAGTACAACACCAACATCTCAAAATCAAATCATAATGCAATGCAATGCAATAGTCTATGAATGCAATGCAATGCAATAGTGTATGAATGCAATGCAATGCAATGACAAATGAGGTGTACACATGTACTCCAGATGAAATATCGACGTCTGGGTAGCACAACCCAACGTGACTCGCAAAGTCTAAGTGCCACTCATCCTAGATCTTTGCCTAACAGACAGACGGGACCCAAGATCTTTGCCCATGGGGGGTTCCCACCGGCACCACTCTTGGGGACCCGCGGAGTCCATGCTGTTACACCTCAAAAAATTCCCCATTAACGTACAGTGAATAGACTAGCAAAAGGCACGACGTATACGTTGTTTCGATAAGTAAGAAATAGCATTTGAGGATCCTAATCGAGATTCAAAGACATTTGACGTAAGGGAAGAAGGTTTTCCCAGAAAAGGCAAGGCATACGATGTGTAACGGAAAGAAATTACGAGTAGCGAGTTAATGATAATTAAAAGGTGCTTTGGAGAGAGAGTTATAACGTTCCTTCGATTTTTAATGAAGTGACAAACAAGTGCTAAGAAGGTTCCCTAAGGATTTTAGATGAAATGAAGTGACAAGAAAAAAAATCAGTGAAAGGATGAGTTAAACGGTCGATTATACGGTCTGTATAATGTTATACGGTCCGTATAATGGATCGTAGGATTGTCACAGAATGAAGTTGTGGAGGGGGGTGATTTCACGATCACTTATACGGACCGTATAATGTGCCGTGAAATCGACACAGAATGGGATGACTACTGGAGCAGTTTCACGGTCACTTATACGGACCGTATAAGTGTCCGTAAAATCTCGTCGGGACAGTTTTTAAAACTTGATATAAGGACTTCACCACATTAATTTCATTTCATTTCATTCTTCTTCTACACAACTCAAGAATTCTCTATAACCTTCCACACATTCAATATACACGAAATTATGAGAAATTGATGATCAACTTCATCAATCAAGGGAAATAAGTGCAAGAAACTCACTAGGGTTCACCTAAGGCAAGAAAATTTCATGGGAAGTGAACTACGGTTTTGGTGAAAGAGAAATATTTCAACTCAAGGCTTATTCCTACCTACACTATCTAAGGTGAGTTTTATGGTATTTATATGTTATTTAAGGTATTGAAAAGTTGAAACACTTGGATTGTAGAAGGAGGTAGAAAATGGGTCATGGATGTGTGAATAGTGTCATTGTTGAGTAGTAGTTTGGGGTGAATTATGAATATTGGTATGCTGTGATTGTAAGTATGTTGTGAACGACATTTAGAACATGGAATAAGTATTATACGTGATAAAATTCAATAATGAACTATGATCATGATTATGGAGAAATTGGAGTGAAACTACGAAATGTGGATAATGTAGATGAATGATGATTGTTGCTTGTGACATTGTGAATGTTGTTATGAATGTTTGGGAGTTGATATAGAATATGGGGAAAGTAGTATAAACAAAGGAAATGCTGCCCAATTTTCTTTAGCTTTAGTAATATGATGTTCCTATAATGCTAATGATGTCGTATGTTGTATACACTCACCGTATATATTATTTCCTTCAAGGTGAGGCAGAATACCATTAAGTTACAACGTCATTTATTGTACACACTCACCTCATACATTATTTCCTTCAAGGTGAGGCAGGATGCCATTAGTTAATGATGTCATATATTGTATACACTCACCTTATATACTATTTCCTTCAACGTGAGGCAGAATACTTATAAATGTTCCATAATGGAATCGGGGGTTCACGGCCTTATGTCACCTCGATAAAGTATAGCTATCTTTGAGTTATTATACATGCATTATGATGAGTATATGTTGACGATATTACACCATGCCTATATGGCACGGGCAGACACATCACTGTAGTGGGCAGCTTATACCCCGGACGCGGGAGGCCTGGACGCAGGTTAATTATTATCACACCGTACCTATATGGACAGGCAGCTTATACTTATATATTTATGCATACATGATATGATGATGATTATGAGTAAGTCAGCATGTGTTATTCCTTGTATAAGTGACAGTCATATATAGTTGCTCCTTATTGATGCTTCCTTTATCTCATTGATGTATTACTACTGTTAATGCCTCTCATACTCAGTACAATGTTCGTACTGACGTCCGTTTTCTTTGGACGTTGTGTTCATGCCCACAGGTAGGCAGAGAGGTGATTTGTATCCCGACTCGTAGGAGCTAGTAGCTGATTGATAGCACTCCATTGTTCTGGAGGTGCCGTTGACTATTCTTTTGTGTATATATATATATTTTGGGCATGACGGGGTCCTGTCCCGTCCCTACGTCTAGCACTCTAGTAGAGGCTCGTAGATACGCAGTGTGGGTTATATGGTCTCACAAGGTTGATATTATATATATATATATATATATTATTTTGATAGCCGAAAGGCTTATGTCTATAAAAGTATCTATGTTCTCAAATGAAAAATGACTTGCCTTATGATTTGAGTATGTATTTGATAATAGAATGTTTAATAAGTATGATGAGTAGTAGAATGAGTGGTGCTCGGTGGTTAGCCCCGGGTACCTGTCACGGCCCCTAGCCGGGTCGTGACAAAAGTGGTATCAGAGCAGTTCAGTCCTAGGAAGTGTCTAGTAGAGTCTTGTTTATGGTGTGTTGCACGCCATACTAATAAACAGAAGGCTACAGGGTATTTAGGGAAAATGACCATCTTTCATCTTAAGAGATCGTGCGATAGAGCCATGTTATAAGATTTTCTCCTCCCTAATAGTGTGCTATGATTTCAGAAATGCCGCCAAAGGGAAAAGCTACAGCTACCCAGAAGGGCAAGACTACGACAAAAAGGCGGGTAGAAAGAGAGTCGTCAATGCATGTAGAAGAGGGCGAGTCACATAATGAGGCCCTATCTAATACTTCCTCTACCCCGCCTAATGTAGAAGAACAAGGAGGAGCTTCAGCTCCAGTTCCTCCACCGGGTGCTTCGGGTCAACAAATGACTGAGGCCATTCATCTATTGACACAGTTGGTTGCCGCCCAGCCACAGCAGTAGAATGTGAGTTCAAGTGATCGGGCAGCTAGTACTAAAGCCCGTGATTTTATGAGTTTGAATCCTCCGGAGTTTTTCGGGTCAAAGCCGGATGAAGACCCGCAAGGTTTTATTGATGAGATGCTGAGAACATTGAGGATTATTCATGCCACTGAAACCGAATCTGTGGAGTTGGAATCTTATAGACTCCGAGATGTGGCGGTATTGTGGTACAATAATTAGCTAGCATTAAGAAAAGAAAATGCGCCTCCTCCCGTGTGGCAAGAATTTGTAGATGCTTTCATCCGACACTATTTGCCACCCGAAGTCTGCCGAGCCAGAGCGGATAGGTTCTTAAATCTCAAGCAAGGAAACATGAGTGCCCGGGAATATAGCCTTCAATTTAATTCATTGGCTAGATATGCCCCGACTATAGTGGCCAATATGGGAGAAGGGTATATAGGTTTGTGAGTGGCTTGGGGCCACATTTGTTCAAGGATTGTTTAACGGCTTCGTTATAAGATGGGATGGATATTTCCCGAATACAAGCCCATGCCCAGAACTTGGAGGGACGACAGCAACCACAAAGGGGTGATCGTGATATTGATAGGAGGCAAAGCAAGACAGCCAGATCTATGGGGGCAGGCAGTGATTATAGAGGGGGATCAAGGCAGACACATTCTAGATACTCAGGCCAGTCTGTGACTAGTGCACCTCCTCGGTTTACAGGTAGGAGATTTGATCGCTCATTTCGTTCAGGACAGGGTCAGAGTTCGAGGGCCCCAGATTCTCAGTTTGGGGGAGATTATAGCCAGAGGAGACCCCTAGTACCGCAATGCAGCCAGTGCGGTAGGTTACATTCCGAACGGTGCCGCCAGGGCTCTGATGCTTGCTATGCCTGTGGCCGGGTTGGGCATATGATGCGATATTACCCGTCGATGAGTGGTAGAGTTAAGGTTCAACCCACAGGATCAGTGGCTGGTTCATCTTCAGTGCGCCCGGTAGGTCAGACTCCCCAGATGTCAGCAGGTCGAGGCAGAGGCAGAGGGGGATCATCCACTTCAGGTGCCACTCAGCCCCGTGTGTATGCTTTAGCCGGACGACAGGATCTTAAGTCCTCCCCGGATGTGGTTACAGGTACATTATCTATATTTTCCCATGATGTGTATGCATTGATAGATCCGGGCTCTACATTCTCTTATATTACTCCGTATGTTGTTGGTCGTATTGGGGCGAAACCCGAGCCAATTAAGCCTTTTGAGGTATCTACTCCGGTTGGTGATCCCGTGATAGCGAGACAAGTGTATAAGAATTGTGTACTTGTGATATGCAATCGCCAGACCAAAGCTGATTTAATTGAGCTGGAAATGTTAGATTTCGATGTGATTATGGGTATGGATTGGTTGGCCTCATGTTATGCTAATGTTGATTGCCGGATGAAAATAGTTCGATTCCAATTTCCGGAAGAGCCCGTGCTTGAATGGAAGGGCAATACGGCATCCCCAAAAGGTAGGTTTATTCCCTACCTTATGGCAAGAAAGATGATAGTTAAAGGCTGTATTTATCACTTAGTCCGAGTTCATGACACCGAAGTAACGTCGCCAACCTTCCAATCTGTTCCGGTAGTGAATGAATTCCCGGACGTATTTCCAGATGAACTTCCAGGCCTTCCTCCAGAAAGAGAAATTGATTTCGCTATTGATGTGTTGTCGAACACCAAACCTATTTCTATTCCTCCGTATCGAATGGCTCCGGCAGAATTGAAAGAGTTAAAGGCACAGCTAAAAGATTTTCTTGAGAAGGGGTTTATTAGACCCAATTCATCACCGTTGGGAGCACCTGTTCTATTTGTAAGAAAGAAAGATGGCTCCCTACAAATGTGCATCGATTATAGGCAGTTGAATAAGGTGACGATAAAGAACAAATATCCTCTCCCAAGGATTGATGATTTGTTTGATCAACTACAGGGTGCCAAGTAGTTTTCTAAAATAGACTTGAGGTCAGGTTATCATCAAGTGAGGGTTAGAGAAGAAGATATTCCCAAAACAGCTTTCAGAACTAGATATGGCCATTATGAATTCCGGGTGATGTCGTTTGGGTTGACCAATGCTCCGGGAGTGTTCATGAATTTGATGAATAACGTATTCAGACCTCTCTTGGATTTATGCATGATAGTATTCATTGATGATATTCTAGTATACTCTCGCACAAAATCAGAACATGCAGATCATTTACGTATCGTTCTTGGAATTCTTCGAACCCGAGAATTGTATGCTAAATTTTCAAAGTGCGAGTTTTGGCTGAATTCTGTAACATTTCTGGGCCATGTTATTTCAGATGATGGCATTCGAGTTGATACTCAGAAAATTGAATCTGTGAAGACCTGGCCAAGGCCTACGACGCCTACAAAAGTTCGTAGTTTTCTGGGATTGGCAGGGTACTATAGAAGGTTCGTAGAGGGGTTTTCGTCTATTTCGGCCCCATTGACGAAGCTAACCCAAAAGTCAGCTAAGTTTCAATGGAATGATGCTTGTGAACGCAGCTTCCAAGAGTTGAAGGACAGATTAACCTCAACTCTAGTCTTAACACTTCCAGAAGGGCCAGATGGCTATGTTGTGTACTGTGATGCTTCTGGCGTTGGGTTAGGATGCGTGTTAATGCAGCACGGTAAAGTTATTGCATATGCTTCGAGACAACTGCGGAAACATGAAAAGAACTATCCAACTCATGACCTCGAATTAGCTGCAGTTATTCATGCATTAAAGATGTGGAGACATTACTTGTATGGTGTGCATGTTGATATCCATACAGATCACAAGAGTCTTTAGTACATCTTCAAGTAGAAGGAGTTAAATCTGCGGCAGAGGCGGTGGTTAGAATTGTTGAAAGACTATGATGTGAGTATTTTATACCACCCCGGCAAAGCAAATGTAGTAGCTAATGCGCTTAGCCGCCGATCAATGGGTAGCCTATGTGAAGTTTCCCCAGAAAAGAGAGAGATGGTTCATGAGCTCCACCAATTAGCTAATCTTGGAGTGCGTGTAATTGATTCGGGTAGTGCAGGGATTAGTATTAATGATCCCACAGTTTCGTCCCTGAATATAGAAGTAAGAGCGTCAGTATGAAGATCCTCAGTTGAGCCATTATAGAGACGAAGTTCATGAAAAAGAGAAGTCTCCATTTGAAACTTCTATGGATAGAATTCTTAGATACCAAGGCAGGCTATGTGTGCCGAATGTTGCAAAATTGCACCTGCGAATTCTAGAAGAAGCCGATTATTCTCGATATTCTATTCACCCAGGTGCAACAAAGATGTATCACGATCTCAAATTGATATATTGGTGGGATGGCATGAAGAGAGACATAGCAGAATTTGTAGCCCAATGTCCAAATTGCCAACAAGTAAAGATCGAACATCAAAAGCCAGGAGGATTATTGCAAGAAATAGAAATCCCTACTTGGAAATGGGAAGTGATCAACATGGATTTTATTGTGGGGTTACCTCGTTCCCGAGGAAAGTATGATTCCATATGGGTGATTGTGGAAAGACTCACGAAAGCAGCTCATTTTCTTCCGGTCAGGATCACATACTCGGCTGAAGATTATGCAAGGTTATATCTCAAGGAAATTGTGTGACTCCATGGTATTCCACTATCCATTATTACAGATAGAGGAGCACAGTTTACAGCCAAGTTCTGGAAATCTTCTCAAGAAGGTCTAGGAACCCAAGTGAAGCTTAGCACGGCATTTCATCCGCAGACCGATAGACTAGCTGAACGTACCATTCAGACTTTGGAAGATATGCTACGGGCATGTGTACTAGATTTCGGTAGTAGTTGGGATGATCACTTACCTCTGATTGAGTTCGCATATAACAATAGCTACCATTCCAGTATCCAAATGGCTCTGTATGAAGCTTTATATGGAAGGAAGTGTAGATCCCCAATTGGATGGTTTGAAATAGGAGAAGTACAACTGATAGGCCCTGAATTGATTCAGCAAGCAGTAGAAAAATTCAAGGTGATCCGAGACAACCGCCGGCGAGACTTAGAATTTCAAATTGATGACTGGGTATTTTTAAAGGTGTCGCCAATGAAAGGAGTAATGAGATTTGGCAAGAAAGGAAAATTAAGTCCTTGATACATTGGACCCTATAAAATTATTCGCAATGTGGGTCATGTAGCCTACGAGTTGGACTTGCCTTCGGAGTTTGAATCAGTCCATCCAGTCTTCCATGTTTTGATGCTCCGTAAGTGTGTTGGAGATCCCACGAAAATTGTCCCAATAGATGATGTGCAAGTGACAGAAAGGCTAGCATATGAAGAGGTGCCCATTGTCATCTTAGACAGGCAAGTACGAAGACTTCGAAATAAGGAAGTAGCTTCAGTCAAAGTTTTGTGGCGAAACAACAACCGAGAAGAAATGACTTGGAAGGTGGAAGAGAAAATGAAATCCGCATATCCGCACTTATTCCAACCCCCAGGAGAGGTTCAAGATGAAACACTAACATTATAAGGTATGTATGTTTTCTTTTCATGCTTCTGGTCGTGTGTGGCCAATTTATATAGTTATTGTGTTGTGGCTTTGTGAGGCAGTATTATTATGGGTTGTTGTGACAGGATGGTAGTGCCATATTACAGAGGAAACTCTGGCGAAATTTTCATAGAATTCCCAGGTGTTTAACATTCGAGGACGAATGTTCCAACAGGGGGGAAGAATGTTACACCTCGGAAAATTCCCCATTAACGTACAGTGAATAGACTAGCAAAAGGCAAGACGTATACGTTGTTTCCATAAGTAAGAAATAGCATTTGAGGATACTAATTGAGATTCAAAGACATTTGACGTAAGGGAAGAAGGTTTGCCGAGAAAAGGCAAGGCATACGATGTGTAACGGAAAGAAATTACAAGTAGCGAGTTAATGATAATTAAAAGGTGCTTTGGAGAGAGAGTTATAACGTCCCTTCGGTTGTTAATGAAGTGATAAAACAGTGCTAAGAAGTTTCCCTAAGAATTTGAGATCAAATGAAGTGACAAGAAAAAAAAATCAGTGAAAGGATGAGTAATACGGTCCGTATAATGTTATACGGTTCGTATAATGGACCGTAGGATTGTCACAGAATGAAGTTGTGGAGGGGGGTGATTTCACGGTCACTTATACGGACCGTATAATGTGCCGTGAAATCGACACAGAATAGGATGACTACTGGAGCAGTTTCACGGTCACTTATACGGACCATATAAATTTATACGGACCGTATAAGTGTCCGTAGAATCTCATCGGGACAGTTTTTAAAAGTTGATATAAGGACTTTACCACATTAATTTCATTTCATTCTTCTTCTACACAACTCAAGAATTCTCTAGAACCTTCCACACACTCAATATACATGAAATTATGAGAAATTGATGATCAACTTCATCAAATCAAGGGAAACAAGTGCAAGAAACTCACTAGGGTTCACCTAAGGCAAGAAAATTTCATGGGAAGTGAACTAGGGTTTTGGTGAAAAAGATATATTTCAACTCAAGGCTTATTCCTACACTATCTAAGGTGAGTTTTATGGTATTTATATGTTATTTAAGGTATTAAAAAGTTGAAACACTTGGATTGTAGAAGGAGGTAGAAAATGGGTCATGGATGTGTGAATAGTGTCAATGTTGAGTAGTAGTTTGGGGTGAATTATGAATATTGGTATGTTGTGATTGTAAGTATGTTGTGAACGACATTTAGAACATGGAATAAGTATTATACGTGAGAAAATGCAATAATGAACTATGATCATGATTATGGAGAAATTGGAGTGAAACTACGAAATGTGGGTAATGTAGATGGATGATGATTGTTGCTTATGATATTGTGAATGTTGTTATGAATGTTTGGGAGTTGATATAGAATATGGGGAAAGTAGTATAAACAAAGGACATGCTGCCCAATTTTCTTTAGCTTTAGTAAGCACGTTTAAGTAATCGATTAGCTAATGTTCATGCAACTTCTCTTGAAGGTAGAAACGTGGGCATTGAAGGAGAGCAAGCAAGCGATAGAATAGTTAAACGGAAAAGATATGTGAGGCTAGTCCTTTCTTTCTATGGCATGAATCCGGTGGTATGATTTTCCTTCTTCTCCATGAATCCTCTATACCTTGTAAAACTAATAGCCATATGAGACGTGAGTTCAATAAGTGATGATGATGAGTTAAGTATAAAGATTCTAGAGTTCATAATATGATATTCCTATAATGCTAATGATGTCGTATGTTGTATACACTCACCGTATATATTATTTCCTTTAAGGTGAGGCAGAATACCATTAAGTTACAACGTCATTTATTGTACTCACTCACCTCATACATTATTTCCTTCAAGGTGAGGCAGGATACCATTAGTTAATGATGTCATATATTGTATACACTCACCTTATATACTATTTCCTTCAAAGTGAGGCAGAATACTTATAAATGTTCCATAATGGAATCGGGGGTTCACGACCTTATGTCACCTCGATAAAGTATAGCTATCTTTGAGTTATTATACATGCATTATGATGAGTATATGTTGACGATATTACACCGTGCCTATATGGCACGGGCAGACACATCACTGTAGTGGGCAGCTTATACCCCGGACGCGGGAGGCCTGGACGCAGGTTAATTATTATCACACCGTACCTATATGGACAGGAAGCTTATACTTATATATTTATGCATACATGATATGATGATGATTATGAGTAAGTCAGCATGTGTTATTCCTTGTATAAGTGACAGTCATATATAGTTGCTCCTTATTGATGCTTCTTTTATCTCATTGATGTATTACTACTGTTTATGCCTCTCATACTCAGTACAATGTTCGTACTGACGTCCGTTTTCTTTGGACGTTGTGTTCATCCCCACAGGTAGGCAGAGAGGTGATTTTTATCCCGACTCGTAGGAGCTAGTAGCTGATTGATAGCACTCCATTGTTCCGGAGGTGCCTTTGACTATTCTTTTGTGTATATATATATATATATTGGGCATGACGGGGTCCTGTCCCGTCCGTATGTCTAGCACTCTAGTAGAGGCTCGTAGATACGCAGTGTGGGTTATATGGTCTCACAAGGTTGCTATTATATATATATATATATATATATATATATATATATATATATATATATATATATATATATATATATATATATATATATTATTTTGATAGCCGAAAGGCTTATGTCTATAAAAGTATCTATGTTCTCAAATGAAAAATGACTTGCGTATGTATTTGATAATAGAATGTTTAATAAGTATGATGAGTAGTAGAATGAGTGGTGCTCGGTGGTTAGCCCGGGTACCCGTCACGGCCCCTAGCCGGGTCGTGACACATGCACTAACAACAATTCTGGAAATATCATCAGGATTGGCCATGCAACAACGATGCCTGAATTGACCATCGGACATCGGTCATCTCACAATCACTCAAGTAAAATAGTTTTATCAAATATTAGTTTCACACAATCAACGATTCCGGAATTGATCCTCGGACATCGACCATCTCACAATCACTCAAGTAAAGAGTTTTATCAAATATCAGTTTCATACAATCAACAATTCCAGAATTGATCCCCAGACATCGACCATCTCAGAATCACTCAATTAAAGAGTTTTATCAAAATATCAGTTTCACTCAATCAACGATACCGGATCATCACCGGGTATTGGCCATGCATCATGAATGGATGAGAATGCGTGTATCAACATCAACAATCGAGCTCAATATCACAAGTACAAACAATCGGGTACGCCAACAATGTATCAATTTCACAATACCAACAGTGGGTATGCCAACAATGTATTAATATCACAATACCAACGGTGGGTATGCCAATAATGTATTTATATCACAATACCAACAGTGGGTATGCCAACAATGTATCAATATCACAATACCAACGGTGGGTATGCCTACAATATATCTATATCACAATACCTACAGTAGGTATGCCAACAATATATCCAAACCACAAATACCACAATGGGTATGCCAATAATATTTCCAAATCAAGATAAATATCAGGATCTAATCTCTATCAACAACTCATGCCATCAAGCCAACACAATAGAACTGTCAAACACAACACAACGGGGTGGCTAGCCCTAACACACAGCAGGTCAATCAGTCGATATACATTATTACCACTTTCTTAAATCAGCCAATTAGCTTAGAACATGAAACTCACCCTACACTCAAAATCCTTCGTCACAACTTATTTAGAACTTAATCACAATCGTTGGTACATTTTATCCTCCCATTTATCCACTAGATTCACTATTAATGACATATCACAAGTAATCACATATTACGGGAAATCTTCATCATTTGGCACAAAAATAAGTTTCGTCCGCTTCTCCCAAGTCACATAAATCCACCGATATTCAAGAAAAACCACATCAAACAACCTAAGGAATCTACATACCACAAGCCCGAACAAACAAGTCACACAACAATACCATCCTAGGATTCCATCCCAAATCTCTGATTTCCTACACATGCATTCTCCGTTCCTTCTAATACGAAAATATGGGAAACTAACCGGAGTCTACCGGAGGGAAAGCCAAAACCTACCTGGCAGCCGAACAGGTGCCACGATCCCGCACGTTGCCTTGTCTTTCGAAGCATCTCCAAATAGTCAAACTCTATCACATATGAATTCTATGTAAGAAACCATGAATAATGATACCCATATTGGCTACCTTCTATTTGGGTTAAATTCAACCCTTAATTTAGGAAAAATGAGTCTCAAGGGCAAAACGGAAATTTTATGACCAAAATACCAAATTCAATACCAAAAGGTCAAAATCCATTACTTTAATCATAGGAATGCTCAATTAATTCTCAAAATCATCATTAATATGAAAACCCCCAAATTTGGGTCTAAGAACCCTAACTTTAATTCATGAAAATCAACTCTAGAATAGAAGATTAATGATTAACAAGACTAGATATGACATTATCTAGCATGAACAACATCATTTAACCATAACTTAGGAATCCAAATCATTTTTAAAACCCTTTTATGAAAAACCCCATAAACCCTCTTTTAATCTTAAGCTTCTAGAAATTTCTAGCATGGATTCCTACTTAGGAAAGAAAATGGAAGAGATTAGGATTAGGCAACTTACTTCCAAGAGAAATCTGACCATTAACCCCTTAAGTCACCTCCAAAGTGGTAAGAAAATATAATATAAGTCATGGGAGGAAATAAGGATTTTTGGAGGCTTTAAGATATAAAAACTGCTTGTCGACCGCTATGGCAGTCGCCCTTACCGCTTCAGTGGTTAATACTCCAACGGTCACCTTTACCGCTGTGGCAGTCATCCTTACCGCTGCGGCGATCACACCAGACACCCGAAAAATCTGGTGTCTTCCAAACTTGAAAACGACACCCGGAACAATCGCAGAACCTCCCGAACACAAACCAAATATGCAGATATAAAAACGCTCTACGAACGCACTCGTGGTCTCAGAATTTTCAACGGAAGCTTCGTTGACCAAGTCAACCCCCGATGGCCAAAATATCAACTTTCCAACCAAAGTCCCAAAAGGCAACTGAGTGCATTAGGAACCGAACCAAACCCACCAATAAATCACAAATGGTCATCCTAACCTCTCAGAATCGACAGATTTCAGGAAAATGTCTGTTTGCCCAAAAGTCAACTCCTAGTCAAATGGTTTTCGCTTAAAGCCAAAGTTTTCTAGAAAACATTCTAAAGCCCAAAACGATGCCTAGGAAGTTGTCACGACCCAACTAGGGCCGCGACGGGTACCCGATACTTGTACCGAGCATCCCTTATCTCATATCGTATTCTTATTACTAAGTGGGTTGTATGAACTGTACCATGTTTTTTTTTTGTTTACTTAACATTAACACTAGTAGCATAGTTATAAACATAGGCTAACAAACTCGGCTAGCACTTTATACAACAATGAGGACCATCAAAAGTACAAAACATCTAACTGTACATATCTGTCTACGAGCCTCTAAACATAGTACACATATACATAGGAAGGGCCGAGTACTGCCGTGCCCGAATATATACACAAAATAGTACCAAGGGACTGAGGCTCCGGGACAACTGGAGCGCTGCCACTTACTGCTGATAGAACTCCTAGGAATCAGGTCCGTCTACCTGCTGACCTGCGCGGCATGAAACGCAGCGTCCACAAGAAGGGACGTCAGTACAAATAGTGTACCGAGTATGTAAAGCATGGAGGATAATACAACAGAAACATAGAGTATGATTATCAATATCATAGGGTCATAGGACATATAATGACACGAGAAAGTAACCTGTACATCGGAATATTTTTTTCAGGCCGGGTACCATGCATGCCTGTCCGTCTTTTGAAAACATTTCTTCTTCATATTCATAGAACATAGAGCTTATTTCACATCGTATCATGTCATAGAATATCATAGTATATCATGTAATATCATAGCACCGAACAATGTCGGCTCGCCCATATTGCGCCAAAATACATCGGCTCGCCCATATATCCCGCGTCCGGGCATCCCGCGTCCGGGATGATAAGCCAGCTGACCAGGTGGCAATGAAACATGTTTCCCTTCCCATTCCCCATGTATCCCTTCCCCCACCCCATGTACATATTCATATCGCATATGCATATGTCATATAAGCATGCAGGAGGGCCCAAAGAAAATCATGTAGCCATCAGAGTGACGTAAGGTCGGTGACCTCCGATTACGTTATGGAACAATCGTGATCGCTTTGTCTCACCTTGAAGGAACGAGTATTTTAAGGCGAGACTACCAACGGAGAATAGTGTTAAAAGAAACATAGAATGAAATCATGGATGTCATAGAAATCAATTCATCTGCTTTGGAACCTTTAGAGGATGGTATCAGAGCCAAGGAATAGAATTCATATTGGGTCCTTAGCTTAAGACTCTTAGTCATGGAATCATTCTTGTCATACTTATCATCGACGTATTCTCTTCCTTAGCATCATCGTTATCATGGTCATCATATACATATTTCCATTAGAATGGTACAGTACTTATCGTTTGATAATCGGAACAAGGATCAAAAGTTTCCTTTGGATTCTACTCCAAAATAAGTCAAACGGAGCAATAGGGAAAATCCGGGAACAATGGGCCCACCTCGGGTCAAATGAGGCGGCGTACCAAATTTACGTACATTATATTTCATGACATCACTTGTGAGGGTTTTAAGGTAGTCGGGTCATATTTATGCAAGTTCTAGATGTTTAGGAAGTTTTTCCAACATTTTACACAATTTCTAATTCAATTCTACTGAATGAAAAAGGGAAAACTTTAGGTGCGGATTCCGGAGAATAGAGTTGTCCCCGAGGTTCATATCCAACCTAGTATGTCTAATACATGCCATAGAAGGAAGAGTAAAGCCTTACATACCTCTTTCCGCTCCTTATGCTATTCCAAATTCAAGTTGCAAATCCGCCACAATCTACAAATTGATCACATTTACCAAACTTTGATTAGAGCATTTTGAGTTGGAATCTCGAAGTAACATTTGTCTACCGAAATTTCGGCAGCACTTCCCCTATAAATACACCATCTCCAAAACTTCAACTTAGCCAATTTCAATCAACAACAATCCGGGAATTCAACCCGGCCAAACTATCAACATAATGTCAACAACCACACTAACAATTTCCATATTCAATCCAAGCTACATTATAACAACTTAATCAATTTATTACTTCCTTCAAAACCTTCCAACTCCAATAAAAACAATAACAACCTTATAATATATATTCCAACAACACCATACTAATATCATTATCTTCCATACATGTAAGAACATAATATTCAATTTACATAAACTTCAACCACAAGTTTCCAACTACCATAATTTCTCTAAGATCATTAAGCTTTTTATTAGCAATATGGAATCCACAACACAACAACCAACATACTAATCAAAACTTGCTCACCATTCCTTCATGATTCTGCAAATATACACGACTATACATGTGATATACAACTCACGGCCAACATCATGCACACATGGCTACAACTTCACTAGAATCATCCAACTTCCATTATTAACATAGTATCCTTTGTAACCACAACTATCCACTAAATAAAATAATTAAAACATGATTTTCACACACACACATATATCACACCTCACGGCCACAACATGGTTTTTCTCTTCCATGATTTTCATCCACTTTTACATGCTACAACACACAAAATCATCCATAGCATATAAGAAAAGAGTTAGACCTTACCTTTTTCTCCACTTCTCCACTTGATTAAAATTGGCAACTTGTATGATTATGGGTTTTTCTTGTTCCAACAACCCCTTCAACTTGTTAAGAACCTTTTGATGAATTGTTTGGCTAGGAAGAATTTTTTTTTTGTTCTCCAAGGCCGAATGGCCAAGTGTTTTTTTTTCTTCTTCTACTCTTTCTCTCCAAGTCTTGAATTATCTAGAATGTTATGGGAACATTTAGAAGACTTAGTCTTCTTTTAAATCCCATGGATTTTTAACTCCACATGGGCTTGGCCCATCAAGAGGGGTGGACGGCCAAATAGGGCCCAACACCAAGCCCACTTTTTTTTTTTTTAGTTCTACAATTCATGAAAAATTATTTTTCGAATTTCCAAATTTGCCCTTCGTCTTCCTCCATAATTCCACGAGTCATATTGCGAATTTTCCTTTATGCCCTTGACCTTTCTTAATATTCCCACTTCAAAATTTTCATAAACAACTTGTATGCCAAACAAAATAAAAATAAGGCCTCGCTTGTCATCTTCCCGCAATTACCTTGAATTGTCCGAGCGCACAAAAAAATGCGGGATATAACAGAAGTCATGCCAACTATCTCCTCAGGTGAAAATAGTTTAACGAGACTCAGGAACAGGTTAATGAGGGCAAAAACGGAAGAATCATGATAATGACAAAACAGGTCGTTACACCATAATCCCCTCAAGTTTTCACTAATTCCACCCGAAATCCTGACTATCACCCGAGGCCATCTGCTTACATACATATATGCAGACATACATAAAAACACGCTACAAATGCGCTCATAGCCTCAGAATTCCCAACGGAGGTCTCGTTGATAGAGTCAACCCTTCAAAACTAACTTCCCAACCCAAGTCCCAAAATGCACCTGAATGCATTGGGAACCAAACGGTATATACATACAAGTTCTAAAAGACCATCCGGACCTCTCGGAATCAACGAATTCCCGAAAAAGGTCTGTTTACGCAAAAGTCAACTTTGAGTCAACTCTTTTTCGCTTTAAACTCAAATTCCCCACAAAGTCACCCAAATCAGAACCAAAGACCGCGAGAAGCGTGTCAATGGTCCTCTCGAGTCAAATGTGGGCTAAACAAGCTTAGAAAAGGGTCAAAAGCATCGAAAAGGCTATAACGATCAAACGGGTCGTTACAACCCATGGTGTCCATGTACCACTCGCTCTGGAACTAACCTCGGAGCCTATAACTAGGTCACATCCTCACCCCCTGTCAAATGGGACCTATATATATATATATATATATATATATATATATATATATATATACACACGTCTCTATATATCTGAAGTACAATACGAATCTCAACGTATTTTCAGTTCAACAGTCAATATGGAACATAATCAGTCAATGTCAAAAAATACAAGGCACCATGCCACAAGTCATAACAAGACTCAGATAATTTCACTCAACATCAGCAAGAATTTACAATCACCTTAATCAACAAGAAGAGTACCATTGCCAAAGAGTGCAAACCCCAATTTCATAGTTTCATGATAGACTCACAGACTCAACCCAACAACAACATGGATACACACGAGTCAATTTCATTCAAGTACGAGTCACTCTAACATACGATGTAGCAACACTCTATATTAGTCAACTCATTACTAAAACAACTCCCATTCTCCAATTAAATCACACTCTACAACATCCCCTCAAATATAACAACTACACACTTGGTTCGACTACTTCTTTTAATTGCGGCAAGCCCATATAATTCTACCATTAATTCCAAGCTAACTAGTATTCAACCGAACGCCGTGTCTGAAAACCTAATCATGCTTTCTCCCGTCAATCCTACACATATATACAACTCACAAATCAAAGTCTAACTAAAGTAAACCATAACCTACCTTGAGGCCTAGCAGGTGTTAAGGACGTCCATAGAATCTCCACTTTCTCGTTTCCGATCAGAAGCTATGACAGAGAAGTCTCGCTTAGGTCTCTATGCGTTCTGCCCAGAAATTCCCCCAAGTGACGGCTTAGAAGAAAGTTTGGGGGAAAAGTGGGATTTAAGGTTTTTAAATGGGGTCTAGTTCGGGTTGACCGCTGCAACAGCCTTCTCGTCCGCTGGGGCGGTCTCGCTGCAGTGGTTCTTTGACCGTTGTGGTGAAGCGGCCATATCCGGCCCCACCATTTTTAATCCTTAGCGATTCATCTTATAACCTAAATTAGCCGTAAAACTTCACCATGGACCAATCATATAGCAATTCAACTTGGTTTTTATGTACGTGCTACGGGGAGTCTAATAATGACCGGATGAGTCATTACAATATCTTTCTTTCCCACTAGTTTGTACGACAAACTAAGTTCTTTAGTGTACCATGTTTAATTGGATGGACTTCCTGCTGCAATTTTTAACATCGTTACTAGTTCAGCTAGTTCAGATGAGGCAAGTCCTACAAGTCTTATGGATGACATTTGCGTAAGTAGACTTCATATAACTCAAGTAAAACTAATTTTCTTGGTTGTATGCATAAATGAGTCTGTTAATTGCTTGATTAAGTCTCGGTATGTTCTGTAGTATTGTCTATGAATAATTGTCATGTTTCAAACTTTATAATCCGTACTATGATGCTTTCGATTGCACTGCGCTATGCTATATTTAAGGTGTGTATTTTCAGATTTCTGATGTCTAAAAGAAATTCCATCTTAAATGTTTAAACGTCTGGATTCTTTTCTATTAATCTTTGTTTAGTCAGCTAGTTCTAGTAACAAACTTTATTTTTCAAAAGCGCGGTTGGCATTTTGATAATGACTACTCCTATGGCCTGGAAGACCTAGGACCTCTTTAAGACACTACAAACAACCATATTTTTTCAAGGAAGCAGAATTAGTTCAATCTGCGTATTAAAGGAGCCTCTTTTACCTTTTCTTTCGCATAAAAAGGTCATGTTTAAATAGTATATAAGTTTCCATGCTTCTAGTACCACTCTTTCATTCTTCTGTGAGTTAGGCACACACATGTGACAATTGATTCTTTGACTTATCTAAGATTTACAAAATTAAAACTGGTAATAGTTGTGACGTACAATAAGCAGATATGCATGTGATGTGTTTTAAGAATCATTAAGAGAACATCACTACAAATTGTGAAAATGCAGTGAAAAGTACTCAACATTCTTACCAAATTTACAAAACCAACATCTGAGATACTGAGAGTCTGAGATGTTGTCAAATATGAGTATAGGGAACATTGCATTGTGAAATAAATTGATCGTTAGTTCTCTTATACCGTTCCTTCTGTCGTAGAAGAATCATACTGGAGTATTTAGCTTTTGTGATAAAGTTCTCAATGATTTTCATCTTCAATTTATTATTTGCAGTACTTATCTTGGTTTGATAATTTTAAAACTTGTGTTGCAATTTTATTTTTAGCTAAATGTTTTACCCAACCATTTTATAGAATATAAACTTTCAATGATGAGATAGTTGTCGTGTTTTGTAAGTAGACAATAAACTTATCTTTGACAGAGTCTACCCTCTGATTTCTCAGTTACTGCTAGTCCTAATATTGATTTTTCTTGTGCTAGCAGTGCTTCGAGGGTTCCTACCTACTGACACCATGTATGATAATCTCGTCAAAGAACTTGAGAAAAGACATTTCATCTGAGAGACCTCTAAAGATTGAAGAATGAGTCATTTATTATTTATAAGGGAAATGTTGTACAATTCTTTTCTGTTACATCCCATATTTTCGTGCGTTAGAAAGAGTGCGAGTTAAATGACATTAGTAACGGAAGCGAGGTTATCCCTCAAGCTCATAGGTGGTTAGAGTGATGATACAGATGTATAGAGAGGATTAGAAGTCAAGTGAATTGGACAAATAATTTTCATTAAGGTTCAACGTTTATTTGAGTGAAATACGGTCCAAGCTATAATACCCTGTATTTTTAGACTAGGAAATTGAACCGCCAAACATGAGCAAATTTATTCGAGCCCGGAGGATTTGGTCATTTCAAGCATGAAAATCAAAGAACTTGGTGTATACATGGGATGAAATCCCGAAATGATTTAAGACAAAAATGCGACGACGATGATTGGAAATAATATTTTATGTATGACAAATGAGGTTATGGACTAGTGTTATATTACACGGTCATGGTAATGAGTATATAAAGTGTGTTGAAAATGATCACCATTTAAGTGAATTGAGATCAAGAAATTAATTACGTGTATAATTGATTAAATGTTGAGTTGTAGTGGAGATAAAGGATAAAAATAATTTGGTTAATGGATTAGTGTTAATGATAACACTTCCACACGTGGCAGCAAGGAATTAAGCAATGTGTGACTATTAATGGATTAGTGCTAATGATAACACTTCCACACGTGGCAGCAAGGAATTAAGCAATGTGTGACTATTCTTTTCTAAGTGTTGGTGGCAGATTTGACATATAAGTATTACGAGATTATTATATACATAACCAAAGGAACCCCACATTAGAAAAGGACTGCAGCAAAATTCATTTTAGTTGGATGAATTCCCAAATTAGAAAAGGATATGCAGTAGCCGTTTCTTGATATTATGGGCTACAACCATTTATTTTTGAGAATTATACAAGGCAACAAATATATTGTCAGCAACGTTTTTCATATTTAAGGGGGCTAACACGATATTTTCACGAAGCATACTAGAGGTTTCGATCTCCGCTCCAATTTCGTTGTTCTATTTTGTCATCTTGTTGAATTCGGGCTTTCTTCAAAGTGAAGTAAGGTGGAAAAAGAGTACTTCTTGGCATATAAGGTAAGAAATCCTCTCTCCTAGATATATTTGAATCATCCGAGTCGTATCTACATTGCTAGATGAAAGAATTACGAAAACTATATCGGAAATCGAATAAATTGTTATTGTTATCGTGTGGGCGGTTTGGTGGTTGTTATGAATTATTTTGTGGGCTGAAATATCGTGGGATTGGCTGTAGTTGTTGTTGTTATGTTTGTTGTTATACTATGTATATGCGGAAATAAGGAAGGGTATACAAGCATCGGTATAGTAATTTATATTGGGCTGTTTTGGAAGTGATTTAAGAATGGCTTTGACTCTATTTGGGATATGTATTTGTTGATATCGTTATTGGTATTGTGATTGAAACTTTGGATAAATTGTAATCATGAGGATTATTAAGTTTTTAAGGAAGATGCTACCCGAATATTGTTAGATTTCTAAGTGACTAAGGATTTGTTTGAAAGAGTACCCTAATTTGATTATTGGCACATTTGGTATTGTTTGTAGATTGGTGAAGCCCGAGACCTAAGTTAAGTTTAACTTGAGAAGCGACAAGGTATGTAAAGCTAACCCTTCTTTCTTTTTGGCATGATCTATGTGAGACAAACAGACGACGAACATATAAATTCCAAAGAAGCTCCTATTCTTAGAGATACTAGAATGGCTAATGTTCTTGATTTCCAGAAGCTATTTCATTATGTCCTTATACGTGTCTATGATTCCTGAAGTCCTATTTTGATATAATCCATAGTGACATTCAAGGGTGCTCCCAGGTTATTTAAGGAGTTCAGAAATAATTTTATGAGTCTCACTTGCATTATGACTCCAATGAATTCTAGTCCTCAGTAGTACTTGACGTGACTGTTGTCTTGATTCTCAAGTGTTAGTTCATTCTAATTATTCTATTGAATCTCAGATGATGATTTAGTTTGCATATGATTGCTCATGATATTCTGCTCGTGCATGCCGTTAATATATCATTCACCGAGTCCCGGGCCGGGTATGTTTTCGTGCACAATTTCACTGCATTGTTCACCGAGTCTCTCACTAGAGGGTCGGGTACGGTATATATATATATATATATATATATATATATATATATATATATATATATATATATATGATATGATGATATGATGATGTGATTATGGCGCCAAGGATGACATGTGATGACTTTATTCACCGAGTCCCATAATGAGCCGGGTATGATATATGATATTGATATGCATGATCTACATTTCATAAGGCAAGTGTATTGGTATGTTGAATGTCATACTTGGCTCCGGTGATCTCTATTTCAGTCATGATCCTCTTTATTGTATTTCATGCTTTATATACTCAGTACATATCTCGTACTGACCCCCTTTCTCCGGGGGGCTGCGTTTCATGCCCGCAGGTACAGATACTCGATTTGGTGATCCTCTAGCTTAGGATTTCTACTCAGCTGTCTTGGATAGCTCCATTGTCCCGGAGCCTAGACTTTTGGTACAGATCTTTTGATGTATATATATGTTTATCCAGTGGTACGGCGGGGCCCTGTCCCGTCATATTTTACTATCGATACTCTTAGAGGTCTGTAGACATATGTGTGGGTTATGTATAAGTTTTGTTCAGCTGTGTCTATACGATGTGCTATGGATATGTTCGTCTGTAGTGGCAGCCTTGTCGGCCTGCGTATGGTATTGATATGTAGTGGCAGCCTTGTCGGCTTGCGTATCATATTGACATGTAGTGGCAGCCTTGTCGGCTTGCGTATCATATTATGTTTTGATTAGTTGTGACTCCTCAGGAGGCAGGTTATCGGGATATATATATATATATATATATATATATATTGTATGTATATGTATATGTATGACGACGTTACTAACCTTTAGAGTTCTTTTGCATGTTTCCATATTGTTCTTAGGTCCAGTTTGACTATATCTAACAGGTACGTATACGAGTGTCCAGCTCGGGCACTAGTCATGGCCCACGGGGCTGGGTTGTGACATTTTCATTCTTTTAGTGATATTTATGGAGCTAGTTTTCAGAGGCATATTTTAGAGCCCATAAGATACATTCAGGAAGCTTTAATTGAATAAAAGCATGATCTGGTTGACAACGCCATGATTTTTGTAAAGTCACCTTATATAATAAGTTGGTCCCAAATTTTGAGAACTCTTTCCTTTTCCTTTAGAGTAATTTATATCAGTTCTCGTGATATTTCCTAAGAATTGACGGTTCTTTTCTTGTTTGAGGACACATCCGAGCAGTTTTTCTTTACTTTTTCATTCATGTTATTAAGGTGTTCTCTAAATTAAAGGTTCTTTGCTTGAAAGAAGATGGGACAAAATGAAAGATGTATCTTATTGCATTCAAATGAAAATAAATACATGGAGAGTGTTGTATCTATTGGAACATATCTTTGAACATCCAATTTGATGGACCTGAAAAAGAAAACTATAAGAATTAATACTACAACTGCATTTCCTGACTAGCCAAACTTCTTGACCAGAATCAATGTTAAACATGGGGCATGTATTTTGTGATTCAGAAGCTTCCAAGCCACCTTATTCCAAACATACTTGAATAGTAAAGCGAAGAGTTAAAAGTGTTGTTTCGTTTCTGGGGAGATCAGTGAAATCAATTTACTATTGCAAGTTTATCTCTTTGTCCTGACCTTTTCCACTCTAAGTCTTTGCAAGAATTCCTCTATTAACCTAAAAATGAACGATTAAAGGGCATTAGATTTTAGATTAAGGACACTATTAAAACCAAAAAGTGCTACTGATTATACTCACAAGCTGCAAATAGCCTTCTGTGAGGAAGCCAACTCTTGATCTTGAAAGCTTTCCTCCAAGCGATAACTCAACCAAACATACAGATCCAAAAATCTTCCATTCACAAAAAAAAAAAAAAAAAAAAAAAAAAAAAAATAGCAAATGAGGGTATTCTATTTAAAATGTCATTCAGCGAACATGTAAACAAAATTCATCAGCAAATAATAATGAACACATTTAGCAACCACCTTGATATGCAGTGGACACAGCCAAAAGTACACAATATGCTTATGCTTCTTTCTAAAGAGCAAAGAACAAGGGAACTTAGATCCATTTGTGTTGATAAAAAATGTTTTCACCAAGTAACATTAGTTACAACAGTCTAAATGCACACATCGGGAAAAAAAAGTTAGCACCAAGATAAAGATACAATAAGGACATAAAGTAAAATCAGAAAGAAGCAAAAAGATCTCACATGCAATTACACCCAGATAAAGAGGACCAAAGGTTATCCAATGATAATACTTTCAACAGTTATTTCTTAAGTTTTGGTGATATTTAGATACGAGTTTCGAAACTTTTAGACAGTTTATATCAGAGCTAACGTCTGATCAAACACACATGAAACCAGTATAAACATTGTTTACGAGAAAACAAGAAACTTGTTATCAACTACATCTCTATCTTGTGCCATAAATATCTCATCAGCAATGTGTATATGGGCGGAAGAGTTAATGTATTCAAGTTGTATTCACCACAATAGTCACGATAACCTATTTTCTTCCTAAATTTTAAGCTTCCTATACCAAGATTTTCCACAGCATATGCTAGCACAGAAGTGTATGAATTGGACTATTACTTGTGATGTTGAAGACCACCGAGAATGGTTTCAAATTTTAAACTAAAATCTTCAATCTAATTGAAGTTGAACAATTACCAACATATATTTGAACCGAAACGAGTAGAATCCAGTCATCCAAAGAAAACTCCTTCATGAATAGACAGATGGAAAAGCTGAAGCATACTAAATATCCAAAAGAGCTCAAATGCAAAAGATGAAGGAAATAAGAAGCTGATGAAATCCCATATACATATGTGTGGAAGCCCAATATGAGAAGATGGACACCTGCAGAATTTGGGAGCATTAAAGCATACTTTATTAGTATGGAAATTGATTACCTACTAGCCTAATACTGCTACAAGGAGCACCTTTTGTACATTATCTTTTCAATAAGATAGCACTCTAATACTCCATAAGAGATTCTCTTCCTCCAAACACCCCCACAATTCAAAGACGAACAGACAGACTTTCCAGCAAAAAAGCAACTTTAACACTACTTACAATTATTTGATGATGATCTCTTTTAAGAAATAAGACTGATGAATGTCCCTTTGACTTCTACCATGGAACCTTTTCCGAAGTTTATACTAAGAGATTTTGAGACCACATATTAAAAAAAGAGCACGCAGATTATTGTTTTTAGGTTTACTCCATAAATCTACTCACTAGCACAACATCTTCTCAATCAACGTGAGACCTTTTATTTTCATTAATAAATTTCACATGTAAGCTTAAAAGAATGCATTAATGCAGTTTAGATGTAGAAGGACCAAAGTGTAGTACTTAAATAGTTGAAGGACTAATCTGTTAAGTCCTGATACTTAGGTGATTAACAGAATTATGAATAGTTAGTTAGTTAGTAGATTCCATAAGTTAGTTACTTAGAGGCTTAAAACTAGATTAGAGAAATTGATCAATGTATATATATATATTGGTATCAGAGCGAGAAGATTTTTGGAACCTAAGGCTCATCTAAGACTACATGAGACTACCTTTTTCTGCTAGAGGAAGAAAGCAAGCACCTGTACCTACTGTTAGACAAGAGTTAATGAGACAACACCGTTTTGCTAAACATATAAGTTTTCACTATCGCATGATCTATATTACTCGAAAAAGACTAGTAAACCTTAGAAGCTCAAGAAAGTTCCTTACCGAACACATTAACTATTTAGACAGAGCTTATAGAGAAGAATTGAATAATAATACAGCAGTATTAAGTTTTCAAAATAATCTCCTTTGGGAAATTCATTTTACCAACGATGAGATATTTAGAATTGAAGACTATATTAGACAGCTAAAACAAAAAGTAAAGTTTATGCCTTTAGGTTAATAGATGCAAGATCATTATTTAAAAGTCAAACAAAAATTAAATAACCTATACCCAGAATATATTAAATTAAGTAGTACCAAAGAAAACCAGTTAAGACTACAAGAATTAATAGATATAATATCAGGATTATAATATAAGTTACTAGGATATATAAAATCTAGAAAGATCTCAAAGAACCAAAAGCGATTTAGACCATATTAATTGTATAAGAACACTACCGTTTGTTAGACAAATAGCTATCAATCATTGGTATATATATAGAGATGTAGAGAAAAGACGAGAATATAGACAAGTAGAAAAAGCCTTAAGTGCATATTTAGAAATAATAAATTCAGAAACATTATCATCACTAATAAACAATAGACTCTTACAAAGTCAGAATAACGAAGAGACAAACTCTGCTATAACGTGGGAATTACAAGGTATAAGAGAAGATATAGAAAGACTTACAACTAGTATAGAGTACCAGAAGAAAGTTTGTAAAATAAAGATTCTGTTAGGGTAATAAATAAAGATAGAAGAATAGATACATTAAAAAATCTACAATACTTAGACTTAAGAATATACCCAGAAAAGAAATATAGAACATTAAAAGATCATAGTATTATAAAGTGTAATTTCAGTAATGGAGACCATATATTACATAGTGAAGACAAACAGTTGAACACATTAGTAGATTTAGTCATAAATTTTAGTGAAAAAATACAAGAAAATAATAAAGACATTACTAGAATATTAGAGGTGGTAGAAGCATTCAGACTAAGCAAAAGAAAACTTTCGAAAAAGTAGAACAAAATCTCGATTACTTAAAAACACAAGAATTAGAATTAGAAAAGAAAGTCCAGACTCTAGTTAACAAATTTAATCTAGAAAAATTACCTACAAAGACGGAAATAGGAAAGTTAGTTAAAGTTATTACAGAAAAACCAAAAGAGATAGAACTAAAGACAACCCAAATAGTCTCTAAAATAACACAACAGATAGAAGTTTTAACTAGTGATATTAAAGAATTAAAAAAGACAGTAGAAGAACTAAAAGAAATCACTCTTTCATGAGTAGACTAACCTTAGCTCAAGAAGAAGCCACAAAATTAATAGAAAAGTCTATACCTTTGCCAGCAGACTATAAAGATTATATACCTAACGCTAAATCGGATCAAATAACACTACAACAAAATATTACTATAATTTCATTAATATTAGAAATAATAAAGAAAATCGAAATAATAGTACCAAGGTTAGAATTAATAAGTGAGCGCATTTGGTTGTTAAGTGAACAACAAAAAGAGAAAAATAAAGAAACCTCTAAAAATAAAGAAGTTGAAGAATTAATAGACCAATTAAAAAAGGTAGACATAACACCTCAAAAAGAAAAAGTCAAAATAACTAGAAAAGCACAAAAATGGACCTTCTTCCAATTAGACTAAGAAACGAAGGAGGATCAGAAAGGCAAGAAAGACCAAGAGTAAGTTTTTCAGATAATAGAATAGGTAATAATTTCTTATCAAGAACCTTAAGTAGAAGAACACCAGAGGAAAACAACCAACAGTTAAGTGAGGTAATAGATGTAGACCGAGACATACAGATTTTCCAACAAAATCAATTAAAATTATTAAATCCAAAGACTTTATACAACATAGGACAGTTTTCAAGAACAGCACAATTATATAGACATTATAGAGAAGAGCAATTGTCAGCCATAGGAACTAAAGTTACTACTATAAATCTAATAAATCCAGAAGCTTTAAGACAAATAAAAAATACTGGAAGGACGCTAATGCATATGGGATTAATAGTAATAGGATTAAAGGGATTAACTAGAAAATATTTAGGAACTAAAGTCTTAATAGTAATCTACGATGATAAATGGTCGGACATGAAGAAGTCAATAATCGGAATAACAGAGGTAGATATGACAAATAATGGAATTTTTTATATTAGTCCAGACTTTATAATGAATTTAGCAGAATTTGAAAAACATATAAAAATAGGAATACAGACTAAAGGATACAAAGAAATGTGTAATGGTAATAATTTATTAATGTGCATAGGATTTTTAGGAAAAATGACGAATAATAGTAATACTAAGTTTAAAATTAAAGTAGAAGATGTCGTAGAATTAATGGGAAATAGAGGAATAAATTTAATTAAACCTATAAAAATAAATCTTGAAGAATACGCCGGGTTAGAATGGAAATTAAAAGACTTTAGTAGAAAGAAGATTTTATAACCAGAGTCACACCTAATGTACACTAACTCTAAAGGAGAGACATCTATAAGATTTGCCAACTATAATTATACATCACAAAGAGACATATAAGAAGAAAGTACTCTAGATGAAAATGAAACTACTGAGTCAACCCTTATGAACATAAAATTAATACAAAAAGATTTTGAAGTAGACATAGCTATAGAAGAAGCAAAAATACTTCATAGAGAAAATATAAATATAAATTTTAGATGTAATGGGTGTAAGTTAGGAGATCTAACAATAGAAGAAACTATAAGTCACTTTAAATTATGTGAAGCCAGAACCGATAATTTGGGATATAGAGTAGAACATATACACCAAAAGAAATCAGAAGCTTTCGATAAAATATTAGAAGATATACAAGATAGTGATGAAGAAATAGAATTAAACGCAATAATAAGCCAAAAAGAATTAATGGAATCTAGTGCATCTAGTTCTAGTCTATTTCAAAGAACAACAGGAGAACAATACACAGTAGACACGAGCACAGGAAATGTACCTAGAAGAAGAGTTTTTAGAACAGCAGGAGAACCTATAGACAATATAAAAGCATCAGGGAAAAGAATGCCTATAGAAGAACCTATTACTCTCCAAGAAGGAGGTAATAAAGGAAAAATATTAAATATAGCAGCTCATGATCCACAAAGATGGAATTCAGTAATAGACCTTTGGAAAGGAATAGTAGTAGCAGACTATATAAAAACTTATAATGATACAGATGCTGAAACTATGTATAAATACTTAGAGACATTTTTAGGAGAATCAGCTAAAGCTCTATGGGAAGCATATAAGGAAGATTTTCCGATGGAATTTCAATACTTAGTATCCATGGGAGCAAATCCATACAATTTTACTAATAAAATACATACTTTAATTACAGGAGAAGATCCAAATAGTGGATTAGTAATACTACAAAGAAATGTTTTAATTAAATTAGAGCAGTTAAGTATAAGTAGCTGGTTTCGTATTAAAAAAATTTAAATGATTATTTTTATTATTGTACAATTAGTAGAAACGCTTTTGACCAAGAACTAGGAAAGAAATTATTTAATAAACTACCAGGAGCTCTAGGAAGAGAAATAGAAGACAGATGGGATAAAAGAGACGGAGTAGTACAAAATCCTAATTTAAAATGGTCAATAGGACATAGAATACAACATATAATGGATATACTACAAGAAAAATGTATGCACATACAAATACAAAAACAATTAAAACAAAATGAGATGAATTTTTGTAAAAGCGTGGTATACACTACTCAGAGTTACGATAAAGACAATTATAAAAAGAAAAAGTATAAGAAATACCGAACTCAATATAATAGAAACTACCCTCAATACAATAGAAAGAAATACTATCTTAGAAAATCATCAGCCAGAAAACCCTATTTAGACAGAAATAGACATATAAGAAAATACAGAACAGATAGAAATTATAAAAATAAACTGAAATGTTTTACTTGTGGAAGTATAGAACACTTAGCAAATACATGTCCAAAAAGAATAAATAATAAGACACGAAATTCACAGCTAATTGAAGACTTTCAAGAAACCTTAATAAATGTGGATGAATATATGTCAGACACAGAAAGTATATACTCCATAGTAAGTGTAGATACTGAAGAAAAAATTAAAACAGACTCATCAGACTCAGAAGCAGAAGATTTAATTAATGAGATAGGATTAGAAAAACTAGACCTAAAACCAATTCAAATGGATAATTTAGCAAATATATCAGAAGACTGTAGTCACGACTTCGAAAGAAATAAAGGTTTAGATAGTAATGCATGTTTCTCTTGTAAATGGTTTCCTAGTAGAGATAAAAGAGCAAAATGTAAAAATTGTTTTATAGAATGATATATCATGTGTATAGAGAAAGAATTTAAGACAAATATACACAAAGAAGAAAGACATAAAAAAATAGAAGACCCTACTATTAGTATAAGAATAATGACATTAGAAACTAGAATAAACGAATTAGAAACCAGATTATATAAATTAGAAAAAGGAAAAAAAAAACACATAGCGAAGATGAAGAAATAGGTTTATCTAATATACAACCGCTAAGAACAATACCAGAAGATTCAACAGCGGAACTAATGAGTATAGAAGACCATGGAGCCCTAGTATGTAATGAAAATAAAAAATTAGGAACAATAAAAATACTTGCAAGAATTAAAATAGATGACTATGAAATAGAGACATTAGCATTAGTAGATTCGGGATGTACTAAATGTATAATAAATAAACAAATAGTTCCACCAAACTTAATAAAAGTTCTAGACAAACCAGTTGCAGCCATGCAAATGGATGGAACTCATAATATATATAAACATTATGTTCATAAGGTCTACATTAGCTTTATCAACACTTGTTCAGAATTTTATAAACCTAGTTATAAAATGGATAAAATATGGGTAAGAGACTTGAATATAAATATAGACTTCGTCATCGGGTTAGCCTTTATGTTACATAACAATGGGAGTTGCATGATTACAAGAGATGGAGTAATTTTTCTAAAAAATATTACTCATACACCAGTACAAGCTCATAAAACTGAAACTAGAATCAGACATAAGAAGATCTTTACTCCAGACCAAATAAACCTGCAAAAGAAAAAAGAGAGTTGTTGTAAAGATTGTCAAGATAACAATACATGCTGTAAAAGCAAAAGAGAAATAAAGAATTTAATTCTAGAAGAAGAAGAAATACTAGACAACGATAATCTAATAGGAAAAAATTATACTTTAATCGACATAGAAACAAAATTATATAATTTTAAAGCAGGGATAGAAATGATAGGAGTAATAAAAAACCAAAAAGATTTAGATAATATAATAAGAATACTAGATGAGATAGAAATTATAGGTGAAAAACCTTTAAAACATTGAAAAAATAACAAAATTGTATGTAAATTTGACATAATAAATCCAGAATATATAATTAAAACTACCTCAATAGAAGCAACTAACCAAGATATAGAAGACTTTAAAGTACAAATAAAAGAATTATTAAATTTAGGAGTAATAAGAAGATCTACTTCTAAACATAGATCTGCCGCATTTATGGTAAGAAATCATAGTGAGATAGTAAGAGGAAAAGCTAGAATGGTAATAAATTACAAAAGACTTAATGATAACACCAGAACAGATGGATATAAGTTACCAGACAAAACAGAACTAATAAATAGAATACAAAGTAAAAAGATCATTAGTAAATTTGATTGTAAATCAGGATATTGGCAGGTACGAATGCATGAAGAAAGTATAGAATGGACTGCATTTACCTGTCCTGAAGGACATTTCGAATGGTTAGTAATGCCATTTGGATTAAAGACAGCTCCACCAATTTTTCAAAGAAAAATGGATAGTATATTTGGAGACTATAAAAGATTTGTCCTAGTATATGTAGATGATATATTAGTATTCAGTAAAGACATGAAATAACATTTAGGACACCTCCAGACAGTATTTAGATTATTTGTAGAAAATGGAATAATAATTAGCAAGAAAAAGATGGAATTATGTAAAAACCATATAAACTTTTTAGGAATAGTACTAGGAGATGGCAAAATAAAATTGTAACCTCATATAGCTAAAAAGGCTTTAGAAATGCCAGATAAACTAGATAATGTTAAAGAATTACAAAAATTCTTAAGAATAGTAAATTATGCTAGAATTTTTATAAAAGACTTAGGAAAAATAGCAGGGCCATTGTATTCAAAAACGGGACCAAATGGTCAAAAACACTTTAATATAGAAGATATTAGATTAGTACAAAAAATTAAAGAAAAAATAAAAAATATTCCAGACTTAAATATGCCCCTAGAAACAGACTATTTAATTATAGAAACAGATGGAAGCTTCGAAGGATGGGGAGCCATATTAAAGGCAAAACCAAATAAATATAGCAATAAAAGTGAAGAAAAGATATGTGCTTATCAAAGTGGTAAAGACCGAGAAAAAGGAAATATGAGTAGTATAGACGCCGAAATTTTAACTGTAATATATGGCTTAAATAGTTTTAGACTATATATACTAAATAAACCAGAAATATTGGTAAGAACATACTGTGAAGCTATAGTCAAATTCTATCAAAAAATTAATGATAAAAGTAGCAGTAGACGAAGATGGTTAAACTTTATGGATACTATTTCAATTTATAATTGAACATTCGAACATATAAAAGGAAAAGATAATAATCTAGCAGACTAATTAAGTAGATTAAAAATCACATCTAACTGATTTTCTATTTGAACAGCATGAGACCATCAAGTTCTCAGACAACAGACAAGGGAAAAGGCATAGCCTCAACCCAAGACACTTACAGACAAAAGGTACTAGGTAATCTTCATTTTAGACCTACATCTTTACACAAAAACGTCATAGAAAGAATACATTTTGGAACCAATAATTTAGTATATTTCCCGCCATCTAATTTAACTTTTAAGATATTACCAGAATATGTAATAGACAAACAACAGACATGTTTAGTAGACAATTTATGGATATCACATAACAAAAAAGACGCTAGTCATTTTGTAGCCACTCTAAATGCACTGTATCAGTATTTTACAAACAAAAATCTAGATAAGAAATTTAATTTTATGTTGTAATCCATGGTAGAACTAATGGTATTTTTCAAACCTGGATAGAAGTTTTAGATTCTATCCAAGATATAAGAAGACCACCTCTTTTTAAAGGCTTTAATGATTTCACTGAGGCATTCGACTATGCTAGAGGAGTGTTGGGGCCAAACTATTATATTTCTCCAGCTCTCAGACAAAATCCAGATAGAACCCCTCAGTACAATATACAAAAAGACACAAACAAGGTGATTTTTTGCGATCACTGCTCTACTATGACTGAGACCGTCAGAAGACTTAACCAGCAGAAAGAGACACTCATCCAAGAAAAAAATGAAACTCTTGGAACAAGCAAAACTGTTAGAACAAAGACTACAAGCAGTTAAGTTCGAATTAGTACAATTCTAGAGTTCTCCATCTCAGACAAAAATGGATGAGACGGGTGTGCATTCCCCAATGAATGCAAATAGATCCACTGTATCGGATAAATATACAGCTAGTCCGGTTCAAACAGTAGCCGGTAAAGACTCATCAAATCCGTTGATGGCTGTCACTTTGCCAAAAAGTGAAGATGAGGGATGTTCATCTCTCCAGACAAGACGAAGACTACCAAAGACATTGACGCAAGGAGCTACTTCTACCAAGAAAAGCATACTTTCAAAAAAGAAAAAAAAATGACAACATAGAAAGTATAGTTAAAGAGACTTTGAAAAGATTTTTCCAAACAAAAGCAGAACAAGACAAGCATATAATCATGAACCCTAGTCCAGAATTATCTTCAAGTCCAAGAATATCACCAGTCCATAGTTCAGAAGGAGATATGGTAAATTTTCAGAATAGTGCATTTCAAGATTCACAAGACCCAAACGACGATGATTCGGGAATGAGTTTTGATTTTATTGCACTACATAATTTAGACACATAAATATATATATATATATATATATATATATATATATATATATATATATATATATATATATATATATATATGTGTGTGTGTGTGTGTGTGTGTGTGTGTGAAAAGCAAAATAATCAGACAGAAGTAGTGGAGGAAATAGTTATGATAAGACAAAAGACTGGAAGATTCGTTGAACAAAAGCAACGGCTAGAAGACATTTGCAGAAAAAGAGAGCTTTATTAATAGTAGCTTTAATAAAGCAGCCACAGTAAATGGACAGATCAGCTAACAGACAACTAAATAAAGTTTTCTTTTGAAAAAATTCACGTGACGATAGGGCCCAAAGAGCACCCGGCTGGACTCAAAAGATTCTTCAACATTTTGAAATTCGGAGTTAAAGTCCGCCAGACGCCTATAAATAGCAGCATTTGTGGAGAAGCAAAGACATCACCAACAAGAGCACCAACCACCTCTCTCTAGAAAACTTCCATATTTCCCTTCTCTTTCATCAAATGCTCCAATCCCTTGCCCAGTCAAAAACCTGTATAATATAAACTCCTATTGTAAATTAGTATTAAGTTTTTAATAACTACCCCCTAGTGTGAAGTAGTTTTTTGGGTTCCCCGAAAGGGAAACCTATCTCCTTCTTCAAACCATGTAAGTTTATTTACTATGTTTTCTGTACTAATCTCCCTATTATGTAAATTATTTTGTGATTATTATGTTTAAGTAATTACTTCCTTATCATCATGAATTTGCTATTCTTAGTATATGGTTATTCTCTTAACTTCTTAATAACCTCGATGGATTAACCTGTAAATTCCTAGGTTTAAAAGAGGCCGTTTTAATGTCCAAATGATAAAGGACGATGTTGGTCGTGGTTACCGAGGTGTGGTTAAAGAAGACTGTTATTAAGAACAAAGGTTAAGAGAAAGAGATGAACAGTATAACAAGATTCGTGACTGGACAAAGTCCAGATTAAGATAAAAAACTAATAATAATAAAAAAAAATCACTGTTCATTTTTTACTGTTCATTAAAAAAAGACGAACATTTTGGGAGATAGACAGAAAATTAATTATAACTACATGATAAGAAGAAATATAGGAGTGAGGAAGTACTGAGTAGAATTATTAAAAAATTTATTTGAAAACAACATTAATTTCCTGCTTTGTTCTTTGAACTTTTCTTATTGAAATAACTTATTGAAAAATTTACTACCCCTTTAATATTGGTATTAGTAATTACTTAAACATAATAATCACAAAATAATTTACATAATAGGGAGATTAGTACAGAAAACATAGTAAATAAACTTACATGGTTTGAAGAAGGAAAGAGGTTCCCTTTCGGGGAACCGCAAAAAACTACTTCACACTAGGGGGTAGTTATTAAAAACTTAATACTAATTTACAATAAGAGTTTATATTACACAGGTTTTTGACTGGGCAAGGTATTGGAGCATTTGATGAAAGAGAAGGGGAATATGGAAGTTTTCTAGAGAGAGGTGGTTGGTGCTCTTGTTGGTGATGTCTTTGCTTCTCCACAAATGCTGCTATTTATAGGCGTCTGGCGGACTTTAACTCCGGATTTCAAAATGTTGAAGAATCTTTTGAGTTCAGCCGGGTGCTCTTTGGGCCCCATCGTCACGTGAACTTTTTCAAAAGAAAACTTTATTTACTTGTCTGTTAGATGATCTGTCCATTTACTGTGGCTGCTTTATTCAAGCTACTTTTAATAAAGCTCTCTTTTTCTGCAAATGTCTTCTAGCCGTTGCTTTTGTTCAACGAATCTTTCAGTCTTTTGTCTTATCATAACTATTTCCTCCACTACTTCTATCTGATTATTTTGCTTTTCACACACACACACACACACACACACATATATATATATATATATGTATATATCTGTGTGTGTGTGTGTGTGTCTAAATTATGTAGTGCAATAGAATCAAAACTCATTCCCGAATCATCGTCGTTTGGGTCTTGTGAATCTTGAAATGCACTATTCTGAAAATTTACCATATCTCCTTCTGAACTATGGACTGGTGATATTCTTGGACTTGAAGATAATTCTGGACTAGGGTTCATGATTATATGCTTGTCTTGTTCTGCTTTTGTTTGGAAAAATCTTTCCAAAGTCTCTTTAACTATACTTTTTATGTTGTCATTTTTTTTCTTTTTTGCAAGTATGCTTTTCTTGGTAGAAGTAGCTCCTTGCATCAGTGTCTTTGGTAGTCTTCGTCTTGTCTGGAGTCACTATCGCATGATCTATATTACTCGAAAAAAGCACAAAAATGGACCTTCTTCCAATTAGATCAAGAAACGAAGGAGGATCAGAAAGGCAAGAAAGACCAAGAGTACGTTTTTCAGATAATAGAATAGGTAATAATTTCTTATCAAGAATCTTAAGTAGAAGAACACCAGAGGAAAACAACCAACAGTTAAGTGAGGTAATAGATGTAGACCGAGACATACATATTTTCCAACAAAATCAATTAAAACTATTAAATCCAAAGACTTTATACAACATAGGACAGTTTTCAAGAACAACACAATTATATAGACATTATAGAGAAGAGCAATTGTCAGCCATAGGAACTAAAGTTACTACTATAAATCTAATAAATCCAGAAGCTTTAAGACAAATAAAAAATACTGGAAGGACGCTAATGCATATGGGATTAATAGTAATAGGATTAAAGGGATTAACTAGAAAAAATTTATATAGTTTATAAATCTAGAATAAGGAAAATGTGTTATTATTGTCCTTGTTGAAGTTGGAGGACTTCGGGTTATGTTGTAAGTTGGTTAGGCCGTTTAAAGTATTGTGTGAGTTGCTTGACGTATTCATGAATATCGTTCGAATAGTTTTGGATTAATACTTGAATATGTGAGCAATCATATTGGTTTGATTGTATGCGGTTGAATTGAAAATAATTATTGGTATTGTTGCTGATAATGTGGCCGATTTTCATTCTCTGGTTTGTTGTTGATGATTTAGCCGAGTTAGACTCTCGGGGATAGTGTAGTTACAGGGGAGATGCTGCCGAAATTTCGGTAGAATATAAATGAATTCATTTGAAAGACTAAGATAGCTATAGGCCGATGAATCTAATTATTATGTTAATTCTCTTGAATGTAGACTAGCAAGGTTGGACAAATAAGCGTAGCTAATTGGTCGTGGGACAGGTATGTAAGACTTACCCTTCTTTCTTTCTTTTGGCATGTCCTAGAGCCAAGTAAGTCATGATATGCATTTTGAGGTAATTCTACTATTTGCTTCCGAGTCTGTTTATGATTCGTATGCACCTTCGGGTATAAGTATCTAGGAACGCTGATATAAGTAATCTGATATGAGTATTCTGATATGAGTATTCTCTGTAAGCTTTAACGTCTTTGATTTTCATGGTATCAGAGCGGTTGTGTTAATTACACTCGATTCTTATTCAATTCTTGTTCCGCAATTCAAATTGAAATCAATGGAAATTGAAGAAATTCCAGTTGTGAATGGTACAGTCAACAGTGAAGATGTTCCAGTTAATGGACAGTCAACTACTCAAAATTCTGCAAATGTGCAAGGTAATGGTGTTGATTATAACCAACCATTGTTCTTGAGTCCACAAGAGTTCTTAATTTCCAATTGACTGGAATAGAAAATTTCTCTATATGGTATAGATCAATGAAATTAGTACTTCTTGGAAGAAACAAAATGGATCTTATAGTAAAGAGCAGTTCCCAAATTCGTTGGGTAATCACTGGGAAAGGGTTAATGCAATAGTACGTTCATGGGTAATGAACTCAATTTCTAAAAATCTGTTAGGAGGTGTGATGGATGCTACTACTGCTAAGGCTGTGTGGGATGACATGTTTGAAAGGTTCAATAAAGTAGATGGTTCTAGAACATTTAATGTGCACAAAGAAATATGTTCTCTTGTTCAAGGTACCAACTCTGTGTCTAACTATTTCTCTAGGCTTAAAGAGTTGTGGGAAGAATTTGAGGCATTAGTGCCAACACCTAGCTATAATTGTGATAGGTCAAAAGAGTTTGTTGTTCATCTTCAAAAACTGAAGTTGTTTCAGTTTTTAATAGGGCTAAATGACTCTTACAATCAAGCTAGAAGTTACATACTGATGATGTATCCCATACCCACAGTTAACCAAGCCTATGCTATGATCTTGAGTGATAAAGGACAGAAATCAATCACTACTAGTACAGGACTATTAGGTACTTATCCTAATCAGTCAAGTTCTGTTGGAAGTATGGATGTAGCTATGTATTCAAGAAACAACAACAGCAATGCCTATAATGGTCAGGGTCAAAAGTTTAGAAAAAACTACAATCTACAATGTGACGTGTGCAAGATGAAAGGGCATACCAAAAAAACTTGCTACAAAGTGGTTGGATATCCACAAGATAGGGCAAGAAAAAGACCTTATAATGAAATGGTAGGAGGTTATAATCCTGGTCAATATAACAAAAAGTTTGTTGTTAATCCTAGTTCAGCTACATATAATGTTGTAGAGAATAATGGGGCACAATCAGGATAGTTAGCTAATACTAGTCAGTCTCAACATCAGTTTAATCCACACCAGTCAAAGAGTCAAGCAGTAGAGACTCAAACTCAAGGAGCACAGTCAGGAGCCTATCCTTCATATCCTTTTTCAAAGGAGCAGTATGAGCAGATCATAAATTTGCTGAAGGGAAACAACAACAATGATACAGCTTTCTCAGCTGCTGCTGCAGGTATTAGTCCTGAATTAAGTAATGCTTTTTTAGCTTCTAATATTTGGGAGGAATTGATAATTGATACTAGAGTTACAAATCATATGGTAGCTGATTTATATATTTTGAATAAACAGTCCATTACTCAAAGTAGTAAACCAAAAGAAATTTATTTGCCAAATAGGGATCTGTCTGTAATTACGCATACAGGTTCAAGCACCCTGTCAAACAGAAGTACAATAAGCAATGTCGTTCATATACCTCAGTTCAAGTTCAATTTAATGTCAGTTTCAAAAGTGACTAGAGAATTAGGATGCTCAGTCAATTTCTTTCCTGGCTTCTGCATCTTTCAAGATATATGGAATGGGAAGGTGAAGGAGATTGGTAAGGAAGAGAGTGGGCTCTACATTTTGGTAAATCAAGCTTTCAAACATAACAGAAGAATTGCTTTAACTACTTCATCTGATGGCAAGATTGTTGATCATGACAAGCCAGTCGAGTCTGTTGAGTTTGTGAGGTTATGGCACAGAAGATTTGGGCATCTCTCTCATAGAACTCTGAATAAATTGCTTAATGCTTCTTTAGAAACAATTGTCAAAACTGTTAAAAAATGTACAGTCTGCCCTTGTGAAAAGCAGACTAGACAACCATTCCCTATAAGTAGTATTATGTTATATCTCGTGTTTTCACACCTTTGGAAAATTGAAAATAATTTGGACTTGTATGAAATAAGGTCATAATTGAATTTATGTAACCCTTGAGTTGTTATGAAAGAATATTAATATGGAAGTGTCGAGGAACGCTAAGGGCAAATTTGGGATTTCGAAAATTAGTTTCGGGAATTGCAAAACGGGAATTATAATCCATTGGGCCCAAATAATTGAAAGAAAAATTTGGGCCCAATACTAAGGGGTGGCCGGCCACATAGTGGCCCAAACCCATGGTTAGTAATTAAATTGCCATGTGTTTAATTGGCTTAAGAGATTATATTATATATAGTCATCCCTATCTATTAGAAGACTCAAGAAAACAAGCAAAGCAAGAGCAAAAGACCAAGAACCATTCGGCCCTAGCTAAGCAAAAATCACTTCCAAAAATATTGCCCCTAAAATTTTTCTCTTGGTGAATTTCTACTAAGTTGAGTACCCTTTATAACTTGGTGTAGTTGCTTTGGAAGAAAGAACACTTGGTGCCTCAATTTGATCACTTATTCAAGTGAAGAAGACTTGAAGAAAAGGTAAGAATTCCTACCTTTTTATTGTGTTGTTGAGTTTTGTTTGTGTTGTAGTATATAGAAATGTGTTGATTGTATGGAAAAATGGAAGTTTGCAAGGTGGGTGTGTGGTATGTACATGTAGCCGTGGGTATGGGTGTATTGTATACCTATAATGTATTGAATCCATGTTATATTCTAGTTGTGATTGTGATGAAATGCATATTGGGATTGAAAGATGAATGATTTAGTTGAAGTTGGCAAAGAGGGTTCTTGGCCGTGTGGTATGTTGGCTATGGAATGGAATTGATTAAGTTTGTTTAATGTGTTAGAGTGTTGTTGTGATGTTTGTATTGTAAATGAAGTTAGAATGATATAATTGGTATCGAAATGGAATATTGAAGCTTATGTCGTTTTAGTGCGATTTTACGACATTATGAAAATGAAGTTATTAGGTTGCTAATTATGACAAGTATTGATGAACTTGGAAGAAGGAAACATGTTATGAATACGTATGCCAAAGATTAGGAGTTTTGGATAAATTATGACTTTGGTGGAAAGTTTGTATATTATGTATATCGTGTGTATAATTTAAGGAAACCCATATGAAATGCTTCTAAACTATGTTGTGGTGATCTAGATTGTTAATGAATGTGAAATCATTGATATTAGTTTGAAAGTTAAGGTTAAAGTAAAGGTTATGGCATTATGTCGGCAAGTAGAACTAGTTGTGCCATATTGTGTTTCTAGTGTTTGTTGTTGATGTTGATGTTGTTGTTTGGGTTGTTGTTGATGACTGTGAGCCGAGTTGAATTCTCGGGGGTGCTATATGTATAGGGGAAGTGCTGCCGAAATTTCGGTAGACAAATGTGAACTTAAGTGAATTCGTAGAATCCATAATTTACAATTGGTAAATGTGACCATTTGCAGATTTCTGACGAAACGGGAAGTGGGTTTGGAAAGGCGTAAGGAGCTTGAAAGGTATGTAAAGCTACCCCGATCCTTCTTTTGGCATGCCTAAGTGTTTTAGGATCGGATTCGGGCCTCAAAAGACCTTCTTGGCCATCGGAATCCGCAAGAGAAAATCTCAGTTTTTCCTTCAGTAGAATTGAACCATTTTGATATGCTTTTCCTGAAAGTATGTAGATTTTCTCTAAACTCCTTGAAAAGCTATAGAATGTCCGTAGAACCTTTATAGGTGACCCCATAAGCTTAAAGGGCGTAATTTGAGCCCACCGCCTTGCTTGTTCCGAGGTGGGCCCGCTATTCCCGGTTTTGCCCTTAATGTACTAAAGTCCCCTTTTTGAACGATTTTTGAAAGAAACGTTTCGACTACCCTTCTAATTACCTAACTAATATGGTTTTAAATATTCCATTAAGTCTGATAAATTGTTTTGATACTAGAAACCCATTTACTATGATTCCTTCCGACTTCATCGGATCGGTTTGTCTTTGATATGCCTCATCGAGTCTATGGAAACATTTATGATATTTTACTTGCATTAGTTTCTCACGACTCTATTCGTGGATGCCCCAATGTTTCCCACACTGAGCCTGGGCCAGGATATGTTGTCAAGCGTAATCCCCTGCATTGTTCGCCGTGCCTCGATGTGAGGGGGCAGGTATATGCGTACATGGGTTTGTGGAGTATGTTGTGCCATGTACGTTTGTTCTGATATGATTTACTATGGCCATCTGATATGACATATTATGTTACGGGGTTATGCCCCTATTCTGATTTTTCTGTGTTGTGGCACCAGCGTCGGAAGGGTGGCCACGTTCTGTCTGCCGAGTCCCTTGGCAGGGGCCGGATTTGATATGACATATGTTCTGTACACACTCTGCATGTTTTGGAAATATGTATCTGATACTTTGGATTTTCCGTTTACTTTCTGTATGTTCTGCACCAGTTATGATTTTGTTTCTGCAGCTCAGGCTTTACATATTCAGTACATATTTCGTACTGACCCCCTTTCTTCGGGGGCTGCGTTTTCATGCCGCGCAGGTACCGACGACAGGTTTGCTGATCCGTCTGCTTAGGATCTCATTCTGCTATTCTTGGAGCGCTCTTTTATTCAGAGCCATCTTTTGGTATAGTTTGTCACTTCTATATATGTATATTCTCGTTCATGGGTACGGCGGGGCCCTGTCCCGTCATATGATTCTGTCGGTTTGTTAGAGGTCTGTGGACATGTTATGGGTCGGGATCTTTCTGTACAGTTGGGTGCTTGTGTTGTGTTTGGGCGATCCCCTTCGCCGCGGCGGCCGGTCCGCATATATTTAGATGTTGCTTTGTTGGCCCTGTGAGGCCTTTGTTGGTATTTTCTGCGTGCAGGATATATGGGATAGTCCATAAAACAAAGGAAACTCTGCCAAAATTTTTCTAAAAATTAGCTAAATTTGAAATAAAGCCTTGTCGGCTTCTGCCATATACTAGAATGCGTTTGAGTGCCCAGATCGGGCACTAGTCATGGCCTACGGGGTTGGGTCGTGACAAAAGTGGTATCAGAGCGGTTCGTCCTCGGAATGTCTACAGACCGTGTCTAGTAGAGTCTTGTTTGTCGGTGTGTTGTGCACCATACCTATAAACATGAGGCTACAGGGCATTTAGGATACTACCCTTCTTTCTGTCTTAGATCGTGCGATAGAGCTGTGTTATCAGGATGATTCCTCCCTAAAGAATTGTTACATTTGCAGTTATGCCTCCAAAGAAGGCGACAGCGGCCCAAAAGGCCAAGGCAGCAGCTGCGGGAGAGACTAGTCGGGCCCAGAGGGTTACCAGGGCCCATGCTCATATTGCTCCTGATATTTTGCCCCCGGCAGAGGGCTCTTCCACCCCGCCACGCGTAGAGGATATTGGAGCAGCAGCGGCTGCAGGTCGAGGGGCGGCTCCACCGCCAGCTCCCGAGATTCCAGTACCTGAGCCTCCAGCTCCACGGCCAGGGACTGAGGATCAGACTATGAGAGAGGCAGTCCAGCTATTGACTAGACTTGTTGCAGGACAGGTTCAGGGGCACGGACTGGGAGGTGACCGGGCTTACAGGCGTGACAGTTCGAGAACCCGTGAGTTCTTAACTTGTGGCCCTCCAGAGTTCTTTGGGACAAAGCCCGAGGAGGATCCCGAGGAGTTCATCAGGAAGATGCGGCGCACCTTACAGTTTATTAATGCTTCCACGACAGAGTCAGTCACATTGGCTTCTTACCGGTTGTATGATATAGCGGTAAATTGGTACGAGTCATGGGAGTTATCCAGAGGCGACGGCGCTCCCCCAGCAGTTTGGGATGATTTTTCTCAGGCTTTTCTTAGCCACTTTCTGCCTCCGGAGCTACGGCGAGCCAAGGCTGACAGATTCTTATTGCTGAGACAGAGGGGTCGCAGTGTTCGAGAGTACAGTATGGAGTTCGACTCATTGGCCCGATACGCACCTGCTGTGGTAGCTACTATGGCTGACAGGATGCACAGGTACATTATGGGGCTGGACCGTTATTTTGTCGATAGTTGTTTGGTATTGGCTGCTCAGCCCGGCATGGATATTGCCCGGATTCAGGCCCACGCCCAGGGCATGGAGGACCGGCATAGGGAGCGTCATCCTGATAGGAGCCAGGATCGGAGACAGCCCAAGAGGGCTAGATCATCTGGGTATTCTGGAGATTCTCGGGGCAGGCAGCCTCAGCAGCCGCAGCAGCCTAGCAGACATCTATCCCAGCCGGCACAGAGCGCACCTCCACAGCCTACAGGTCGCAGATTTGATAGCCCAGGTTATTCAGGAGCAGGTCAGAGCTCCAGGGCTTCAGGTTCGCGGACAGACAGGGGTTCTGGTCAGACGAGGCCACCTAGGCCTCAGTGTTCTTATTGTGGCAGATACCATCCTGGGGAGTGCTACAGAGCCACCGGTGCATGTTTTTCTTGTGGCCGTCAGGGCCATTCTGTGAGAGATTGCCCGTATAAGGGTAGTTCGGGTGGTGCAGCGCAGCCTACCGGATCAGCCGCCGGGTCTTCATCTTCATCAGTGGCTATGCGCCCTACGGGGCCAGGTACTTCAGCACCAGCGGGTCGCGGCAGAGGCCGTGGTGGAGCTTCTAGTACTAGCGGTCCTTCGAACCGCATTTATGCTCTGTCCAGCCGCCAGGATCAGGAGGCATCGCCTAATGTCGTTACAGGTACATTATTGGTTTTCTCTCGGTCTGTGTATGCATTGATTGATCCAGGTTCGACTTTGTCATATATTTCGCCTCTGGTTGCTTGTAAAATTGGTATAACGTCTGAACCTATAGAGCCGTTTGAGGTAGCCACACCGATTGGGGACTTTGTTGTAGCAAAACAGGTATATAAAGACTGTTCTGTAATTGTATGTGGCCGTGACACTAAGGCAGATCTGGTGGAGTTAGATATGGTCGAGTTCGATGTTATTATGGGGATGGACTGGCTAGCCTCCTGTTATGCCAATGTTGACTGCCAAAATAAGGTGGTTCGTTTCCAGTTTCCCGGGGAGTCAGTTCTAGAATGGGCCGGTAATACAGCATCGCCGAAAGGTAAGTTTATTTCATACCTTAAGGCGAAGAAAATGATCAGGAAGGGTTATTTTTATCATCTGGTTCGGGTACAAGACTTGACAGCAGAAACGCCGACTCTTCAGTCAGTTCCCGTGGTTAATGAATTTCCAGATGTGTTTCCAGAAGAGCTTCCAGGCCTTCCTCCAGAGCGGGAGATAGATTTTACTATTGATTTGCTTCCAGATACTCAGCCGATATCTATTCCCCCATACAAAATGGCACCGGCAGAATTGAAAGAACTGAAAGAGCAGTTGAAGGATCTGTTAGAAAAAGGCTTCATTAGACCCAGCACTTCGCCTTGGGGAGCCCCGGTATTATTTGTGCGTAAGAAAGACGGGTCGTTGCGTATGTGTATTGATTATCGACAGCTGAATAAGGTAACCATAAAGAATAAATACCCCCTCCCCAGAATTGACGATTTATTTGATCAGTTGCAGGGCGCCAAGTATTTTTCGAAGATAGATCTTCGGTCTGGCTATCATCAGGTACGGGTACGGGAGGCCGATATTCCTAAGACAGCATTCCGGACTAGATATGGGCATTATGAATTCAGAGTTATGTCTTTTGGGCTGACTAATGCTCCTGCGGTATTCATGGATCTAATGAACCGGGTATTCAGGCCATTCTTGGATATGTTCATAATTGTATTTATCGATGACATTCTGGTATATTCTCGGTCCGAGGCAGAGCACGCAGATCATCTGAGAGCGGTATTAGGGGTACTTCGGCATCAGAAATTATATGCAAAATTTTCTAAATGTGAATTCTGGCTGGCTTCAGTGGCATTCCTGGGCCATATTATTGCAGCTGATGGTGTCCGGGTGGATACACAGAAGATTGATGCCGTGAAAAATTGGCCCAGACCCACGACGCCCACAGAGATACGTAGTTTCCTGGGGTTAGCAGGCTATTACAGAAGATTTGTGGAAATATTTGCTTCGATTTCAGCGCCTTTGACAAGGCTAACTCAGAAGGGAGCCAAGTTCCAGTGGACTGATGCTTGTGAACGAAGCTTCCAGTTGCTGACCACAGCCCCAGTTCTGACTCTTCCAGAGGGACCCGATGGATATGTTAGTTATTGTGACGCTTCTGGCGTGGGATTAGGCTGTGTATTGATGCAGCACGGCAGAGTTATAGCTTATGCTTCTCGGCAATTGAAAAAGCATGAAAAGAATTATCCTACTCACGATCTGGAGCTTGCAGCGGTGATCCATGCCCTGAAGATATGGAGACATTACTTATATGGCGTTCATGTTGATATCTATACAGATCATAAGAGTCTCCAGTATATTTTCAGGCAGAAAGAGCTTAATTTGCGGCAGCGGAGGTGGCTGGAGCTCCTGAAAGACTATGATGTGGATATTCTGTATCATCCGGGCAAGGCTAATGTTGTTGCAGATGCGCTTAGCCAGAAATCTATGGCCAGCTTGGTCGATTTACAGCCAGACAGGAGAGAGATAGTACGTGACATTCATCAGTTGGCTAATCTTGGGGTTCGTCTGGTCGATTCTGGAGGTACACAGATTTCTGTCCGAGGGGTTTCTGAATCATCTATTAAGGAAGATATCAAACGGCATCAATATGAAGATCCTGTTTTGGCACAATACAGAGACACAGCCTATGATAAGGAGAAGACTCCGTTCGAGTTCACTCCGGACGGGACTTTATTATTCAGGGGCAGGTTGTGTGTACCTGACATTGCAGGTCTTCGGCAGCAGGTTATGAGCGAGGCACACTATGCTCGCTATTCGGTCCATCCTGGGTCTACGAAGATGTACCATGATCTCCGATGCTTATACTGGTGGGATGGCATGAAACGGGACATCGCAGAGTTCGTCGCCCAGTGTCCCAATTGTCAGCAGGTCAAGATTGAACACCAGAAACCGGGTGGACTGTTGCAGGAAATGGAAATTCCGATGTGGAAGTGGGAGATCATTAATATGGACTTCATTACAGGGTTGCCTCGCACTCCACGGAAGTATGATTCCATCTGGGTTATTGTTGATAGGCTGACAAAATCAGCCCATTTTCTCCCCGTCAGGACTACCTATTCCGCCGAGGATTATGCCAGGCTTTATATTAAAGAAATAGTGAAGCTTCATGGAGTTCCTATATCTATTATCACTGACAGAGGTGCTCAGTTCACGGCGAACTTCTGGAGATCTTTTCAGGAAGGATTAGGGACTCAGCTGAGCCTGAGCACAGCTTTTCATCCTCAGAGTGACGGACAGGCCGAGCGCACTATCCAGACACTTGAAGATATGTTGCGGGCCTGCGTTATTGATTTCAGAGGCAGCTGGGAGGATCACTTGCCATTGATTTAATTTTCTTATAATAACAGCTACCATTCCAGCATCCAGATGGCTCCGTACGAGGCTTTATATGGTAGGAAATGCAGGTCACCTATTGGCTGGTTTGATATTGGCGAGACAGAATTAATCGGCCCAGATATGATCCAGCAGGCAGTTGATAAGGTGAAACTTATCCGGGAGCGACTATTGGCAGCCCAGAGTCGACAGAAATCATACGCTGATAAACGGCGTCGTCCTTTGGAATTCCAGGTTGGTGATTTGGTATTTCTGAAGGTATCGCCTATGAAAGGCGTGATGCGGTTCGGCAGAAAGGGGAAACTTAGCCCGCGTTATATTGGGCCTTATTTGATTGTGCGGAAAATTGGGAATGTCGCCTATGAGTTAGATTTGCCATCTGATTTGGAAGCGGTACATTCGGTATTCCATGTGTCTATGCTCCGCAAATGCATTGGTGATCCCTCCAGAATATTCCCTGCGGATGATATTCAGGTGACGGAGCAGTTATCTTATGAGGAGCAGCCCGTAGCTATTTTGGACCGTCAGGTACGGAGGCTCCGTAATAAGGATGTAGCCTCTGTTAAGGTACTGTGGCGGAACGAGAATAGGGAGGAAATGACCTGGGAGTCCGAGGAAGAAATGAAGAAGAAATATCCTCATCTGTTCCCTATGCCCACAGGTAACCTTGAATCCCTACTTAATTTCATTTCAATGCCAATCGTATGTCATATGTGTTGTTTGTAACCATGAACTCCCCCAAAGTGTTTTCAAACCCTATAAGATTAATTTTACATTCGAGGACGAATGTTCTAAAGGGGGGGAGGATGTTATATCCCGTGTTTTCACACCTTTGGAAAATTGGAAATAATTTGAACTTGTATGAAATAAGGTCATAATTGAATTTATGTAACCCTTGAGTTGTTATGAAAGAATATTAATATGGAAGTGTCGAGGAACGCTAAGGGCAAATTTGGGATTTCGAAAATTAGTTTCGGGAATTGCAAAACGGGAATTATAATCCATTGGGCCCAAATAATTGAAAGAAAAATTTGGGCCCAATACTAAGGGGTGGCCGGCCACATAGTGGCCCAAACCCATGGTTAGTAATTAAATTGCCATTTGTTTAATTGGCTTAAGAGATTATATTATATATAGTCATCCCTATCTATTAGAAGACTCAAGAAAATAAGCAAAGCAAGAGCAAAAGACCAAGAACCATTCGGCCCTAGCTAAGCAAAAATCACTTCCAAAAATATTGCCCCTAAAATTTTTCTCTTGGTGAATTTCTACTAAGTTGAGTACCCTTTATAACTTGGTGTAGTTGCTTTGGAAGAAAGAACACTTGGTGCTTCAATTTGATCACTTATTCAAGTGAAGAAGACTTGAAGAAAAGGTAAGAATTCCTACCTTTTTATTGTGTTGTTGAGTTTTGTTTGTGTTGTAGTATATAGAAATGTGTTGATTGTATGGAAAAATGGAAGTTTGCAAGGTGGGTGTGTGGTATGTACATGTAGCCGTGGGTATGGGTGTATTGTATACCTATAATGTATTGAATCCATGTTATATTCTAGTTGTGATTGTGATGAAATGCATATTGGGATTGAAAGATGAATGATTTAGTTGAAGTTGGCAAAAAGGGTTCTTGGCCGTGTGGTATGTTGGCTATGGAATGGAATTGATTAAGTTTGTTTAATGTGTTAGAGTGTTGTTGTGATGTTTGTATTGTAAATGAAGTTAGAATGATATAATTGGTATCGAAATGGAATATTGAAGCTTATGTCGTTTTAGTGCGATTTTACGACATTATGAAAATGAAGTTATTAGGTTGCTAATTATGACAAGTATTGATGAACTTGGAAGAAGGAAACATGTTATGAATACGTATGCCAAAGATTAGGAGTTTTGGATAAATTATGACTTTGGTGGAAAGTTTGTATATTATGTATATCGTGTGTATAATTTAAGGAAACCCATATGAAATGCTTCTAAACTATGTTGTGGTGATCTAGATTGTTAATGAATGTGAAATCATTGATATTAGTTTGAAAGTTAAGGTTAAAGTAAAGGTTATGGCATTATGTCGGCAAGTAGAACTAGTTGTGCCATATTGTGTTTCTAGTGTTTGTTGTTGATGTTGATGTTGTTGTTTGGGTTGTTGTTGATGACTGTGAGCCGAGTTGAATTCTCGGGGGTGCTATATGTATAGGGGAAGTGCTGCCGAAATTTCGGTAGACAAATGTGAACTTAAGTGAATTCGTAGAATCCATAATTTACAATTGGTAAATGTGACCATTTGCAGATTTCTGACGAAACGGGAAGTGGGTTTGGAAAGGCGTAAGGAGCTTGAAAGGTATGTAAAGCTACCCGATCCTTCTTTTGGCATGCCTAAGTGTTTTAGGATCGGATTCGGGCCTCAAAAGACCTTCTTGGCCATCGGAATCCGCAAGAGAAAATCTCAGTTTTTCCTTCAGTAGAATTGAACCATTTTGATATGCTTTTCCTGAAAGTATGTAGATTTTCTCTAAACTCCTTGAAAAGCTATAGAATGTCCGTAGAACCTTTATAGGTGACCCCATAAGCTTAAAGGGCGTAATTTGAGCCCACCGCCTTGCTTGTTCCGAGGTGGGCCCGCTATTCCCGGTTTTGCCCTTAATGTACTAAAGTCCCCTTTTTGAACGATTTTTGAAAGAAACGTTTCGACTACCCTTCTAATTACCTAACTAATATGGTTTTAAATATTCCATTAAGTCTGATAAATTGTTTTGATACTAGAAACTCATTTACTATGATTCCTTCCGACTTCATCGGATCGGTTTGTCTTTGATATGCCTCATCGAGTCTATGGAAACATTTATGATATTTTACTTGCATTAGTTTCTCACGACTCTATTCGTGGATGCCCCAATGTTTCCCACACTGAGCCTGGGCCAGGATATGTTGTCAAGCGTAATCCCCTGCATTGTTCGCCGTGCCTCGATGTGAGGGGGCAGGTATATGCGTACATGGGTTTGTGGAGTATGCTGTGCCATGTACGTTTGTTCTGATATGATTTACTATGGTCATCTGATATGACATATTATGTTACGGGGTTATGCCCCTATTCTGATTTTTATGTGTTGTGGCACCAGCGTCGGAAGGGTGGCCACGTTCTGTCTGCCGAGTCCCTTGGCAGGGGCCGGATTTGATATGACATATGTTCTGTACACACTCTGCATGTTTTGGAAATATGTATCTGATACTTTGGATTTTCCGTTTACTTTCTGTATGTTCTGCACCAGTTATGATTTTGTTTCTGCAGCTCAGGCTTTACATATTCAGTACATATTTCGTACTGACCCCCTTTCTTCGGGGGCTGCGTTTTCATGCCGCGCAGGTACCGACGACAGGTTTGCTGATCCGTCTGCTTAGGATCTCATTCTGCTATTCTTGGAGCGCTCTTTTATTCAGAGCCATCTTTTGGTATAGTTTGTCACTTCTATATATGTATATTCTCGTTCATGGGTACGGCGGGGCCCTGTCCCGTCATATGATTCTGTCGGTTTGTTAGAGATCTGTGGACATGTTATGGGTCGGGATCTTTCTGTACAGTTGGGTGCTTGTGTTGTGTTTGGGCGATCCCCTTCGCCGCGGCGGCCGGTCCGCATATATTTAGATGTTGCTTTGTTGGCCCTGTGAGGCCTTTGTTGGTATTTTCTGCGTGCAGGATATATGGGATAGTCAATAAAACAAAGGAAACTCTGCCAAAATTTTTCTAAAAATTAGCTAAATTTGAAATAAAGCCTTGTCGGCTTCTGCCATATACTAGAATGCGTTTGAGTGCCCAGATCGGGCACTAGTCATGGCCTACGGGGTTGGGTCGTGACAAAAACTTCTACTTCTTTTGAGCTTGTTCATATGGGCATATGGGGTCCCTACAAAACTACTACATATGATGGTAACAAGTACATCTTAACTCTGGTTGATGATTTTTCTAGAATGACATGGATATTTCTTTTTAAGCTCAAGTCTGATGTTTGTTTAGTTATATAGCAATTTCTTGTGTATGTGATGTCACAACCTATTTTGCCTAAGCCGTGCGGGCACTTACCTTCCCACCTCGGTAAGCGAACCCTCAACCCAACAGTAAATAAAGTCACAAACATAACTAATTAAGCGGAAAAGAATAGATAAGTAAGTCTCACAATAGATATATATATATAGTAGAATAGTTTGGAATAACAATGATACCTCCAGGGTCTAGTCTGAATAATACAAGAGCATCTAAACGGGAAATAATACAGGTCTGGAATAATAATACATAAGTGTCTTTGTCTCTGAATAAAATAGGACATACGATAGAGAAGTCTTCAAGGCAGCGAACGGCCATGCTCACTCTGGAAACTCGGAGATAATGCTGAAATGACTATCAGCCACGCATCATAAAAGTGGATCCGACCTGATACTTTGTATTCATAAAAGAATGTAGCAAGTGCAGGTCACTATAATACAACAGTACTGGTAGGCATCATCAGCCGACCACGCATAGCTAACGCAATTCAGATAATAAAGCAGATAGGCAGACAAACCAACAAGTACAATCAAACATAATTGGAACCAAGTACACGTCATTGCCTAGGTAAAGCATCTAATCCCAATTGTTCCAAGTCTGAATATATCAAGTCCGAATCCAACATCACAAGTACAACACCAAAATCATCTCAAATCAAGCCATAATGCAATGCAATGCAATAGTGTATGAATGCAATCCAATGCCATCAAAATGCGGTGTACACATGTATTCTGGACGGAAATATCGACGTCTCGGTAGCACAACCTAGTGTGACTCGCGAAGTCTAAGTGCCACCCGTCCCGAATCTTTGCCCACCAAGCAGACGGGACCCCGAATCTTTACCCATGGGGCTCACCTGCACCACTCTAGGGGACCTACAGAGTCCATGCACTCAACGATTCCGGAACTAACATCGGATATCGGCCATGCACTCAACGATTCCGGAACTAACATCGGATATCGGCCATGCAATCAAAGATTCCAGAACTAACATCGGATATCGACCATCTCACGTCACTCAAGTAAAATCGAGCCCAGCTCATCAAGTGTTGCATCAAATATCATCAGTATCTCAACAGTGTATTATGAAAGTGAGAGTGCGTGCAATGCATGTATCAACGTCAATAATCATGCTCAATATCACAAGTACCAACAATGGGTACGCCCACAATATATCCGAATCACAAATACTAACAGCGGGTAGGCCTACAATATATCTGAATTACAAGTACCAACAGTGGGTACGCTAACAATATATTCGAACCATAAGTACCAACAGTGGGTACGCCAACAATATCCTAATCAAGATGATAAAACAGAATCCAACATCTATCAACAACTCATGGCATCAAGCCAACATAATAGAATAATCAAATCACAACATAACGGGGTGGCTAGCCCTAAACACGCAACAGGGCCCAACCTAAGCCAATATCCAACCTAACTTCATACCCGAAGGTTCATATGTTTTTTCCGACAATATAATCTAAATATGCGCTTCGCTATACGAAGTCTCACCAAGGGTAAGCCATAACCTACCTCGATGGCCAAACCACAAAACCAATAACTCACTCCTTTGCCTTGCCTTTCCGCTGAACCTCAGAACCAAAGTAGCCTAAGCATAATAAAAATCTAGATTAGAAATCATGAAAAATGATACTAATATTGCTACTATTCAATTTAAGGCAATTCTAACCCTAGAAATTGGGAAAAGGGCCCACAAGGGCAAAATGGGAAATTCGGAAGCAAAATTCCAAATTAAGTACTAGGTGATCATAACCCAACCACTAATTGCTGATTTAAGTCAAGAATTAGTCTAATTTCTAATTTCAAGCAAAACCCCCAAATTGGGTATAAATCCTAACTCTTTGATTCCGAAATTCAACACTAAAAATGGAAGATATATGATTAACAAGCTTAGATTCATCAAAATCTACCATAAACCCCATCAATTTTATCATTAATAAGCTTACGAAAAATGTTCATCAAAACCCTCTTTCAACTTCCCTAACTAAGGGATTATTAAAGGGAAGGGGGAATAGAGAATTATTATGATTAAAGGAAGTTGTCACGACCCAAACCGATGAGCCACGACGAGCACCCCTAAACTCGGTCCCACACTGTACTAAGAAACTTGGTGGCCCACTTTGACTGATATTCCACAGGTACCGTTCGCGGTAGCATTTATACGATAGATCTTATCTCAGAATTCCACGAAACATGCATATGGATATGTATATGTAAGAATACTAGCAGAGAATGACAACGCAGACCAACTTGGTCACCATATATACTGTTCACAAAATTAAGGACAACTGAAAGCACATGATGACCCCCACTATATATACACTGTCAACAGACCTCTATGGAATATAGACTATAAAGAGGACAGGACAAGGCCCTGCCATACCCATATATGTACATGTCAAAAGGCATACCAAAGGGTTGTAGCTTCGGTCCAAATGGAGCTTGCTGGCTGGAACTGGAAAGAGGTCCTACGGGTCTGGCTCACTCGGCTGGCAATCTGAACCTGTGGGAATGAACGCAGCGTCCATAGGAAGGGACGTCAGTACGAGTAATGTACTGATTATGTAAGGCATGAACAGTAATATAATAAGACATATGGAGCATAACATGAGATAAGGAAATAACCTGTACATTTGGATGCCTCTTAGGGCGGATACCATGCATACTTAACTTTAAAGAAAACATTTCTCATATACACACACACACACATATATATATATATAACATAATCATTAGCCCGCGTTCGGGCCTCCCGCGTCCGGGGTAATCATCTCACGCCGCCCACTAGTGGTGCTGCCCGTCCCATATAGACACGGTGTATAAGCCGCCCGCCTTAGCGGTGCTGCCCGTCCCTCTAGGCACGGTGTAATCATCATCATATACCTAACATGAAGTATGCCTTGGAACTCAAGTAAAAACTGTAACTCTATCAGAGTGACGTAAGGTCGGTAACCTCCGATTGTATTATGGAACATCATAATTGTCATGTCTCGCCTTAAAGGAACTAGCATTATGAGGTTAGACTATCAATAATGAATAACATCAAGGGAAAACATAGAATAAGATCATAAATCTCATTAAGCGTAAATTCATAAACGTTGAATCTTTAGAAATAGAGTCATCATCATCATCATTATTATCATAAAACACATCTCATCTCTATCTCATACGGTGCTCTTAATAATCTTGAGCTTTGAACTCTTGGGACGTAAGAAGGTCTTGGAAATATAAGGAAGACAATAATATAAGAATCATGCCTTTGAAGGAAAGGGGACTAGCCTTAACATACCTAAATATTCACGTTTCGGATCTTCCACCTATTTCCGGTCTCATAATCTACATATAAGACCATTCATGCTATAATTAGGTCCATTGTTATATACTTATCCTAATCCTCCAAATAAATTTTTCTAGAATCAGCCGAAATTTCGGCATCATCTCCTCTGTTTATAGGCCTAGCCCAAAATCATAATTCAGCAACCAACAACAACAACATCAATACCAACATTAACAACATCACTTTCAACACCAATATGTGCCACAATACATCCCACACACTGTTTTCCCACTTCCATAACTAACCAACTTACTATACAATTATCTAACGGCTTTATCTTCGTAAATAAGCCTTAAATAATACCAAAAGATAAAGATTCATACCTTGTTCTTTTCCAAACGACTAGGTGCAATGAACCAACCAGACTGACCTAGTGGATAAATCAGAAATATAGAAACAAAAACAGCAATTAGACCAGAGAATGTGATTGCATTATAAGGTATCAATTGAAAAGATCGAGCTTGAATCCAAGCCAAATACAGCGCAAAATAATGTCGTGATCTCAACTACGCACTATCCGAGCCTTGATTAAGCAAAATCACTTCAAACCCTCAACTTTTTTATGACATAATTTCCCTTTGTGTTGCTGCTCTCAATCTGATTATATTTTGGTGAAAAAAATGGGGTTTTGCCCCTTTTATAAGGTTCAAATTCAGGTGGGGTCACTGTAGCAGGTCGGTTACTGTAGCAGTTACTGTAGAACGCATTTCTGCTCTGTCAGCCGAACTTGTAACGTCCATAATTCTCTACTCCGATGCCTATCGATGAGCGGTTTGTTGAGTTGGAAACTAGACTCGACAAACTTCATTTTAGGATTTTATTTCACATCAAAACACTTCATATGCTAAGAGATATTCTTCCCTCAGTTTGGACAAAAATTACCACACGAAACTTTACTCATCTTTTCTCCAAAGTCGTGCTATTCCATTTCTTTCACTCATTTCCTTATAAATCCTTCATGTATACCTTATATACATCATTCACTCATTAAATACACTCAATAATGCTTGCTCCTTATATTCTGAAGTTGTTTTACTTAACCATAACTCAACCTACTTATGTTTCAAATTTGATAAGTGCTTCTTCGAAGATATGGGGTGTAACTTTCTTCCCCCCTCAAAAACATTCGTCCTTGAATGTTGTATTGCACCGATCCTCAATATCTTCATTGAATTTTTTTGTTCAATTACCATATACTTATAGTATAATTTGGTTAGTTTCGTCCTGTTCTTTCTTAGCTCTTTATCAAATTCATTTGGGAGTCGTACAGTCTTCAATCCTCGTGTATATAATCACAACTCAACTAGTATTCCGTTCTCATTATGTCTACATTCCTGTGGTTTAACTGGCCACGCCACGGGTACTCACCGTCCTGCGAGCGTCCTTCCTCTTCGTTCCTCATTTCGTTGATAACTCCCTTGCTCGAATACAGCACTTTCTTTTGTTGACTCCTCCGATACTATCTTGGCTATCCCTCCTTGTACTTGTTGAGCTTAGATACATGCTAGATTATCCCCTCATAATTCATCAATCAAGCTCTCTGATTCATCGTAATTTTTCTTATACTAACGTCCAGTTGCTTGTTCGGCGGTACTCTGCTACTGACAAATCCTTACTCTTAATGGTTACGTTTCTTCAACCATCCGTCTTAATTCCTTTTCATGATCAGTTATAATCACATTCTCAATACAATCTCTTAAATACGTACATTCCTAATGTTCTATCACCATCTTTCCTCGTAGCAGGATTACATATTGCGATGAACCAATAATCATAGTTCGGACTGGTCTATAGCTCACAATATCTTTGAGTTCTTATCAAAACTCTCCCTTTAATTCCCTTGCCTCAAATATTGCAATATAACTTATAATTATAAAGTTAGGGCAATTCTCACTTTACCACAACTTCTTTTCCAACATTGGTATGGTATACTTACCCTTGACTTCCTTATTCCAGTGATCACTTAGTTAGCTGTCATTCCTTGTTGGCTTTCCGGTGTGTCCATTTCCATCTGCGGGCATAACCTTATGCTGATGGTTCATATAATTCTATAATACATACCCTTATGCTCAGTATGGTTAGTGACCCGTGATATACTTTTTAATTTCTGGTGATGCTGCTGCCTTTCTATCTGCACCCACATCGTTCTTCCTCTCTTTAGAGATCGCCACACCGCTTATCGTTACTCCTTTTGTTAAGATTCTCATATTTTTCCTTAACATCAAGATTTTCTTCCGTGGTAACACAAAGTGTCCTTTGTACTCATCATCCATTTCGTCATTCTCTTCGTAGTAAGCTTGCAGACCTTTCTTACTCTCCTTATTACTCTTTAGGGTACGTCGCTGCTTATTTAGGTGCGGCACAAATTTCCCTGGTCTAAAAATATCATATCTTACACCTGCATGAAGTATTCTCTTGATCCATTTTAATTCCTTTTCATACCGGCTTTGTGGTATGCTTGTCTTTAATTCGTTTCTGCTCCCTCTTAATGCATTCTTGATATGCCACTACGTCCCAAATTTTGTCCTATTTAAGCTAACATCTTTCTTTTCTTGGAATTTTGACAATGCCATACCTCGTTTCAGAACTAGATCTGCTCTTCCCCCCTTTTTAAGGTGTTCTTATACACTAGTAACTCCCGAGTATAATTAGTCATCGGCCAACCCTAACGATCCTCCAACTCTTTTAGTCTCTTATAATACCGGAATTCTCTCATCGTATAGCTTGACTTATTTTCCTTTCTGCTAATCGAGGGCTTTGCATTTAAACGAAACGTTTATGCATTACAGATCCATTCTCACTGCCTTCTTTAAGGCCCTTCTACTTCTACCTTTTATGACTGAACATTTCTCGAATTAACGGATTAATGGGGACATTGGAATCCATCAAAACATTTTACGGAGCGTTTGGTCACACTTCGCTCTTTTTATCCCTCGTCTTCCTCCACGACTATTATCGCTGAAGTTCTTCTTACTCTGAGTTTCCAGTTCACTTTACGTCTACAATATATTATTGAGAGTTAATATGCTACACTCTTCCACTTCCACTATCAATCCTTTTATTTACTTAGGTCACTCATCCGGAATTTTCCTCAACTGCTTATTTGCATCCCACCTATGCGTTGTAGTTCTTCCAGTGTTCTGCCACTTCTTGTTCGTGTCGTGAAATCCTTGCAAATATGCTCTCTTTTTCCTTCTCCTTCCTGTCGTTAAGGCTAGTCCATACTCATGAATATTTCCTATACACCCTTCTATTTCCTTTATAATCCAATCTCGGTATTCCTTATCCTCATCCCATGTCATTGATGTACTACCTCCCGGTTAGCTTTGTTAGTTCATTATCCTCTCGCTTGTCCTTGGTGATTACTCAATTTTTCTTTTCTTCCCTTCTCCTTCTCCTCTCCTTTTGACCAGCCTATTAGTGTACCTTTCCTACTTTCATCCTCAAACCTTCCTTGAGTTCCTTCCTCCTCGAGCGCCCTTCTCCACTTGTTACTTTATAGTATTGACCCTGAAGTTCGTGAAATATTCCTTTAAACGTGCAAATCCATTCTATTCTTAAATTTTATTTTATTTTTATTTTTAGGAAAGCTTCGCCATTTCCGAGGTAACCGTGTCAGTATGACTACACATTTATCCCTTTATATACTTGTTGAGAACTGGAAATCTCTTAGTATCATTGCAAGGCCTGATCATTCTCTCTCTTACTTCACATCCCTATTTGTGGTTACTATTCTATAGTCCCACTTATCGAAGTCTATTTTCTGACCCCACACATTTACCTTTTGTTCCTTATACTTTTTCCTTTGCTCTAGACATTCTAATCTTCTACTTCCTATATACGTACTTTCTTCCTTTCCCTGATGTTATTGCATTAAGACTTTCCAACTCTAACCTGTAGTGAAAACAACATCAACTTACCTTGTAACATTTGTCACTTGAACTTCACTACCCTGTTCGATTAATGCCTTCAGTACATAGCAACGTCGGTTGCTGGGACACACATACCAGCTGGCGCAGCCACATATGGGATGTCATACACATACATATATATGTTTACTAACGCCTCGCTTACAAAGTATTTCCGAATACTATTCGAACTCATCCTAATTCTACAGCTGTGATGCACCTTCTTTCTCTTTGCCGGTCTAGTCCGCCTTGTCCTTCGCGACCTATTAGGGTTTCCAACCACTCTACATACTCCAATTTCCCTTAGACTACTCTAGCTTCTCATCTGTCTCTTATGTCTGAATTTGTAGGACTCTTAGTACACTTCCCAGGGGGTCACCCATCCTAGTATAACTCTCACCCCAGCACGCTTAACCTTGGAGTGCTAATGGGATCCGGTGTGCTAGTGCTGGTACGATCGCATCCACCCTACTGCGTGACCTTTATCACATGGCCTAGAACAAGTTGAAGTTCTAACGGATTCCAATAAATTCTCGTAATGCATCTCCCTCCAGATTAGAAAGGATATCTTACTCTTCCGACTAAGTTGTCACGCCCCGAACCTGGGCCTGGACGTAACATGGCACCCGGTGCCTGACTGCATGTGACCGAGCGAACCAACTGGCTGGCTGAATCAACATGTGATACAAAAACATAACTAATTTATAAAATAAAACTAACACATGCTGATTAACTAAAAGTCTGACTGAAATATCATAATGCGGAAATACTTAGACAATCTGAACATATCTGAAAGTAGCCAACATGGCTAAACCAAAACAACTGAACAACTGCCAACAAGGCTAACATAATAAATATTTGACTGTCTGAACTGTTTCTATGAAGCCTCTAAGAATACTGAATAATAGAGCTGTCTATAAACTGAAATAACTAGATAGCTGACAACGCCCCGAAGGAATTTGGGGCTCACCAGTAGCTGATACGTGCACTCTTAAAGAGCTGAGTCGTCAACCTGTATATCGTTGTCTGCATCGCGAGATGCAGGCCCCCAAGCAGTAAAAGGGGCATCAGCACATTTGAATTGTATTGGTATGTAAAGCAACAGAAGCAATAAAATACTGGAACTGGAACTGAAACTGATAATTGTAACTGTAATAGCAAAGAAGTAGAGATATGAATACTCCCTGCTCTATATCTGAATCATCTATATTATCTATGCTTGTATACGCGGGGCCTCAGCCCAATAATAAATGCAAGCTATGGTCTCGGCCTAGTAGTGCGTCAGTCAATGGCCTCGGCCATGTATACGTATACACAAGACTGTGTTGTGCCCTCGGGCAAAATCACATATGTATAATTATGGTTAATTAATAAGGACTGAGACCATAACAACAATGAACAATGCTGAACTGAAATAGACATGCTGGACTGAATTGAAAAAACTGACTGTTTCTAAGCATACTGAATTTCTAGACCGAGACTCATGTGGTAACAATACATAAGTCTATAAAGATTTCGTGCTGAGTTCATGATATTCAAATTGACAACCATGAACGAATTCTGTAACTGCAACCCTAGAAGATAATAGTTCTACAACATATCATGAAACTAGGGCTAAACTGTACTTTGAGTCAAATTACTGACTAGTATGAAGAATGAGGCGTAGGGAGAATCATGAACATTCCCTAACGTAGATAGTTAGCCTCACATACCCTAATTCCATCCTTTGAGCGTAATACAATGTTCGTCAACCCTTTCAACTTTGATTTATATCAATACAAGTCAAAGGGATTCTATATTAGCAATAATATTCATGCTTTGGTCATCTAAGCATTTTATCAAACACTTAGTGGGCATAAAGCTCCACAATCTCCATTAATGGTGTTTCTTTACCCAATTTCCATTCTATTACTTCTAGGTGATTCTACAATATCAATTAGGTGTAATTAACATCATTCTCCATCACCCATATCATTATACCAATCTCAAGTCAACAATCCAAAACCCTACTATAGTTCGTGTAATTCTCTTTACTAAACCCATTTACTATTCTCCCAAGAACTCATCAATTCAATATTATGAATGATTAGAGTGTAGAAGCATTACCTTTTTAACGTTCAATCCTCTTGAATTCGAGTTCTAGGGTTTCCACGCCCAATAATAATGTCCCACTCACAACTCTATCGATTAGAAGGGTTTACTCAAGTTAGAAAGAGATTAGGGACTTGAATTCAATCTAGAATCATGATAAAACTTACCTTGGAGGGTTCTTGAGGCTTGGTACTTTTTCCCTCTGACTTTAGGGTGATTTTTCGTGACTAGGGGTGTTAGGGAAATAAACCCCAAGCTTAAATATAACTTAAAACGCGAAATCCCAACTTTTAACCCGAAACCCTACCTGTTACGCGATGGGTCCACGATGCACGTGCATCGCGTGACATTCTGCAGGTCGATACTCAGAGTTGTCCGATCGGCCCGCGATGCGGGGCCATCGCACGCGCCCTCACGCGCCCCGAAAAGCACATAACTTCTTATACAAAGCTCTGTTTGGGCTCCGCAATATGCCGTTGGAAAGCTATTTCAAAGGGCTACAACTTTCATTTTTTAAGTTTCGTCAAATTCCCAAAGGATGTTGACGGAATTTGACTAGAAGGCAGACGTATCGAAAACTTAGCCGATTCTATAGAATTTTAAGTGCCTTACAATTAGCCATATTGAGAAAATCATATCTCCTTGCTTCGATCTCTGATTCGCCTGGTACTTATATAGTTAGAAAGGTATTTCTACATACTACAACTTTCATTAAGGGTACTTTCCTAAATTCCCAACTAATCAAGGAGTTATGGCTGCCTGAAGTAGGCCTATCAACGATTTTCGCAAAACGTTCAACCCTTCGATTTTTCCACTAGAACTCTAACGATACGGTGTGTTACATAAGCAAATGCTATTTTGGACTTTGAAATCCTCCCCCATCCGAATCAGAAGGATACGGATAATCCGGCAGCTCCTGGTTTACTAATGGCCAGGATAGAGGGCTAGAGTAATCAGTAACACTCACCGAGGTAGCTAGTCTGACGTAGTGCTCTATCATAGGAGCAACTGGTACGGCCTCGGGAATCTCCTCCTCCGGTGTCTCATATGAACCCTCAGACAGGTCCATGTCATAACTATCCTCCAACGTATCCTCCTCAATGGAAGTCAGAAACTCTGGAGAAAATGTCACTGGGTCCTCAAAGGGATCAGTCTCAATGGAATAGCAGAGGCTCCTTCTGCTTGGTCCCGGAGCCTGTGGTCCCGAATAGACTCTGGGGCCTTCTTAGCTGTTACACCTTGGAAAATCCCCCGTATATGTAAAGTGAATAAGCTAACCAAGAGCGTAGCGTATACGATGTTTTGATGAGCAATAAAGAGTATTAGATGACCCTCGACGAGATTCTAAAGGCATACAATGCAAGGAAAGAAAGTTGCTAAGGAAAATGAATCATACGTGGTGTATCGGATAAGAATAACAAGCAACGATTTGGTGATGGCATAATGAGGTCTTAGGGATAAGCAATAATGTCCTTTATATGGGTATTGAAGTGTTAAACAAGTGTTGAGAAGGTTCCATAAGGATCGGAGATCAAACGAGTCGACGAAAACAAGTTCCGGAGAACTGGACAACATACGGCTAGACATAATGGCCGTATAATATATACGGACCGTATGTCCAGTCCGTAGATCCAGCCCAGAACACCAAGGTTCACTGGACCAAATATACGGTCCCAACATACGGTCAGTAAATATTATACGGACCGTATGTTGGTCCGTATAATGAGGGTCGGCCAACTTTTTAATTCACTTAAGGGATCATTTTTTTCATTCCATCTTATTTCATCTTCCACTCTCCAACTCAAGAACACTCTAGAATATTCTCCAAACACTTCAACCACAATAATACCAAGGAAATCAATGATCAACAACATCAAATTCATGAATCAAAGTCTATGAAACTCAAGTAGAAGTCATCTAAACTAAGAAAACCAAGAAGAGGAGAAATAGGGTTTTGGTGAAAGAGGGAGAACTTCACTCAAGACTTGTTCAACCATCATCCAAGGTAAGTTTCATGACCATTTTATGTTGTTTAAGGTATTGGAAGGTTAAGATACCCGGATTGTAGAAGAATATAGCAAATGGGTCATTCAAGAGTGAATAGTGTCATGAGTGAGTGGTAGTTGAATTGAATCATGAATGTTAGTGTGTTGTGAGTATGAATATGTTATAAATGACATGTAGACCATGAGATAAGTGTGATACATGGGAAAATACGATAGCGAACCCAAAACCATAAATGTGGGGGAAAATGAAGAGAAATAGTGGATCATGGCCATTGTATATGAATGATAATTGTGATTTGCTATATTGTGATTGTTATTGTGGGTGATTGGGAGTTGATATGGAATACGGGAAAAATAGTATAAACAAAGGAAGTGCTGCCCAATTTTCTCTAGAAATAGTAGTGCGTTCTTATAGTTGGTTAACTAACGATCGTACGAATCCTCTTTTTGAAGGTAGAGGCGTGACATTGAAGGAGAATAAGAAAACGCTAAATTTCTTAAACAACAAAGGTATGTGAGGCTTAACTCTTCTTTCAAAAGGCATGAATCCTTCAAGCTTTCCACAAGTCCTTCTATATATTAAATCCCCTATGAGCATGATAGTGATGACAATGAGCTAGAGTCTCGAGACTCAAGAAATTGTGGCATGATGTTCCTACAATGCTAATGATGTTATTATTGTTAACACTCACCTTATGTTTTATTCCCTTCAAGGCGAGGCATGATACTTATAAATGTCCATAATACAATCGGGGGTTCACGACCTTACGTCACCCCGACATAGTGTGGTTGTCTCAAAGCCCAATGTATGCTCTTAATGCTAATGTATACAACGACAATAAAATGATGAATAATGCTAACTTGTAATATAACTATGGGATACATGGAACACCAAGAAATGATAACATGAAGCTATGGCATGAGATGTATAATAACGACGTGTTATGATTGATGTTGTGATGATAAGATTTCCACCGCGCCTATATGGCCGGGCATGTCACCGCTAATGCGGGCTGCTATATTTACACCGAGTCGAGAGGACCGGGCATGATCACCACTAGTGAGCGGCATATGAGGGTTACCCGGACGCGGGTAACGATACAGATTATGATGTGACGATGTATATGATGACGTACGTAATGATGTATGGGATGTGATAACATATGTGCTAAGATTATGTAAAATGTGAAATATGATAGTAATACGATTGCCTATGACATTGGTGCAGGTTACATCTTTGTCCCATGACTCATGATCTTTCTATTATGTTTGTTTATTCCATTCCTGCCTCACATACTCAGTACAATATTCGTACTGACGTCCTTTTTCTTTGGACGCTGTGTTCATGCCCACAGGTAGACAGGGAGGAGATCTTGCTCCGGATTCTTAGAGGCTGCTAGCTGACTGAAAGCCCTCCATGGACCCGGAGGTGCCTATGACGATTCTTTTGTGTATAGTTGTAGATGTCATCTCTTAGAGGCTCGTAGATCCTCGACGTGGGTCGTGTGGTTTCATGGCATGGTCATTATGTATATATATATATATATATATATATATATATATATATATGTGTGTGTGTGTGTGTGTGTATTATTTTTCTTGCCTAAGGGCTCGTATGTATAAAAGCATTTCGTTTCTAAATGAAAATGGATTTTATTATAAATTAAGCATGAATCGGATAAATGATTGCTAAATAAGCTTAATAAGTGATGGCACGAGCGGTGCTCGGTGGTTAGCCCCGGGTACCCGTCACGGCCCCTAGCTGGGTCGTGACATTAGCACCCCTATTGTCTGAGGCTGATCTCTTCATTTTTCATTAGTCTGCACTTACCTACAGGAAAAAGGGGTCAAAAGCGATCTTTCCTAGACTCTGGCTCTATCGCACGATCTAAGATAGAAAGAAAGATCCATGATTCCTAAATGCCCTGCAGTCTCCTGTTTATAAGTGTGGCATGCTTAACTTTAAAGAAAACATTTCTCATATACGTATATATAGCATAATCATTAGCCCGCGTCCGGGGTAATCACCTCACGCCGCCCACTAGTGGTGCTGCCCGTGCTATATAGACACGGTCTATAAGCCGCCCGCCTTAGCGGTGCTGCCCGACCCTCTAGGCACGGTGTAATCATCATAATATACCTAACTTGAAGCATGCATTGGAGCTTAAGTAAAAACTGTAACTCTATCGGATTGTATTATGGAACATCATGATCGTCATGTCTCACCTTGAAGGAACTAGCATTATGAGGTGAGACTATCAATAATGAATAACATCAAGGGAAAACATAGAATAAGATCATAAATCTGATAAAGTGTCTATTCATAAACCTTGGAATCTTTAGAAATAGAGTCATCATCATCATTATTGTCATAAAACAAACCTCATCTCTATCTCATACGGAGCTCTTAATAATCTTGAGCTTTCAACTCTTGGGACGTAAGAAGGTCATGGAAATATAAGGAAGACAATAATATAAGAATTATGCCTTTGAAGGAAAGGAGACTAGCCTTAACATACCTGAAAATTCACGTCTCGGCTCTTCCACCTATTTCCGTTCTCGCAATCTACATATAAGACCATTCATGCTATAATTAGGTCCATTGTTATATACTTATCCTAAGCCTCCAAATACATCTTTCTAGAATCAGCCGAAATTTCGGCAGCATCTCCTCTGTTTATAGGCCTAGCCCAAAATCGCAATTCAGCAACCAACAACAATAACATCAATACCAATATTAACAACATCACTTTCAACATCAATATGTGCCATAAAACAGCGTGTGGGCTGTTTTCCAACTTCCATAACTAACCAACTTACTACAAAATTATCTAACGATTTTATCTTCGTAAATAAGCCTTAAACAATACCCAAAGAGAAAGATTCATACCTTTTTCTTGTCCAAACGATAATATCTCCAAGATTCCACCATGAATCCAAGCCAAATCCAACAAAAAATAATGTCGTGATCACGACTACGCACTACCCGAGGCTTGATTAAGAAAAATCACTTCAAACCCTCAACCTTTTTATGACGTAATTTCCCTTTGTGTTGCTGCTCTCAATCTGATTATTTTTGTGTGAAAAAAATGGGGTTTTTCCCCTGTTATAAGGTTCAAATTCCGGTCGGGTCGCTGTAGCAGGTCGGTACTGTAGCAGTTACTGTAGAACGCATTTCTGCTCTGTCAACAGAACTTGTAACGTCCATAATTTTCTACTCGGATATCCAATCGACGAGCGGTTTGTTGCGTTGGAAACTAGACTCGACGAATTTCATTTTAGGATTTTGTTTCACATCACAACACTTCATAGGCTAAGAGATATTCTTCCCTCAAGTTGGACCAAAATTATCACACGAAACTTTACTTATCTTTTCTCCAAAGTCCTGCTTTTCCATTTCTTCCAGTCGTTTCTTTATAAAACCTTCCAGTATACCTTATATGCATCCTTCACTCTTTAAATATACTTTATAATGCTTGCTGCTTATATTCCAAAGTGGGTTTACTTAACCATAACTCAACGTACTTAGGTTTCAAATTTGATAAGTGCTTCTTCGAAGATACGGGGTGTAACAGAAGTGTAAAGGAACAAGCAAGATTTACCTCTAAGAATATCTTCAAAATATTTCCAAGAACAATTCCCCAAAGCTCTAATTTCGAAATGGGAAATAATGAGGGTTTAATAGCTTTTAACACTTCATTAATTTTACAAATTGCCCGTCACCCGCTTTAGCGGCAGTGGGACCGCCCCAGCGGTATCGCTTCAGCGGTCACTCGACCGCTTCAGCAGCCAAGCCTAAAACACTTAGGCCGCTACAGTGGAAAGGTTACCACTCCAGCAGTACCGCTGTCGCGATGCTGGTGCCGCTAAAGTGGGTACCAGACACCAGAAAACTCCCCAAGTTTCACAATTTGATCCAATTTTCCGACTAGTTCCCGAGGCCATCTGCTCACATACCATACACATAGGCACACATAAAAACATGCTATGAACGTGCCCGTGGTCTCGGAATTCCCAACGAAGGTCTCGTTGATCGAGTCAACCCTCGATGCCTTAATTCCAATTTCCCAACCTAGTCCCAAAATGCATCCGGGTGCATTGGGAATCGAACCAATTACACACAAGTTCTAAACGACCATCCGGATCTATCAGAATCGACGGAACCTGGGAAAATATCCATTTACCCAAAAGTCAATTTTGAGTCAACCATTTTTTACTTTAAGCCTATATTTCACAAAAGTTGCTCGAATCCGATCTAGACACCTCGAGAAGCGTGCCAACAGTCCTTTCTGGTCAAAAATGAGTTAATCAATGCTCGGGAAAGGGTGAAAATGCCGAAAGGACTATAACGACCAAACGGGTCATTACATTAAATACCAATTAGACTGTCACTCATCCTCGAGCGAAGAAAAGAAGAGAAGCGGGGAAATACCTGAATCAGTAAACAACTGAGGATATTGACTACTTATGTCAGACTCGGTCTCCCAAGTCGCCTCCTCAACAGGACGGTGATTCCATTGCACCTTCACAGAAGCAATCTCCTTTGACCTCAACTTTTGGACCTGTCTATCCAAGATCGCGTTAGGCTCCTCCTCATGAGTCAAATTCTTATCAAGAAATATGGAATCCCAACGAACAATGTAGGTACTGTCGGCATGGTACTTCTTCAGCATCGAAACATGAAAATCGGATGAACTCCCGCCAAGCCTGGTGGCAATGCCAACTCATAAGCTACATCACCCATATGGTCAACAATCTCAAACGGAACAAAATATCTGGGGCTCAACTTGCCCCTCTTACCGAACCTCATAATACCCTTCATGGGTGAAACCTTCAATAGAACCTGGTCACCAATAGCAAACTCCGAATCCCGGACCTTCCGTTCCGCATATATCTTTTGCCGACTCTGAGCTGCTAAAAGCTTGGCCTGAATAACCCTCACTCTATCAAGGGACTCTCTCTACAAATCTGTACTGCAAGGCCGAGCCTCGAACCCATCAAAGCAACCAATCGTAGATCTACATCTCCTAACATACAAAGCCTCAAAAGGCGCCATACCAATACTCGAATGATAATTGTTATTGTGCGCAAACTCTACTAAGGGCAAGTGCTGATCCCAATGACCACCAAAGTCAATAACACACACTCTAAACATATCCTCGAGCACCTGAATGGTCAGCTCGGACTAGCCATCGATCTGGGGATGAAAGGCAGTACTAAGATCCAATCAGATACCCAACTCCTCATGAAACGCCCTCCAGAAACGGGAAGTCAAAATAGTACCCCGATCAGATATGACAGAAATAGGAACCCAAAGCAATCTCACAATATCCCCAATGTACATCTTGGCTAACTTCTCCGCGGTATAGGAAACCTGAACTGGAACAAAGTGCGCAGACTTAGTCAACCGATCAACTATCGCCCAAACAGAATCAAACTTCCTAAGGGTCTTCGGAAGACCTGTGACAAAATCCATGGTAATCCTCTCCCACTTCTACTCGGGAATGGGCATCCTCTAAAGCACCCTACCGGGTCGCTGGTGCTCATACTTTACCTACTGATAATTCCCACACTTAGCCACAAAATCAACTATATCTCTCTTCATCCGATGCCACCAATAGTGTTGTCTCAAATCACGGTATATTTTAGTCACCCCCGGATGAATGGAATAGCGAGAGATATGAGCCTCAGATAAGGTCAACTGAATCAAATCAATGAAGAACGCACACGCGTCCTTTAATTCTCAGAATGTCCTTAAAATCAATCACGGCCTCCTTGGCCTTACCTATCAAAACTCTATCTTGAATCTTGCTCAACTGAGCATCCTCAAACTGATGAGTCCTAATTCGATCCAACAAAGACGACCTCGCATCTCTACAAGCCAAAATCCTACCCGGGGCTGAAATATCAAGACGAACGAAACTGTTGGCCAAAGTCTGAACCTCCATGGCCAACGGACGCTCAGAAACAATCAATCGAGCTAAACTCCCCATACTCACTGCCTTGCGACTCAAGGCATCAGCTACCACATTGGATTTCCCAGGATGGTACAGAATAGAGATGTCATAGTCCTTCGGGAGCTCCATCCATCGGTGCTGCCTGAAATTAAGATCTCTCTGGGTAAACACATGCTGAAGACTACGGTGATCTGTGAAAGTCTCACAATGAACACCGTACAAATAATGCCTCCAAATCTTCAAAGCGAAGATCACGGCCAACAACTCCAAATCATGGGTAGGGTAATTCTTCTCATAAACCTTAAACTGATGGGAAGCATAAGCTATCACTCTTCCCTCCTGCATCAACACAGCACCCAAGCCCATACGGGAGGCATCACAATAGATAGCGAAATCCTTACCCTCCACAGGTAATGCTAAGATCGGGGTTGTAGTCAAAAGAAGCTTGAGCTTTTGAAAGCTCTGCTCACAATCATCCGTCCACTGGAAGGGAACATGCTTATGAGTCAATCTGGTCAAGGATAAATCAATAGCAGCAAAACCCTTCATAAAGCGACGGTAATAACTGGCCAAACCCACAAAACTACGAATCTCAGTAATAGTAGTGGGTCTCACCCAACCCCTCACAGCCTCAATCTTTTGTGGATCAACCATAATACCATCTTTAGACATAACATGGCCCAAGAATGCTACAGACTCCAACCAGAACTCACACATAGAAGACTTAGAAAACAGACTATGTTTCTTCAACAACCCAAGAACAGAACGAAGATGGCTCTCATGCTTCTCTCTACTGTTGGAATACACCAAGATGTCATCAATAAACGCGATCACAAAGGAATCAAGGAATAGCCTAAAGATGCCATTCATCAAGGTCATAAATGCAACCGGGGCATTGGTAAGCCCAAAAGACATCACTAGGAACTCATACTGACCATATCTCGTCTGAAATGTTGTCTTCAGAATATCCTCCATCTTGATCTTCAACTGGTGATAGCTGGAACGCAAATCAATCTTCGAAAACACCGAAGCACCCTGAAGCTGGTCAAACAGATCATCAATACGAGGCGTAGGGAAATTGTTCTGAATAGTGACCTTGTTCAACTGGAGGTAATAAATACACATCCTCATGGTCCCATCTTTTTTCTTCACAAATAACACAGGAGCACCCCAAGGGGAGACACTTGTTCTAATGAACCCCTTGCTCAATAAATTCTGTAACTGCTCCTTAAGCACTCTCAACTCAGTAGGTGTCATTCGATATGGCGGAATAGAGATAGGACGAGTGGTCAGATCCAAGTCAATACAGAAATCAATGTCGCGATCGGGTAGTATACCCGGCAGATCCGACGGGAATACTTCCGCGAACTCACTCACAATAGGGATAGACTCTATGACGGATAACACAGATGCTGCTCTATGACGGATAGAAATGGTACCTGAAATCACAGCATCTGAGGCCACCACCTCGGGCCTACCGGAAAATGAGTAACAATTGGCTCCACGACACCCAGTATGTGTTACACCTCGGAAAAAAAATTCATTGATTCCTAGTGAATAGACTAACGAAGGGCACGAATTATACGATGTTTCAATTAGTAAGAAATAGCATTTGATGATCCTAATTGAGACTTCAAAGGCATTCGAGGTAAGAGAAGAAAGTTTGCCAAGAAAGGCAAGGTATACGTTATGTATCGGAAAAGATCTACGAGTAACAAGTTAATGATGTCTTGGAGAAGAGTTATAACGTCTCTTAGATTGTTAATGAGGTGTTAAACAAGTGTTAAGAAGGTTCCATAAGGATAGGAGATCAAACGAGTCGACGAGAACGAGTTCCAAAACACTGGCATTATACGGCCAAACATACTGGCCGTATTTTTGGCCGTATAAAATATACTGGCCGTATGTTAGGCCGTATATTCTGCCCAGAATGGCAGCCCTCACTGGACCAAATGTACGGCCAGACATACGGTCCATATAAATTATACGGACCGTACGTTGGTCCATAGAACTGAGTCGGGACAGGTTTAAAATTAATATAAGGACCCCAACCTCATTCAATTCATTTCATTTTCTCACTCCACACTTCGAGAACACTCTAGAAAGCTCTCCACCCTTCTTCTACAAGAACCCAAGAGAAATTCATGATCAACTTCATCAAACCAAGAGAATCAAGTGTAAGAAACTCATTAGGGTTCATCCAAGTCAAGAAATCCCATTGGAAGTGAACTAGGGTTTTGGCTCAAGTGAAGTATTTCCACTCAAAGCTCATTCCCACACTATCTAAGGTAAGTTTTATGATCATTCCATATTGTTTAGGGCATTGAGGGGTTGCAAGACTTGGATTATGAAAGGAGAAAGAAAATGGGTTACAAAGGTGAGAATAATGATATTTTAAGTAGTAGTTGGGAATAAGTCATGATTCTTGATATGTTGTGATTATAAATATGTTATAAATGACAATAAGAACATGGGATAAACATTATATGTGAGAAAACGTAATAGTGTACTATGACCATGATTATCGATGAATTGAACTGAAATTTGGAAATGTGGGTAATGTAGGTGAATGAATATTGTTGGCTATAATATTGTGAATGTTATTATAGAAGTTTGGGAGTTGATATACGATATGGGGAAAGTTGTATAAAAAAAGGAAATGCTTCCCAATTTTCTCTAGCTTTAGTTGAGCATGTTCATGTGACCGATTAGCTAATGTTGATACGAACTCTCTTGAAGGTAGAAACGTGAGCATTGAAGGAGAACGATCAAGCAATAGAATAGCTAAACGAAAAGGTATGTAAGGATAGTCCCTTCTTTCTAAGGCATGACTCCATGGCATGAATTCTCCAATTTTTCCATGACTTTCTTACATTACGAAAAATTATGAGTCTATGTTCATAAAGGGCCTTCTATGAGATAAAGGTAAAAGATATGTTACGAGTACGACAATGATGATAATAGTGATGATGATAATGACAATAGTGATAACGATAATGATGACGCTGACAATAGTGATAACGATAATAATGACAACGATAATAGTGATCATGATAATGATGACGATGACGATGATAATAGTGATGACGATAAAGATGATAGTGATTAAATAATAGAAATCGGGAGTTTATAGACTTTGTGTCACCCCGATAGTGTCGAAATGTTTCTCTCATATATATATGTATGTTATAAATGTATGAATGCTATGTTGTGACACCGAGCCTATATGGCCGGGTATGATATATATTGCGCGCACACCACTGCAGTTGGTTACGTATAACACTGAGCCTTGGTAGGTCCAGGTACGGATAACACTGAGCCTTGGTAGGGCCAGGTACGTACAACACCAAGCTTTATTATGGCTGGGTACGTAAGACATCGAACCTTTATGGTTGGGTATGATACTACTATGTACTCAAATGTACGAAATGGAAGTTTCCCAATAGAAAGAGGATAAGTAAGTATAACGAGCATTGCTAGAGGTATACCTATCTCTTTCATTTCATAACTCATCCATTCTATGTTATTTCATATGCTTTCATTATGCTATTGATTATGCTTTACATACTCAGTACATTATCCGTACTGACGTCCCTTTGCCTGGGGGCGCTGTGTTTCATGCCACACAGTCCCATATTGCTTTGCAGGAAAGTTATCTAGCAGTTTGACTATAGGATATTCCAGGCTGTTAGCTAGATTGGTAGACTCCATTCGGTTCGGAGTGATATCGCATCGGAGTATGTTCTCATGAGCTGAGTCATGCACATTATGGGTATGTTGGGGTCCTGTCCCAACTTAGGTTTTGATATCATATCTTATGTTAGAGTCTTTTGCAGACAGAGTCATGTATACAGTACATTAGCCTTGTAAGCAGCTATGCCAGTCGATGTAGCATTATGCATTACTGTTACATCCGACATTTTTGTTCATTCGGAAAATTCAGGATAAATGGGCTTGTGATGAATAAGGCCATAATTGGACATTCCTTGGTATGCACGTGTAGGTTATGAATGTGATGGTGTGGAATTACGAAAGGTGGCCAAGGGCAAAAATTGGAATTTTGGGAACTTGTCCCATAAATTGCAAAATCTAGCCATTTTGGGCTAAAAAAAAAATAGGTGGAGAAAGGCCCAACTTAAGGGGGCCCAACCGGCCAAAGGAGTCCAAGCCCATGGAATAATTAAATTCCATGGGGAATTATATATGTATTGATAAGTATTGAGAAGGTTCAAGAAACAAAACATAAAGCAAGAACAAAGAAAAGAGAGAGAGGTTTCGGGTGGGTGAAGAAAAAAAAAGAAAAAGAAAAAAAAAATTGGAGCCAATTCCTTGGTTCAAAAATTCATCTCTTGTGAGATTTGAACTAAGCACAAGGTACTCTTCAAGTTGGTATAACTATTGTGGCAAGAAACTACCTATTGTGGCAAGTGGAAGAATTGGGAAAAGGTAAGAATCCATCCCTTTTTATTATGTTATGGAGCTTTGTTTATGTTGTGAAATGTAGAAATGAATAGAATTTGTGAAAATATGGAAGTTTGCAAAGTGGGTGTGTTTGTTGGAAAGTGGCCGTGTGTGTGTGTTGATGTATTGATGTAATGAGTTGAATTTTTATGATGTATTCTAGTTGTTGTTATGATAGAAATTATATTAGAAATGGAAGTGGAATGAATTAGTGAAGATTGGAAAAAAAATAGTATGTGGCCGTGAGATTCAAGGAGTGAAATGGAAATGAAAGTATCGAGATGCAAATTATGGTTATTGTTGATGAATTCGGAAGATGGCAATGTATAACGAACTTGTATGTTGAAAGTTAGGAAAAATTGGACAAGTAGTAGCTTAATGGAAAGTTGGTATGTGTTGCATATCTTGTGTATATTGTGTGGAAATGGTATGATATGCCTCCGACGTATGCTATAATGATCTTGATGGATAATAGATGCGAAAATAATAAGTTTGGTTTGGAAATGTAAGTTTGAAACGGAAAAGGTTTCGTTATGTTGGAAGATGGCTAATGATGCCTTAATGTATGTCTTGATGTTTGTTGTTGTTTTGATATCATTCTCTGGGTTGTTGTGTTGGTTGTTGGCTGTGTTTTAACTTTTGGGGATGTCGTATATACAGAGGAAATGCTGCCGAAATTTCGGTAGGCAATTATGTGTAAAGATAGAGTATTGAAAGAATGAAACTAACCAAATGGTAAACTTGACCATTTCCAGATTTTGGGCGAAATTTGGATTGACGCCAAGAGAGCATAAGGCGCCATCGAGGTATGTGAAGCACTTCTCTACGTTCCTAGGCATGTTCTGGATGTGGTAGGCTCGACCGCGAGCCTTAAGTCCGACTCCGTTCCCCGGAATTCGAGACGGAAAAACGCTCCAATTCCTTCAATTCAATTGAAACTATTTTATTGCAAATTGCCCTTAAAGTGAGATTTTGTACAAAACTTCCCCAAACGGAGTCGGAACACTTCCGAATGAGTATGGGTGACCTCATAAGGTCAATCATCAGTAATTTACGTATGTAGCCTCGGGTTGGTCCGAGGTGGGCCCACAAGGCCCGATACTTCCGGTACGATTTTTAAAATACTTCTGTTTTGGTCCGATCTTCTCCAAAAACTTCTGAACTATTATTTTGTGAATATTATGGATATTTTTGTGTAATTTATACAATATTATTTCTGAACATCCGAGCATCCCACTCTGATAATCTGTCGTGCCTTCCTAATTAGGATATGAGCGCGTGCTATGCATACTATCTGGATATTCTGATTTTGGCTCGCCGTTTGGCACCCTTCTGATTGATCGAGTCTGTATGTTGAGTCTGTAGGTAGGTGGTTTCTCATTTATCGATTCGTGTCTGTCTCAATGCATTCTTTCACTGCGACCCGGGCCAGGTTCTGTTATCGTGCATATTTCTCTGCATTGTTCACCGCGTCCCTCGGCGTACGGGCCGGGATCTGTATGTCTGTATGATCTGTGTATGGGGATGGCGGCCAGGATGGCATATGATCTGATATGATTCTGTCTGTCCACCGCGTCCCGTACTAAGAGGGCCGGGTTCTGTTACCGCGCCCCCAGACAGGGCCGGGATCTGTATGAATATATGCGTGTGCCATCTGTATTTATAAAGCACACGCCTTTGTATGATTTTGTGTGACTCTGTGCTACTCTGCATGCATAATTCTGTCCGTCATACTACTGGCTGTCTGTCCGTCTATGTTACGACTATTTCTGTTTGTCCGTATGGCTTCTGCTTCTGTATGTCCGTATGGATTCAGATTCTGCTCGTCTGTCCGTATTATGATTCCGTCTGTCTGTCCGAACTATAATTCTGTTCATTTGTGTAAAACGATTCTATATGTCTGTCTGGATCATAATTCTGTCCGTTAGTTTGACTTATGATTTTGCCCGTTATATTTCTGTGACTCTAGTTCGGACTATGTTTATATCTGTTACGTTTCTGCTTTACATACTCGGTACATTTTCCGTACTGACCCCCGTTCTTCGGGGGCTGCGCTACATGCCCGCAGGTACAGACGCACCAGGTGATACGCCGCCCGCGTAGGTTTCCGACTCTGCTTTTTGAAGAGCTCCTTTGACCCGGAGCATATCTTTTGGTATATATTTTCTGTCTTCTGTGCACTCCGTATGTGTGTATATTCTGGGTACGGCGGGGCCCTGTCCCGTCATATGATTCTGTATGTCTGTAGAGGCCTGTAGATGGATATGTGGGTTACGGGTTTCGTCTGTATGTTAGCCTCATCGGCTTATCTGTAAATGTCTGTATGTTCAGGTATATATGTATATATACGTATGGTTGCGCGCGTGCCGTATTTGCATCGGCCTATTTCCGTACTTCTGTTTTGAAACGAAAAAAAAAAAAATCTGTATGATTCGAATTCGATCAGATAGGTACGTATGGGTATCCAGTTAGGGTACCAGTCGCGGCCCACGGGGTTTGGGTCGTGACAAAAGTGGTATCAGAGCGGTTAGTCCTCGGTATGTCTACAGGCCGTGTCTAGTAGAGTCTTGTTTATCGATGTGTTGTGCACCACATCTATAAACAGGAAGCTACAGGGCATTTAGGATGTTACCCTTCTTTGGATTCTTAGATCGTGCGATAGAACTGTATTAGTAGGATGATCCTCTCCTAACGATCTGCTATGTTTCAGCGATGCCTCCGAGGAAGGCAACAGCCGCCCAGAAGGGCAAGGCGAGGATTGAAGCAGGAGAGACTAGCCAGGCCCCGAGGGTTACCAGGGCCAGTGTTCAGCCTGCACTTGAGGATGTGCCCCCGTCGTCTGGGTCTGTTACACCCCCTTCGCGAGAGGATATCAGAACAGCAGGGGCTGCTAATCGGGAGACGGCTCCACCGCAAGCTCCTGAGGTTCCAGCGCCCGAGCCTCCAGCTCCACCGGCAGGGGCGGAGAGTAGGGCCATGCGAGATGCGGTTCAGCTATTGACCACATTAATGGCGGAGCAGGTTCGCAGGCATGGATTTGGGGGCGGTCGTACGGACAGGTATGAGAGCTCCAGGGCTCGTGAGTTTCTGACATGTAATCCTCCAGAATTCTCCGGGGCAAAACCTGAGGAGGATCCCCAGGAGTTCATTAGAAAGATGGAGAGCACACTACGACTGATTAAGGCTTCGCCGACTGAGTCTGTGGAGTTGGCTTCGTATCGATTATATGAGGTGGCAGCAAATTGGTATGAGTCTTGGCAGCTCTCCAGGGGTGACGATGCTCCCCCAGCGGTATGGGCCGGATTTACTAAGGCCTTTCTTGACCATTTTCTACCACCAGAGCTACGAAGAGCTAGGGTCGATCGGTTCTTGAACTTGAGACAGAATGGTAGGAGTGTTCGCGAGTACAGCCTAGAGTTCGACTCACTGGCTAGGTATGCACCCACCATAGTAGCTGAGATGGCCGACAGGGTGCACAGGTATGTGATGGGACTGGACTCTTATCTGATTGATGGTTGTTTGGCTGTGGCTGCTCAGCCAGGGATGCATGTAGCCCGGGTACAGGCACACGCCCAGGGCATGGAGGACCGACGTAGGGAACGTCGGCCTGATAGGGGTTACGACAGGGGCCAGCCTAAGAGAGCCAGATCGGCTGGGTATTCAGAGGGATTTCAGAGCGAGCCTTCCCAGCGGCAGAGAAATAGGTATTCGTCCCAGTCAGCCTACAGTACGCCCCCACAGTTCGCAGGACAGAGCTCCAGAGGTCCCGGTCAGTCGAGGCCACCCATACCCCCGTGTTCTTATTGTGGGAGGCCCCACCCGGGGGAGTGTTACCGCGCTACGGGCGCTTGTTATTTTTGTGGGAGCCCAGACCATCGAGTCAGAGAGTGCCCACTTAAGGGCAGTTCGGGTTCAGCCCGGCCTGCTGGGTCCGTTGCAGGCTCATCTTCTCCTTCAGCGGCCATGCGCCCTGCGGGGCGAGGAGCACCAGCACCAGCACCAGCACCAGCACCAGCACCAGCACCAGCACCAGCGCCAGCGGGTCGTGGCAGAGGACGTGGTGCAGCTTCTGGTTACAGCGGTCCTTCGAACCGCGTGTTTGCTTTAACCGGCCGGCAGGACCCAGGAGCGTCTTCGAGTGCACGCCCAGGTACGCCAGCCAATCCTTTTTGAGAAATGTATGTATGGATAAGTTTGTATTTTGCTGAATTACGTGATCTTATACTTCTGGGTATTGGAAATAGTAAGATAAATGTTAATTTGGTGGATACCGAGATTCAGAAAAGCAATATGGTATGGGTATGACTTAGCCGGGGGTGGGAACCGCTACCAAAATTTTTCAGAAAATCTGCGAAGACCCCGATTTACTCTAAAATTACGTGACAAAGGTCGTGAGGGGCAATCGACGAAATTATATTAGCCCTAACGTGTCGAAATGCATGAAAGTTTCGGAGTTAAGCGTGCTCAGGCCATAGCAATTCTGGGATGGGTGACCCCCTGGGAAGTAATGCAAAGTTTTGCACAAGTGCAGGTATGACTGATATAAATGAAAATTTGGGGTAATCTAAAGGAAAAGAGAATGTATGGAGTAATTAGCGCCTCTATAAAAACCACACAGTCCGACGCGGATTAAGTGGGCAAAAAGGAAAGGTGTGATACCACTCGGAAAAATTTAGCGAATCTGGATAACAGTCAGCGACGACCCGAATGTTGTCAGGGGGTAGAAAACGCCCAAGTACATCATAAGTTAGTCTGGTATGACGATAGCTGTAAAAGGAAAAAGAGTATGGATAGTAGGGAAAGAGAGAGATAAGAAGGGCGAGTAAGCAGAATCTTTGAAAAAGTCGATAAGCGACACCCAAGACGATTTGTATGGTTGATTCTGAATACGTTCCTGTCTGACATATTTCCGTATCTCTTCTTTTGATTATGAATCCATCCGCCAGAGTTTAGCATGTCAGCTTCCGGTTACGAACCCGTCCGATATGCTTCTACGTGTCCGGTTCCAGTCCTGAATCTGTTGGTAAGAAGTGTCTGGTATGAAGTGGGATTATATTGATGTGGTAGAAATCCCCGGAGTGTAACAAGAAATGATACGGACTATGACGTCTGGAAAGCGTTCGTCAGTTACAAGAATATAGCTTATGGTTCGACGATTGCGTGGGGTACGAGAAGATATATTATGAAGGTATTTAAATCAGTGATGTGAAAAAAAATTACCCCATAATGTTGGCAGAGAAGCCATGTCGGAAAGTCGGTAAAGGACGATTGTAAAGAGAACCCTCCCGAAGTAGTATGACGCCCCATAAGGTAAATTTAACATTGGAGGACGAATGTTCCTAAAGGGGGGGAGGATGTTACATCCGACATTTTTGTTCATTCGGAAAATTCAGGATAAATGGGCTTGTGATGAATAAGGCCATAATTGGACATTCCTTGGTATGCACGTGTAGGTTATGAATGTGATGGTGTGGAATTACGAAAGGTGGCCAAGGGCAAAAATTGGAATTTTGGGAACTTGTCCCATAAATTGCAAAATCTAGCCATTTTGGGCTAAAAAAAAAATAGGTGGAGAAAGGCCCAACTTAAGGGGGCCCAACCGGCCAAAGGAGTCCAAGCCCATGGAATAATTAAATTCCATGGGGAATTATATATGTATTGATAAGTATTGAGAAGGTTCAAGAAACAAAACATAAAGCAAGAACAAAGAAAAGAGAGAGAGGTTTCGGGTGGGTGAAGAAAAAAAAAGAAAAAGAAAAAAAAAATTGGAGCCAATTCCTTGGTTCAAAAATTCATCTCTTGTGAGATTTGAACTAAGCACAAGGTACTCTTCAAGTTGGTATAACTATTGTGGCAAGAAACTACCTATTGTGGCAAGTGGAAGAATTGGGAAAAGGTAAGAATCCATCCCTTTTTATTATGTTATGGAGCTTTGTTTATGTTGTGAAATGTAGAAATGAATAGAATTTGTGAAAATATGGAAGTTTGCAAAGTGGGTGTGTTTGTTGGAAAGTGGCCGTGTGTGTGTGTTGATGTATTGATGTAATGAGTTGAATTTTTATGATGTATTCTAGTTGTTGTTATGATAGAAATTATATTAGAAATGGAAGTGGAATGAATTAGTGAAGATTGGAAAAAAAAATAGTATGTGGCCGTGAGATTCAAGGAGTGAAATGGAAATGAAAGTATCGAGATGCAAATTATGGTTATTGTTGATGAATTCGGAAGATGGCAATGTATAACGAACTTGTATGTTGAAAGTTAGGAAAAATTGGACAAGTAGTAGCTTAATGGAAAGTTGGTATGTGTTGCATATCTTGTGTATATTGTGTGGAAATGGTATGATATGCCTCTGACGTATGCTATAATGATCTTGATGGATAATAGATGCGAAAATAATAAGTTTGGTTTGGAAATGTAAGTTTGAAACGGAAAAGGTTTCGTTATGTTGGAAGATGGCTAATGATGCCTTAATGTATGTCTTGATGTTTGTTGTTGTTTTGATATCATTCTCTGGGTTGTTGTGTTGGTTGTTGGCTGTGTTTTAACTTTTGGGGATGTCGTATATACAGAGGAAATGCTGCCGAAATTTCGGTAGGCAATTATGTGTAAAGATAGAGTATTGAAAGAATGAAACTAACCAAATGGTAAACTTGACCATTTCCAGATTTTGGGCGAAATTTGGATTGACGCCAAGAGAGCATAAGGCGCCATCGAGGTATGTGAAGCACTTCTCTACGTTCCTAGGCATGTTCTGGATGTGGTAGGCTTGACCGCGAGCCTTAAGTCCGACTCCGTTCCCCGGAATTCGAGACGGAAAAACGCTCCAATTCCTTCAATTCAATTGAAACTATTTTATTGCAAATTGCCCTTAAAGTGAGATTTTGTACAAAACTTCCCCAAACGGAGTCGGAACACTTCCGAATGAGTATGGGTGACCTCATAAGGTCAATCATCAGTAATTTACGTATGTAGCCTCGGGTTGGTCCGAGGTGGGCCCACAAGGCCCGATACTTCCGGTACGATTTTTAAAATACTTCTGTTTTGGTCCGATCTTCTCCAAAAACTTCTGAACTATTATTTTGTGAATATTATGGATATTTTTGTGTAATTTATACAATATTATTTCTGAACATCCGAGCATCCCACTCTGATAATCTGTCGTGCCTTCCTAATTAGGATATGAGCGCGTGCTATGCATACTATCTGGATATTCTGATTTTGGCTCGCCGTTTGGCACCCTTCTGATTAATCGAGTCTGTATGTTGAGTCTGTAGGTAGGTGGTTTCTCATTTATCGATTCGTGTCTGTCTCAATGCATTCTTTCACTGCGACCCGGGCCAGGTTCTGTTATCGTGCATATTTCTCTGCATTGTTCACCGCGTCCCTCGGCGTACGGGCCGGGATCTGTATGTCTGTATGATCTGTGTATGGGGATGGCGGCCAGGATGGCATATGATCTGATATGATTCTGTCTGTCCACCGCGTCCCGTACTAAGAGGGCCGGGTTCTGTTACCGCGCCCCCAGACAGGGCCGGGATCTGTATGAATATATGCGTGTGCCATCTGTATTTATAAAGCACACGCCTTTGTATGATTTTGTGTGACTCTGTGCTACTCTGCATGCATAATTCTGTCCGTCATACTACTGGCTGTCTGTCCGTCTATGTTACGACTATTTCTGTTTGTCCGTATGGCTTCTGCTTCTGTATGTCCGTATGGATTCAGATTCTGCTCGTCTGTCCGTATTATGATTCCGTCTGTCTGTCCGAACTATAATTCTGTTCATTTGTGTAAAACGATTCTATATGTCTGTCTGGATCATAATTCTGTCCGTTAGTTTGACTTATGATTTTGCCCGTTATATTTCTGTGACTCTAGTTCGGACTATGTTTATATCTGTTACGTTTCTGCTTTACATACTCGGTACATTTTCCGTACTGACCCCCGTTCTTCGGGGGCTGCGCTACATGCCCGCAGGTACAGACGCACCAGGTGATACGCCGCCCGCGTAGGTTTCCGACTCTGCTTTTTGAAGAGCTCCTTTGACCCGGAGCATATCTTTTGGTATATATTTTCTGTCTTCTGTGCACTCCGTATGTGTGTATATTCTGGGTACGGCGGGGCCCTGTCCCGTCATATGATTCTGTATGTCTGTAGAGGCCTGTAGATGGATATGTGGGTTACGGGTTTCGTCTGTATGTTAGCCTCATCGGCTTATCTGTAAATGTCTGTATGTTCAGGTATATATGTATATATACGTATGGTTGCGCGCGTGCCGTATTTGCATCGGCTTATTTCCGTACTTCTGTTTTGAAACGAAAAAAAAAAATCTGTATGATTCGAATTCGATCAGATAGGTACGTATGGGTATCCAGTTAGGGTACCAGTCGCGGCCCACGGGGTTTGGGTCGTGACAATTACTTTACGGATTCATACTATTACAGAGTTTTGACATGAGTTAAGAAAGATGGAAAGCATGCTTTGAAAAGCTTTCACATGCATATCATTTCATGATTAAGAGTCCAATACGATTATGAGTATAATAGGAACCAGCGGGTTCGCTCGGCTCTAAGTGAGGGTCGGGTGCCCATCATGCCCCATCAGAATTGGGGTGTGATGGTATGGGATCCCCCTCTCGCACTCTGAAAACCATCTCTAGCTGGCTGGGAATCACCTCTGGAACCATGAGAAGCACCGCGGCCTAACTGAGTACCGCCTCCTCAGAAGTCCCACCTCGACCACCAGATGATATAGGATTCCTTGGCGGCTGATAATCCCCCCGGGTCGGGGACATCTCCTAGCAACATGCCCAACCTCTCCACAAGAATAACAGGTAAGAGAAGACGAATGTTGATACACAGAAATTGAAGACCCGGATGAAACATCCATGTCCACTAATCTGGAGAACGAACTCTCATGAGCTCTCTGCCTAGGTGGCTCACTGGGGGAAGCCTGTAATGCAGAATACATAGGATAACCGGAATATGGCTGATGCAGCCTCGAAAACTGACCGGCGCCCCTCGAACTAGGACCACCATAACTACTACTCTAACGTGTCTTCTTGTCACCACCACCAAAAGCACATGCCTTAGCGCCATCAACCATAGAAGCATACTCGATAATAGACTGGAAGGAATCCCCCACAGACCCCCATCTGAAGACAAGGAATCTATAGAGAGCCCACTAGTCCCCCAATAAAACGCCTGATCCTATCGGCCTCGGTAGGGATCAACGGAGTAGAATAACGGGCCAGATTAAGGAAACGGGTCACATAGGACTCCAAAGACATGCCCCTCTGCTCAAGATGCAAGAAATCCTCCCTACGCGCCTCTCGTAAATACTGGGGCACATACTTCTCAAGGAAGTTCCGGTAGAACTGAGTCCAAGTCAAATGAGGGTGTTACATCTCAGAAATTCCGGATTTGTTGCCTCGTGAGTAGACTAATGTGAGATTAAGATGAACATGAAGTCCTTACGAGATTAAGGAGAGTATTAGGTAGCTTAAAGTGCGTACCATAAGATCTTGAAGTCATGTGGATATGTGAGACTAAGTTTGTTGAAAGAAGTGAATGTAAGTCACGTTTGGAAGGGTTTTCGCGATAGTTGATTTGTTATGTATTTAGCGATGTATTGAGGGTCTTATATAGGGCTTATTGTATGGTTAATGAAGTGTTATATAAGTTCTAAGAAGGTTCCACAAGGATTGAAGGTCAAACGAACCAACGATAATGATTTTGGAAAAAGGCGAGTTTATGACCACTTATAAGGTCCGTATAACTTTATACGGTCCGTATAAGGGTCCGTATAACAGTTACAGTTAAGGGTCACCACTGGTGATACTATACGGTCACTTATACGGACCGTATAACTGTCCGTATAAATCCCGACGGGGAGCTTTATTTTCTTGTTTTAAATAGATGACCCAAGTTCTATTTTTCATTTTCCATTTTCTCCACAACTTATGAGAGCTCTAGAATATTCCACACACCTAATCAACACAAATCCAAGAGAAATTAAATATCAAGAGGCAAGAATCAAGATATCCATGTGTTAGAAGTCTTGCTAGGGTTAGTAGACTTCAAGAATTCTTTGGGTATTGAAGCTAGGGTTTCCATATAAGTTTGATAGCTTGCTCCAAAGCTCATTCTTATGAGATAAAAGGTTATATTTCATGCTTATTTCATGTTGTCAGGAATGCTTAGTTGTTGAACAACTTGGGTAGAAAGAGAAAGTAGAAGATGAGGTCTAAATGTAGTTTTTATGATGTTTTTGAGTAGTAAGCTAAATTGAGTCATGATTCTTAGTATGATATGGATATAATATTGTTATGGAAAGTAATAATGGTGATGCGGAAGCGTTGTATGAAAATGTGCAAAGGGCTGATGTGAAGTTGTTGATGTAAGTTGAATGTGAGAATGAGCTTTGAGACTTAATTGAATACGACTACTTAATTATGAAGTTGTGGATGTTATTATGGTTGTTTGGGAATTTTTTTACGGTATGGTGGAAGTCCATGAAATAGGGGAAATGCTGCCCAATTTCTATTAGTCCATGAGTTGTTCTAGTTTGAATTTAAGGATGTCTCTAGGACTTAACCATGGTATGAATCCTTTTAAATGTAGATTTCTCAAGCTTGGGCGGTGAACGTTAAGTAGTTAAGAAGACAAAGAGGTTTGTAAGGCTAACCCTTCTTTCTTAAGGCATGATCCCATCATTGTATACCCTCATGTGAATTCCATATTGTCTTCCAAGATGACTTCATTCTTAGAATCACTAAGGTTCATGATTCTTGATAATCTCATGATACCATTGGTCCCACCCTATAATAGTTGATCCTTTAAGGAAGGATATAATGAAGTAATGATGACAATGATGATGTTGAGGATACGTATGTACCTATATATATATATATACATATATCAAAGTATGACTATTAAGAACACCGAGCTTATATGGCCGCGTATGATATCTATTGTGCGCACACCACTGCAGTTGGGTATGAGTAACACTGAGCCTTGGTAGGGCCAGGTATGTATAACACCGAACTTTGTTATGGCCGGGTACGAAAGACACCGAACCTCTATGGTCGGGTATGATACTACTATATGTATAAATGTATGAAATGGAAGTTTCCCATTAGAAAGAGGGTAAGTAAATATGATAAACGTCGCTAGAGGTATAAATGGCTCTTTCATCCCATGACTTTTCTATCTGATGTTATTTCTCATGCTTCCATTATTTTATTGTCTATGCTTTACATACTCAGTACATTATTTGTACTGACGTCCTTTTATTTGTGGTCGCTGCGTCATACCTGCAGGTGGACAGGGAGATAGGCTTGACCCATAGACTGCTTGTTCAGAGACTGCATAGAGGAGCTCCATTTGATTCGGAGCCGCAGTTGTTGGTACTATTCTTTTGTGTATATACATATGGGCATGGCGGGGCCCTGTCCCGTCCTTATGATGATGCTTCATACTCTTCTTAGAGGCTCGTAGACAGTTATGTATAGTAGATGTCTTTTGCCTTGTCGGCTCATATTTTGGTATATTATTTTGTTAGCCTCGTCGGCTTGTGTATATGTATATGGGTGTAATTGTTGATGTAGATATAAAAAGTGTTTTAGCCGTTGGAAATGGTATTATTGAGGCATAGAGTTTGTTGATAGGCCATGTGGCTCACCTAGACATGAATGTGAATGTACGATGAGAGGTGCCCGGTAGCTTAGCTTCGGGTGCCCGTTATGGCCCTCCGGTTGGGTCGTGACAGAGGGGCACCCTCAGGTCTGCACGCCACGAAATGTCTTCACCACGTCTTCGCATCGCCGCGAAACTAATAGGACACATAATCAACCCCGTGGGTCTCCATAATCCCCATATGGTCTAGCAACTCATACATATCAAGAATAAACTCATAAGCATCATCAGACGAAGTACCAGAGAACCTCGGCAGCTCTAACTTCCTGAATCTCCCAACAAGATCCTGATCAGAAGCAGTCATAACAGTGCCCTCCATGGGCCTAATATCATCACCAGGAGCGGGTATCGCATCAATGCGAGGAGCCATAGCTGTGACGGGATGTACTGCCCACGTAGGTCCCTGCTCAGCGGTCTGCACCCCAACCCTAGTCTGTGAACCCCCGTCCGGAGTAGTAAGACCTGCAGCCGCCTGCTGGGCATCAAGATGAAGTAAGACCCTAGCCGTAGTATCCTGCATGGCCTGACCAGAAGTAACCTCGGGTTGTGTCTGTGCTGGAGCCACATCCTCGGGCTCAGGAGACGAAGATCTCTCTCAGTACTGTCCTACCACAGGGGCCCCGCCCCTAGCTAGGGAAACCCCGTGGCCGCTAGCTCTGTAGTGCCCTCTGGTTGTTGCTTGCCCTCAGGTTCCAGCTGTAGCTGCGGTCTCAGGAACCTAACCTCGGGCCATAATAGCTCGATTCCTCACCATCTGTGAGAGAAGAGATAAGAGTCAGATACCAATTTGATATTTCCAGATACCAATTAGAATAAAGTAGCACGAACGAAAGAAAAAAAGTTAGATTTCCTAAATGTCCTATAGCCTCTCGCAGATAAGTACGAAGCTCATCGTACCGATACACGAGACTCTACTAGACACGCTCTTGGATTAAAGACCGGGAAACCTAGGGCTCTGATACCAACTTGTCACGACCTATTTTGCTTAAGTCGTGCAGGCACTTACCTTCCCACCTCGGTAAGCGAACCCTCAACCCAACAGTAAATAAAGTCACAAACATAACTAATCAAGCGAAAAAGAAAATATAAGTAAGTCTCACGATAGATATGTATATATATAGTAGAATTGTGTGGAATAACAATGATACCCCTAGGGTCTAGTCTGAATAATACAAAAGCGTCTAAACAGGAAATAATACATGTCTGGAATAATAATACATAAGTGTCTATGACTCTGAATAGAATAGGACATAAGATAGAGAAGTCTTCAAGGCAGCGAACGGCCATGCTCACCCTGGAAACTCAGAGATAATATTGAAATGACTATTAGCCACGCGTCACAGAAGTGGATTCAACCTAACACTCTACATTCATAAAAGAATGCAGCAAGTGCAGGTCAGTACAAAACAACAGTACTGGTAGGTATCATCGGGCGACAAAGCATAGCTAACGTAATTCAGATAATAAAGCAGATAGGCAGACAAACCATCAAGTACAATCAAACATAATCGGAACCAAGTACACGTCATTGCCAAGGTAAAGCATCTAATCCCAATTGTGCCAAGTCTGAATCCAACATCACAAGTACAGCACCAAAATCATCTCAAATCAAGCCATAATGCAATAGTGTATGAATGCAATGCAATGCCATGCAAATGTAGTGTACACATGTACTCCGGACGAAAATATCAACGTCTCGATAGCACAACCCAGTGTGACTCGCAAAGTCTGTGAAGATGCGTTGTTAGGTGCTCTATTTTATTTTCCCATTGAGGCCGAACCTAAACCTGTGCTCGACAGATAGTTGTCCATACACTTATAAGGGATGTATGGATTCTCAAGAAGAGAGTAGCTGTGGTGGTCCCCCCCCCCCCCCCCCGATCGCCTGGATCCCACGAGTGAATCGAAAGTTGGATCTACATTGGATCTCACCCGAATCGCCCCATCTATCCTCCTGAGGAAGAGTTTGGTTTCTGCTACCCGTCTCGGATCTTTGCCCAACAGACAGACGGGACCCCGTATCTTTGCCCACGGAGGGTTCTCACGGCGCCACTCTGGGGGACCTGCAGAGTCCATGCAATCAACGATTCTAGAACTAACATCGGATATCGGCCATGCAATCAACGATTCCAGAACTAACATTGGATATCGGCCATCTCACATCACTCAAGTAAAATCGAGCCCAGCTCATCAAGTATTGCATCAAATATCATCAGTATCTCAACAGTGTATCATGAAAATGAAAGTGAGTACAATGCATGTATCAACATCAGTAATCATGCTTAATATAACAAGGACCAACAATGGGTATGCCCACAATATATCCGAATCACAAATACCAACAGTGGGTATGCCTACAATATATCCGAATCACAAGTACCAATAACGGGTACGCCAACAATATATCTGATCCACAGGTACCAACAGTGGGTACGCTAACAATATCGTAATCAAGATGATAAAATAGAATCCAACATCTATCAACAACTCATGGCATCAAGCCAACACAATAGAACAATCAAATCACAACATCATTGGGTGGCTAGCCCCAAATACGCAACAGGGCCTAACCTAAGGCAACATGCAACCCAACTTCATACCCGAAGGTTCACATGCTGTCTCCGACAATATAATCTAAATATGTGCTTCGCTATACGAAGTCTCACCAAGGGTAAGCCATAACCTACCTAGATGGCTGAACCGCAACACCAACAACTCACTCCTTTGCCTTGCCTTTCCGTTGAACCTAAGAACCAAAGTAGTCTAAGAATAATCGAAATCTAGATTAGAAATCATGAAGAATGATACTAATATTGCTACTATTCAATTTAGGGCAATTCTAACCCAAGAAATTGGGAAACGGGCCCACAAGGACAAAACGAGAAAGTCAGAAGCAGAATGCCAAATTAAGTACTAGGTGATCATAACCCAACCACTAATTGCTGATTTAAGTCAAAGACTAACCTAATTTCTGATTTCAAGCAAAACCCCCAAATTGGGTATAAACCCTAACTCTTTGATTCTGAAATTCAACCCTAGAAATGAAAGATATATGATTAACAAGCTTAGATTCATCAAAATCTAACATAAACCCCCATCAATTTTACCATCAATAAGCCTAGGGAAAATGTTCATCAAAACCCTCTTTCAACTTCCCTCGCTAAGGGATTATTAAAGGGAAAGGGGAATCTAGAATGATTATGATTAAAGGAAGTGTAAAGGAACAAGCAAGATTTACCTCCAAGAATATCTCCAAAATATCTCCAAGAACTGTTCCCCAAAGCTCTAATTTCAAAATGGGAAATAATGAGGGCCTAAGGGCTTTTAACACTTCATTAATTTTACAAACTGCCCGTCACCCGCTTTAGCGGCACTGGGACCTCCCCAGCGGTGCCGCTTCAGCGGTAAAGCCTAAAACGCTTGGGCCGCTACAGCGGCAGGGTTACCGCTCCAGCGGTACCACAGCCGCGGTGCTGGTGCCGCCAAAGCGGGTACCAGACACTAGAAAACTCCCCAAGTTTCACAATTTGATCCAATTTTCCGACTAGTTCCCGAGGCCATCTGTGTTACACCTCGAAAAATTCCCCGTACATGTACTGTGAATAGGACAGCGAAGGTCATGGAATATACGGTGTTTTGATGAGTAAGAAATAGTATTTGACGACCCTAAACGAGAATTCAAAAGAATGTGAGGTAAGGAAAGATAGTTGCTAAGAAAAGCAAACCATATGTGGTGTATCGGATAAGAATAACGAGCAACGATTTTGTGATGGCATAATGATGTCTTAGAGATAAGTAATAACTTCCCTTAGGTTGGTATTAAGGTGTTAAACAAGTGTTAAGAAGGTTCTATAAGGATCGGTGATCAACCGAGTCGACGAGAACGAAAACGGAACCACTGGGCATTATACGGTCCAATCTACGGACCGTATAAATTATACCAGCCGTATATGGGACCGTATAAATGGCCAAAGAGAGGACCAGCCACTGGACCAAATATACGGCCACACATACGGTCCGTATAAATAGTACGGACCGTATGTTGGTCCGTATAATAATGGTCGGCCAGCTTTGTATTTTTAATATAAGGGACCCTTTCATTTCATTTTTCATTTCATTCACTCTCCACACTTCAAGAACTATCTAGAAAACTTTCCACTCTTCCACTACAAGAGAAATCAAAGGAAAACTAAGATCATCAACACCAATTCTATGAAATAAAGTATATGAAACCTAATTGGAAGTCATCTCCTTCAAGAAACCCCAAAAGAGGTGAAGAAGGGTTTTAGTGCTAGAGGAGTATTCTCATTCAAGGCTTGTTCAACCAACATCTAAGGTATGTTTCATGACTATACCATTTTTTTCAAGGCATTGGAAGGCTTAGATATTTGAAATGTAGAAGAATATAGAAAATGGGCCATTAATGAGTGAATAGTGTCACAATTGAATGATAGTGGAATGGAATCATGAATGTTGATGCGTTATGATTATGAATCCGTTGTAAACGACGTTTAAACCATGAAATAAGTATTATGTATGCGGAAACGCGATAACGAGGTATAACCATGAATGTGGAGTAATTGGAGAGAAATGGTGGATTTTACTCAATGTATATAAATGATGATTGTTGGTATCTATATTGTAGATGTTGATGTGAATGTTGGGAGTCGATATAGGATATGGGAAAGGTAGTAGGAACAAAGGAAGTGCTGCCCAATTTTCTCTACGAATAACAATGCGTTCTTGTAGTCGATTAACTAACATCAGTCCAAATTCTCTCGTGAAGGTAACGACGTGATATCGAAGGAGAACAAGTGAACGATAGCTTAGCTAAACGACAAAGGTATGTGAGGATATTCCTTTCTTTCTAATGGCATGAATCCTATAGTATAAATTCCTCCCCTCTTCATGAGTTCATACATTTCGGAAAGCTAAAAGCCAGTATCCCTAAATGTCTATATGAGATATGATATGATGATACCATAATGATAAGAATGTTATTTATTACTCACACTCACCTTATATGCTAATCCCTTCAAGGTGAGGCAGACTATCGATGAATGCTCCATAACGAGATCAGGGGTCACGACCTTACGTCACCCCGATACAGTATAGTTATCCTTGAGTCCTATGCATACATTATGATAAGCATATTATGATAAGCATATTGTGATGAGCATGTTATGATGATATTACACCGCGCCTAGTTGGCCGGGCAGTCACCGCTAAGGCGGGCAGCTATGTTATACACCATGGCCAGTTGGCATGGGCAGACACCACTAGTGGGCGGTATGAGATGGTACCCCGGACGCGGGAGGCCGCGGGCTAATGTTATTGATTATCACACCGTTCCTATATGGTCAGGCAGTATATATATATATATATATTTACATGTTATGCATACATGAGATGATGAGCAAGTATGAAAGTAAGTCAGCATGCATTACTTCTCATATGATTCACAGTCAGTTACAGTTTGATCCATATCTGATATCTCCCTTTATTTCTTGATGTATTGTTATTGTTTATGCCTCTCATACTCAGTACAACATTCGTACTGACGTCCGTTTTCTTTGGACGTTGTGTTCATGCCCACAGGTAGACAGGGAGGTGAGCTCGATCCAGATTCTTAGTTGCGGTTAGCTGATTGAGAGCACTCCATTGTTCGAAGGTGCTTATGTTTATTCTTTTGGTACATATGTATATTTTGGGCACGACGGAGTCTTGTTCCGTCTATATGCATAGTATGTCAGTAGAGGCTCATAGATGCGTAGTGTGGGTTAGATGGTCTCACAAGTCTATTGTGGTATATTTGTATGTATATACATAATATCTATTTTGATAGCCTAAGGGCACATTTATGTAAAGGTATTCATGTTTTCCCATAAAATATGATTTTTCCCATGCTTGATCATAAATATAGTAAGAGAGCATTAAATGAGCGAGATGAGTGATAGTACGAGCGGTGCTCGGCGGCTAGCCTCGGGTACTCGTCGCTGTCCCTAGTTGGTTCGTGAATATCTGCTCACATACCATACATATAGGCGCACATAAAAAGACGCTACGAACGCGCCCGTGGCCTCGGAATTCCTAATGGAGGTCTCGTTGACCGAGTCAACCCCCGATGCCCTAATTCTATTTTCCTAACCTGAGTGCCAAAATGCATCCGGTGTATTGGAAACTGTACCAAATACACACACAAGTGCTGAACGATCATCCGGACCTCTCAGAATCGACAGAATCTGGGAAAAGGTTCGTTTACCCAAAAGTTAACTTTGGGTCAACCATTTTTCACTTTAAGCCTATATTTCACAAAAGTTATCCGAATCCAATCTAGACACATCGGGAAGCGTGCCAATGGTCCCCTGGTAAAAAATGAGCTAATAAATGCTCGGGAAAGGGCAAAAATGTCGAAAGGACTATAATGACAAAACGGGTCGTTACATGTGAAGACTCAATTTAATAAAATAGTTAGAATTTTGAGGTCTGATAATGGAACTGAGTTCATAAATTCAGTATGTGATAACTTGTTCAAATCCATGGGGATTATACATCAAACTAGCATTGCTTATACCCCTCAGCAAAATGGGGTTGCTAAGAGGAAGCACAGGTATATACTTGAAGTAACTAGAACTCTTATGTTTCAAGGGAAAATTCCTATAAAGTTCTGGGGTTTGTGTGTTTAAGCTGCAGTATATCTGATAAATAGGATGCCTAGTGTTGTGATTAACAATAAATCCCCTTATGAAAGGTTGTACAATAAGAGACCTTTTGTTGCTCATTTAAGAGTTATTGGATGCTTATGCTTTGCTAAGGTTGTTCAAGAGCATGATAAACTTAAGACTAGATCCAAGATTTCAGTGCACATGGGTTATTCCTCTACAAAGAAAGGGTATATCTTATATGATTTGGAAGACAAGCTGGTGTTTGTAAGTAGAGATGTTGAATTCAGAGAGGATCAGTTTCCTTTTCAGACACAAACAGATGTTGCTCAACCTATATTTCTAGATGGTGACTCTGATCACTATATGCATGATGTCTTTACAGATCAAGTGCTTATAAGTCCTACTGCACCTTACTCTAATCAATTTACAGACTCAAGTACAAGTGGCAACATAACTGATGAGTCACAGCCTATAAACACCAGTCAAAGCCAAAGTGCATTACCAATCCAAAACACCACTCAAAACCAAAACAAAAATACTATATCTACACCAAAATTACTACCATCACCTATCACTATTCAACATACAAATATCCAAGCACAACCAAATGCAGTCCAACCTGAAAGAAGATCTGAGAGGGGTAAAAAACCTCCAGTCTGGATAAAAGATTTTGTCAATTTAAACATATATCAAAATGTTCCATATGCCATGAATTAGTTCCTATCCTATAATAATGTGTCACCTAAATACCAAGCTTATATAGCAGTTGTATCAACTAAAACTGAACCATCTTCTAACAAAGAAGACCCAAGGTGGATGAAGGCAATGCAAATAAAAATTGCAGCATTAGAAAGCAACACCACCTGGGAGGTTGTTAACTTACCAGAAGAAAAGATCCCTATTAGATGCAAGTGATCTATGGAATAAAGTATAAGGCCTCAAGTGAGAGTGAAAGGTTTAAGGCAAGGCGAGTAGCCAAGGGCTATAGTCAAAGAGAGGGTATAGACTATCAGGAAAATTTCAATCCTGTAGTCAAAATGAAAACAGTGAGAACAGTACTTGAAATCTCAGCAATGCATAATTGGCACATCCATCAGGTAGATGTGTTCAATGCTTTTTGCAAGGTAATCTACATGATGAAATCTATATGGAATTACCACAAGGATTCTTGAGTCAGGGGGAGAATAAAGTATGTAGATTCATCAAAATCCTTGTATGGATTAAAACAAGCCCCTAGGCAATGGAATGTTAAACTAACAGATGCACTATTAAGAGCAAAATTTCAGCAGAGTCAACATGATCACTCATTATTCACAAAAAGAACATCTGAAGGTATAACTATAGTACTAGCATATGTGGATGATATGCTCATCACAGGGAGCAGTTTGAAGTTGATCAAAGATATAAAAGAAACATTACAGCAGACATTCAAAATGAAAGATTTACGTGAGTTGAAATACTTTCATAGCATAGAATTTGCCAGATAAAAGGAAGGCATTCTAATGCACCAAAGGAAGTATGCATGAGAACTTATTTCAGAAACTGGGGTTGAGTTGCTAAGCCATACTCAACACCATTAGACACAAGTATCAAACTCACAACTAAAGAGTATGATGAACATCTCAAAGCATCAGAGTGTGTTGATCAACTCAAGACAGCTTCTCATGTTTCAAAGGATCCTTCTACTGAGCAAAACTCTTATCGAAGGTTGATTGGCAAGTTACTCTATCTCACTATGACTAGGCCAGACATAACCTTTAGTGTCCAGACCCTAAGTAAATTTCTACAGAATCCTAAACAATCTCATATGGAAGCAGCACTAAGGATTGTAAGGTATTTGAAAATGCAACCTGGCCAAGGAGTGCTGTTGTCAAGCAAAAATGAGAAGAATATGACTACATTCTGTGATGCATGTTGATACCTAATTTCATCTCATAAAACGTGTATTTTAATTTTCAAATTTCCCAAGTCCAAGACGGAGTAAGGATGCCCTTAAAATTTAAAAAATTAAAAATACCGAGAAATTTTCAAGGATTTACGTTTAATTATTATTTTCCATAAAAATTAACAATTATCAGAAATTACGAGTTATTTACTTTCGCAAACGTAATTTGAAAAGATGAGACATATCCCGCTCCGTCTAACTCGAGAAGTTGTTAATTAAAAATGACGTAGAAGTTACGGCTCATTTTGACCGCGTTTTTCACATTCTTGAATATCCTCTGGAACTATATCAATATTAGGCTCATTTTGAAGCTAATATTTTAGATTTGTGAGTTTTAAATTTTTATTAGCCTAAATAACTATTTTATTTAGTTATATATGTATTTATATGATTTAAATTGAGAATAGGGCTAATTTAAAACTCATAAAAACTTGGGGGGGGGGGGGGAGTTTATAAAAAATAAAGGGTGGAAGTTTATTAAAATATACTTTCACCCCCACTCTTTATTTTCCATTTACCCGACTCCTCTTCTCCTCTTTCAAGAGAAAATGGCGACGGCTTTTAGGGCTTGATATTCAGTCTAATTAACGGCGTTCCATGGCTGTTGTATGCCAAATTTTTGAGGGTTTCTGTCCTCTATCGTGTTTTCTTATGGTTGACAGGTTTATTTTCACACAACTTGTTTGTTTTGATCTTGAATTTGACTCGAATAGGGCTTGGGATGTTGCTCGGATCCTTTCGCGTCCGTAGTATCCATGGGCGAGGCCTTGAGCCTCTAGCTAACTTGTGCACTACTCACAAAATGTGAAGGACCTAGGGTAATATCCCATAGGTCCCTTCCAAAAATTCGAGAACTAGATTTGGGGATTCTTATCTGTTTGGGTACGATTGTACCGTTAAAAACGTTGCATTTTTGTTTTATTTGATGACTAAGTGTACTATTCCATTTTTGGCTGATTTATTAGATTTTATTTGAATTTTAGGGTACAGTTTGTTATATTATGTGATTTAGTGTTTATTTTTTATTGGATGCAGTACGAATTAGTACAAAGTTGTGGGAAATTCATTTGGTTTTTACTGAATTTGAATTGGTAGGTTTTTGTAATTGGGGGGGAATTCGGAAAAAACCTAGAACCTTCTATTTTTTTTATCCTCACCCCCCAATTTGTGCTATAAATAGAAGAGTTTGTTGCCATTTTTTGGGGAGACTTTTTTTTTTCTGGAAGATTTTTGAGAAGCAAAAAGAGGTATTAAATTCTCATTATTAGGATCCTATTGAAAAACCAAGAATACTATAGATATACTACTGAAATATTACAATATACCTATATTATACATATATTATCCGAAAATATACTACAACATATTATAAAAATTCAAAAAAAGCAAAGGCTGCTTTTTTTAAAAGGGAATCTTAGGTGTTGATATTGAAGTGTTGATCCAACCCCTCCTCTCTGATCTTTAGGTTGCCCTACAAAAAGGTAAAATTTTGTTTTCAGTTCACTTGATACTCATTTTAGTTTTCTTTTATGCATTTAACTTGGTTATAGTTCCCTGATTGGTGTTCCAAGCTTGTTTCTATTAGAACTTAGTATGAATGTTGGCTTAAGTGTGTTTGTGTGGATATAAAGGTTTTCTTTTTCTGGTTTACTGTTTCATTGATGCTTATCATGTTATTGGTTTAAATGAGCAATATAAGGTTCAAATAGGTTTAAATGAGGAAGAAAGGCTAGTTAGACCATAGTTTGTTTCCTTTAACATTTCAGACTTTTATGAAACTTTATTCCCTTTTGTGTGTTTTGTTGAATCCTTGAGGATTCTGTGTCCATTTTAGCCTCATACTAATTGTGTTAGGATCATTTGAAGTCTTTAATCTCATGAATGCACTTGTTTCTTTAATCTCATGAATGCTTGTAGTTTAGGCTTCTTCTTTTTTTCTTTTGCTAAAATTGTTCCAAAGGGTATAAATAGACCTTTCCTCTTTGACTAATTATCAGGAAACCACCTAGCCTAGATGATGCTTTAAAATGGATTGGAAATGATCACATGATAAAAACAGGTCCTAAAATGAATCTGAATCTTGATTTTTACTCTTAAAAGAGTTTATTGATACATATCTCTCAAAACTGCTAGTCTGATTTAGTTTGAAGTGGACTTCTAGAGATTGTTTGATTTTGGAAAACTAATTTAAAGCTATTAAAATAGGCTCTGGACATTGTGAATTTGTTATATTGAGGTCTAGATGGGTACTTGACTAATAATGATGTTGCTTGATTCTAAGACTAGATGGAAAGGGTTTGATGCTCATTTTAGTTTGTAGATTACTGTTGCATTAGTAGTATATTTTAGTTCTTGTGTATCATATTGATGTTGTTTAAACTTGTTGCTGCTTTATGGAGGTTTGGCAATTTCTGGTCTTACTTTAGTTATTTAAGGATCATTAGGTAGTTTAGAATCCTGTTATGAGGTTTAAATTTGAAATATAGTTGTTTATTAAGTTGTATAATTCAGAATCCAACATGTGCTTTAGAACTAGTGACAGTGCTCTTTTGTGGCTTTACTGTGATGAAATTGGTTTTCCTTGTGTGATTTCTGTTGGTTTCAAAACTGTCTAAATCTAAAAATTGAAGGAGGAATAAATCTTGTTGTGTTGTGTGTCCAATTTGGATTGATAGGTCCAAAAACTTGAAACTGTTGGTTGATACTGTGTTACATGGACTTTAATCCTTTAAAGCACCTTAATTAAAGCTGGTTTTAGTGAAACAGTCTTCCTTAAGATGATTTGTAAGGTATGTCTATGGGGGTCTTAAAAGTGAGTTTTAAATGAAATCCAGTTTCTTGTTTGGTGTTTTATAAGCCTCAGCCTGTGTTTTTGGTCTCTTTTTGAAGCTGTATGGTTGTGAAAGGTTTCAAAAGGTAAAAACTAGTGACTTATAAGGTTGTCTCCCCTTTGTGAATGATGTTCTGTCTTCCCTTAGTCCTTTAGAATGTCCCTTTAAAAGGTTGAGTTGTTTTTTAGATTTGACTTGTGAATTTTGGAATTTGTTTAAGATTATGGTGATTGTTGATGGAATATATGGTCTTTAGAAATGATAACTTGAGTGTAAAAGATGGTTTTTGAAGGTTTATGTCACTTGTAGTCTAACTTGTTGACTTCTGTGAAGTTTGAGTATCATGTTAGACCTTGTATGTGTTGTCAATGCCTCTTCTGTCAAGTTGAGTTAGAAGTATAAAGATTTTTGGAAACCTAATCTCTTGTTTTAAAACTAAGTATGATGGTCTGAATTATAATTTTTGGAATTGTTGGGTGTTATTTGTGGAAATGACTTTTCCTTTCATTTGTCTATGTCAAAAGGCTTTAAAATCAATTGTTTTGAGACTTGTGTCCTCTGAATTTGAGTTTTGGGGATTATAGTTTTGAGAATTTCCATCACCTAGAGTTTAAGTGTATAGGAGTGTCTAAAGCTAAAACAAAAGTGTTCAAAAGAGACCAAGTGCAGAGTTTGTGTTTGTGTGAATTATTCTCTTGGCCAATTGGTTTGTTTAATCCTGTGACCTACGCACTGTGTTCCCCCTTCCCTGCCTCTTTGAATTATATCATATCATGATTTGCATCCTTTTGGACTGTTAGGATTTTCCTAGATTGACTTTAACTTGAACTTTCTATGTTTGAAACCTGCATTGGTCATTCTTGACCTATACTTATGCCCTTAATTCCTCTGTGCCACCTTAAAAGTAAAAACTGAGAACTGGATTACATCTGAGGCCTTTTGCTAGTACCCTTATAAGACCTACTACTGCTAAAACATTTGTATGACTAGTATTGGACCTTGGCTAGTAAAACTGAGGGTCTAGGGACTATTTTGAACCTGCAACATGCATCATTTGATAGTTTGGTCATGTCTTGAGTTGAACTGGTCACCTGTACTCATAATCTTATTTCCATGACCTTTTTATTTGGACATTTGAAACTAAAATGAACTGAACACTAGACTAACTTGTTGATCACTTTAAGAACACACTTTTGGACTAGTCTAATTCACCCTCTTGGCTCATTGGATCTTGATTTTTGAAACTGGGAAACCAGTACATGGCCTATTCCTTGTCTTAATTATGCATTTGGTTTAATTGGGAACTTTCCTCATCTTTTTTTGTCTATATAAGAAATTTGAAGGTTGTCCCTTATGTATGTTTCCCGTGTCTGCTTAATTCAAAATGAAGTATGCATATTGTACTGCACCTAGGAATAATATCATGCTCCTTTTAGTTGCATTTTGGATTACCTGAATTGTTGGTGCTTCTTTCCAAAACCTCTTTTTGGCTGCAACTGATTCTGATCATCACATATACCTATTTGATCTCTATTTTGCACCTTGGCCCATCTGTGTGAGTATGAGAATAGAACGAGTTGGATTACCATTTGAGGATTTTCTAATGTCTCTATAATACCTGATGTTGTTAGATAGGAATTGCAACTTACAGTCTGAACCTTTGTTTGAGAATTTCTGAACCTAAACTTGTTTTGACCCTAACTAGTAAAACTGGAAAATAGAGTGTTGTTTATACACATTCCTTGCTTGTTTCATTGGCTTAATTGACACTTCCTTGTATCATCTCTTCTCAATGCCATTGTTTTCCCCCCTTTATTACTTAGACTCTTGTTTTGTTCTTGTGAAACTACTGCTTGTGGGATTTATTGACAGTAGCATTGCCTTGTTTGTTTATAGATTTGATAGCTTGACTAGATTCATTGCCTATCCTAGCATATTTGAACTCATCTGCTAATTGTTTTGTTACACCTCGGGAATTCCCCCGTGAACGTACAGTGAATAGACTAACGAAGAATACGAGTATATGATGTTTTAATAAGAAGGGAACAACGTTTGACAACCCTAAGTAAGATTTCAAAGGCAATTGCAATGAAAGGTAGGTTATGCTCCACAATGACTAATTATAAGTTTTGGAAATGTGAAAAGTTGCAGGTTTGCATTCTGGCCAGTTGGTCGTAAAATGAAATACGGACCGTAAAGTGGTATACGGTCCGTAAACTGCCATGTCGTATTTCCGCTTCCAAAAACGCAACTTTCTGTCAAATGTTGGAATGGTTAAAGACGACCTGGAATACGGACCGTAAACTGAAATACGGCCCGTAAACTGAGTCGTAAACCACCATGTCCTCAGCCTGACTTTCTGTTTCTGTCATCCTTAAATACGACCACGAAATACGGTCTGTAAACTGGAATACAGACCGTAAACTGTGTTTACGACCACTGTACACTTTCGACGACTGTTCATTTAAGATCAGATTTTGGGTTATTAATAAGAGACCAAGTTCATTATTTCATTTCCACATGACACCCCCTTCTCTCTAAAACATCTCTCTACATAAATTCCACAAGAATTCAAGGATTTTTGGTGATCAACAACATAAACTAAGTGAATCAAATATAAGAAAACCCATTAAGGATGATACAAGTCAAGAAATCTCATTGGAGATAAACTAGGATTTTGCTCAAGTGGAGTATTATCAACCAAGGCTTGTTCCTACGACATCTAAGGTAAGATTTATGATGTTTCTATATTGTTTAAGGTATTTAAGAGTTGAAATACTTGGATTGTAGAGACGATTGGCAAAATGGGTCATGAATGTGGAATAGTGCCATTTTGAGAAATAGTTTGAATTGAGTTATGAGTCTTGATGTATTGTAATGTAAATGTGTTATAAATGATGTTGAGAACATGAGATGAGCAGTGTACGTGAATGGACATAGTCGTGCGTTATGGTCATGGATATGGATGATTGAAAAGTGAGTCTAGAATATGGACAATGTGGATGAATAATGACTATTGTTGTAGTATTGTGAATGTATTGTTGACGTCTGATAGTGAAATACACTATATAGGAATGTCGTATAAATAGAGGAGACGTTGCCCGATTTTCTCTAGTTGAGTCGTGTATGCTAGCTATCGATTCTAATGATAGTATGACTTTAATGAAGGTAGAAACGTGAGCTTCGGAGGAGAACGTGCAAGTGGTAAATAGTTGAACGGAAAGATATGTAAGGCTAACCCTTCTTTCATAAGGCATGGTTCTTTGGCCAAACATCTAAATCTTCTATAAGTCTATGATGTCTCATAAATGATTCGATCTTCCGAGCTATTAAGCTCATGATTCTTGATATGCTACGATTGTACTAAGTTCCTCGTATGACGAGTAAGCCTATGACGACTATAATGGTAATGGAGATGACGAATGATGATAATAGTGATAATGATATTGATGACGACTATAATGGTAATGGAGATGACGATAACGATGACGATGATGATAGTGATGAAAGTAGTAAAGATTCTTATGAGATGTATGTATGTGTGCCCATGTATGGCTACTATGAACCCCGAGCCTATATGGCCGGGTAGTATGTGTATAGATGTATATGTATGTATGATTACGTAACGCGCGCACACCACTGCAGTTGGGTATGGATAACACTGAGCCTTGGTAGGGCCAGGTATGTGTAACACTGAGCCTTGGTAGGGCCAGGTATGTGTAACACTGAGCCTTGGGTTGCCAGATATGTATGACCACCGAGCCCAGCTATGGTCGGGTACGTGAAACACCGAACCTTCGGGGTCGGGTATGTTATGTAAATGCTATGTATATGATATGATTATGTATGTGATATGATTATGTATACAATATGAATGTGAATAAGGGAATGTATACGAATACGAGTACTAACATGGATACAGATATGGAGGTATGAGCACAAACACACATTAGAATGGAAAGTTTCTATGAAAGGCAAGTAAGTGCCCATGGCGATAATATTACCATCTCCCATCTTGTGCTATTTCTTATGATGTTCATTATGCTTCTACATTGATATTGATCATGCTTTACATACTCAGTACATTCTTCGTACTGCCGTCTTTTTGTTTGTGGACGCAGCGTCATGCCCGCAGGTGCACAGGGAGACAGGCTCGATCCATAGCGGTATTTTCAGAGACCACCTAGCAGAGCTCCATTTCATTGGGAGCCATAGCTTTTGTGTACTTATTCTTTTGTGTACATAATTATGGGCATAGCGGGGTCCTGTCCCGCTTATGTGATGTGTTATACTCTCCTTAGAGGCTCGTAGTCACGTGTATATGGTTAGATATGTCTGGCCTTGTTGGCCTATATTTTGTATATCATTTTGTTAGCCTTGTCGGCTCATGTACATTGATGTGGCATAGATGTCAATTATGATATAAAGGCATTGTTGTCCAATGGGACTAGCATGATGAATGAAAAGAAGTATGTTAAATCATGTGGCTCACCTAGATGTAAGTATAAGTGTAAGCCAAGGGGCACCCGGGTGGGCTAGCACCGGGCGCTCGTCGCGGCCCTCTAGACGGGTCGTGACATGTTTATACTGGGGGACAAAACTCTTGACTTAGGATAAGAATTTATGAGATATTTTGATCCTAGTTATTTTGATCCTAGTTAGACTTAAATTGAATTTGCCATACGACTGTGGGATGTCCTCTAGTTGGTAAGGTTTGAATACCTAGTGTATATTAGTGTATATGGAGGGTATGCCCTTTAAAGGGTTTTGCTCTCCGTATGAGGTATATCACGTATCTCACAGCCCTAACACTTAGAAATTTTTTGAAAATGAAATAGTATATCTAGTGTTATACCATGTATACTACTCTTTGACACTTAGAAATTTTTTCAAGAAGATAAGGACTTGGGTTTGTTATTTGGGCCTGTCACTTGTGTTACTATACTCGGTCTATTGTTACTATTGCTTTGGGCTTATTTTCTATTTGGACCTTTTTTGATCATTTACCGTCATTTTGAATTGTTAGGATGGCCAGTCGAAATAAATTGTAATTTATTTTTTGCTTGTGTAATAATTATTGTAATTTCCATTTTTATACTTAGTTTAATTCATGAATATATACTAATATCATGCATACCCATTTGTATCTTTGTCCATTCAAAGGGCCCACTAACATATCTAGATCGAGTCAACCTCTCCCTTGGAGCAAAATGGAGCATACGTTGGATTTAAGATGAACCCGATTGCATAAATACCTTCTTCTTGGGCTTGGTCGGACCAATCTCTCTATCTCTATTTAAATTATGTACTTTAAATTATTATTTGTGCAATTATTATGTCATTTGGAACCCTTATGAGATTGTTATATTTTAAAGTTGCATAAACGAGTTTACTACAAAAATTTAAGACTAGTTCTAAGGCATTAATGCAAATTGGGATTGATTTGATTCAAAGGACCAAAATTGTCGATTTTTATGAAATTTGGGACTGATTCGAACATTTACGAAACCTGTGGACTTGGACGTGTAGACTGATCTGGACTAATATTCAAAACTTGTGGGACTAATTGTGATTATTTAAACTTAGACTAAAAAATAAAATTTGACTAAAACTTGGCAAAAGATAGAATAAAAGATGGACTATACATATGTAGAATACTATATAGACTATAATAGTATGCCTAAATTATTTTATTTAAAAACTCTTTTCTATACTTAAAAAAAAAAATTCAAAACTATTTTTTGGGTGGACTTATGTAGAGTCCTACTAAGCCTAAGAGCCTTCGGGTATTTGTTACACCTCGGAAATTTCTCCGTGAACGTACAACGAGTAGACCAACGAAGTGTATGAGTGTGCGATGTTTTACTAAGTAGGGAATGACTATTTATGAATTTTGGAAATGAGAAGGTTACAGATTTGCACTTCGACCCAGTTGGTCGTAAAATAGAACACGGCCCGTAAAGTGGTTTACGGACCGTAAACTGCCATCGTCCTTCAACATTCCAAAAACTTCAACTTTCTGCCAAATGACGAAATGCTTAAATACGACTCAGAATACGGACCGTAAATCGAAATACGGCCCGTAAACAGTGACCGTAAACCACCATGACTCCAGCAAACCTTTTTGTTTCTGATATGCTTAAATACGGTCGTGAAAGACGGACCGTAAACCAGAATACGGACCGTAAACTGGGTTTACGGCCACTGTGCACCCGACTACTGTTCATTAAAAATCAGGTTTTGAGTTATTAAAAGGGAACCTAAGCTCATTTATTCATTTCTTATCCACACGACTCAAGAAGTCTCTAGAACACTCTAAACACTTCATTCACAAGAATTCAAGAGGACAAAGGAAAATCAAGGTCAATAACATCAAATCCATGAAATCAAGTGTAAGAATCACACTAAAGTTCATCTTTCTCAAGAAAACCCAAAAGAGGTGAAGTAGGGTTTTGGTGCTAAAGGAGTAATTCCATTCAAGGCTTGTTCAACCATCATCTAAAGTAAGTTTCATGACTAAAACATTAGAAGGTTAAGATACTTGAACTATAAAAGACATAGGAAATGGGTCATTTGTGAGTGAATAGTGTCATGGTTGGATAGTAGTTGGATTGGATTATGAATGATGGAGTGTTGTGATTATGAATACGTTGTAAATGACATTTAGGCCATGAAATAAGTACTATATACGAGGAAACGCGATGGTAAGCTCTAACCATAAATGTGGAGAAAATGAAGAGAAATTGTGGATTGTGGTCAATGTATATAAATGATAATTGTTGATTGCGATATTGTGAATGCTTTTGTGAGCGTGTGGGAGTTGATATAGAATATGGGAAAATTAGTATAACCAGAGGAAGTGCCGCCCAATTTTCCCTACAAATAGTAGTGCGTTCTTATAGTCGATTAACTAACGTAAATGCAAATTCTCTATTGAAGGTAGAAACGCGATATCGAAGGAGAACAAGCGAACGATAGCTTAGTTAAACGTCAAAAGTATGTGAGGCTAGTCCCTTCTTTCTAATGGCATGAATCTCATAGCGTAATTTTCCTCTTCTTCATGAGTCCCTATATTCCGAGAAGCTAAAAGCCTATATCCATGGATGGTAATATAAGATAAGAGATATGATATGATGATCTTAAACTGGCATGATGTTATTTATTGCTCACACTCACCTTATATGTTAGTTCCTTCAAGGTGAGGCAGGATGTCGATAATTGCTCCATAATGAAATCGGGGGATCACGACCTTACGTCACCCCGATAAAGTAAAGTTGTTCATAAGCCTTATGCATGTATTGTGATAAGTATGTTACAATAAGCATATTTTGATGAGCATGTATAATAATGATATAACACCGCGCCTAGTTGGTCGGGCAGTCACCGCTAAGGCGGGCAACTATACGATACACCATGGCCAAATGGCATGGGCAGACACCACTAGTGGGCGGCATAAGATGATACCCCGAACGCGGGAGGCCTGGACGCAGGCTAATGTTATGATTATCACACTGATCCGATATGGACGGGCAGCTTATACATTGTGCATACATGATAAGATGACGAGTATGAGTAAGACAGCATGACTTAATTTTTATGCATGACCGTTATATATAGATTTTCCATATTGATATTTCCATTATATCATTGTTCTATTTCTTTGTTTATGCCTCTCATACTCAGTACAATGTTCGTATTGACGTCTGTTTTCTTTGGACGTTGTGTTCATGCCCACAGGTAGACAGGGAGGAGAGGTCGACCCAGACCAGCAGTAGCTGTCAGCCAATTGAAAGCACTCCTTTGTTCGGAGGTGCTTATGACGATTCTTTTGTGTAGATTCATGTATATGTATCTTTGCGCATGACAGGGTCTTGTCCCGTCCTTATGATTAGTACTCTAGTAGAGGCTCTTGGATGCGCAGTGTGGGTTAGATGGTCTCACGAAATGCTATTATATGTATATATTATTTTGATGGCCGAGAGGCAAATGTACACAAAAAGTATTTATGTTTCCATGTAAAATATGATTTCCTACAATTGGAGTATAAAGCCGATAAAAGACCATTAAATGAGCAAGATGAGCAGTAGCACGAGTGGTGCTCAGTGGCTAGCCCCGGGTACCCGTCATGGCCCTAACTGGGTCGTGACAAAAGTGGTATCAGAGCGGTTCAGTCTTAGGAAGTGTCTACGAGTCGTGCCTAGTAGAGTCTTGTTTATGGGTGTTGCGCGCCACATCAATAAACAAGAGGCTACAGGACATTTAGGAAAAATGACCATTCTTCTTCCTATGAGATCGTGCGATAGAGCTATGTATAAGATTTTATCCTCCCTAATAGTGTGTTGTGATTTCAGAATGCCGCCAAAGAGGAAGGCTACAGCCGCCCAGAAGGGCAAGACTACGGCAAAGAGGCGGGTAGAAAGAGAGCCCCAGACGGCAGGATCTTGAGTCCTCCCCGGATGTGGTTACAGGTACATTGTCTATATTCTCCCGTGATGTATACGCACTGATAGATCCGGGTTCTACTTTTTCTTATATTACTCCATATGTTGCTGGTTGTATTGGGGTGAAACCTGAGCCAATTAAACCTTTTGAGGTACTCACTCCGGTTGGTGATCCCGTGATAGCAAGGCAAGTGTACAAAAATTGTGTCATTGTGATCTGTAATTGCCAGACCACAGCTGATCTGATTGAGTTGTAAATGTTGGATTTCGATGTAATTATGGGCATGGATTGGTTGGCCTCGTGCTATGATAATTTTGATTGTCGATTGAAAGTGGTTCGATTCCAATTCTCGAGAGAGCCCGTGCTTGAATGGAAGGGTAATGCAGCATCTCCAAAGGGTAGGTTTATTTCCTACCTTAAGGCAAGGAAGATGATAGCCAAGGGTTATATTTATATTTAGTTCGGGTTCATGACACCGAGTCAAAGCCGCCAACTTTCCAATCAGTTCCGGTCGTGAATGAATTCCCAGATGTGTTTCCAGACGAACTTCCAGGTCTTCCTCTAGAGAGAGAGATTGACTTCGCCATTGATGTGTTGCCGGACACCAAGCCTATTTCTATTCCTCCTTATCGAATGGCCCCGGCATAATTAAAAGAGCTAAAGGCGCAGTTGAAAGACTTGCTTGAAAAGGGGGTTTATTAGACCCAGTTCATCACCGTGGGGAGCACCGGTCTTGTTTGTAAGAAATAAATACGGATCTCTGCGAATGTGTATTGACTACAAGCAATTGGATAAAGTGACGATAAAGAACAAATATCCTCTTCCGAGGATTGATGATTTATTTGATCAGCTACAGGGTGTCAAATGGTTTTCAAAAATAGATTTGAGATCGGGTTACCATCAGGTGAGAGTTAGAGAAGCGGATATTCCCAAGACGGCCTTCAGAACGAGATATGGTCACTATGAATTTCAAGTGATGTCATTTGGGTTGACTAATTGTTACACCTCGAAAAATTCCCCTTACATGCACTGTGAATAGGACAACGAAGGTCATGATGTATACGGTGTTTTGATGAGTAAGAAGTAGTATTTGAAGACCCTAAACGAGAATTTAAAAGCGTGGGAGATAAGGAAAGATAGTTGCTGAGAAAAGCAAACCATATGTGGTGTATCGGGTAAAAATAACGAGCAACGATTTTGTGATGGCATAATGGTGTCTTAGGGAAGTGTAATAACGCCCTTTGGGATGATGTTGAGATGTTAAACAAGTGCCAAGAAGGTTCCATAAGGATCGGAGATCAAACGAGACAACGAGAACGAAAACAGAATCACTAGCATTATATGGCCCAATCTACGGACCGTATAATTTATACCAGCCGTAGATTGGACCGTATAATTGGCCAAGAAGGACACCAGCCACTGGACCAAATGTACGCCCATACATATGGTCCGTATAAATAGTACGGACCGTATGTTGGTCCGTATAATGTTGGTCGGCCAGCTTTTTAAATCACTTAAGGGATCATTTTTCCATTCCATCTTATTTCATCCTCCACTCTCCAACTCAAGAACCCTCTAGAAAAGTCTCCAAACACTTCAACCACAAGAATACCAAGGAAATCAAGAATCAACAACATTAAATTCATGAAACAAAGTGTGTGAAACTCAAGTAAAGTTCATCCAAACTAAGAAATCCCAAAAGAGGTGAAGAAGGGTTTTAGTGCTAGAGGGGTATTCTTATTCAAGGCTTGTTCAACCAACATCTAAGCTATGTTTCATGACTATACCATGTTGTTCAAGGTATTGGAAAGCTTAGATAGTTAAAATGTAAAAGAATATAGAAAATGGGTCATTACTGAGTGAATACTGTCACAATTGAATGATAGTGGAATGGAATCATAAATGTTGATGCGTTACGGTTATGAATACGTTGTAAATGATGGTTAGACCATGAAATGAGTATTATATAGGATAAAACGCGATAACGAGCTATGACCATTAAATGTGGAAAATTGGAGAGAAATGGTGGATTTTACTCAATGTATATAAATGATGATTGTGGATCTCTATATTGTGGATGTTGTTGTGAATGTTGGGAGTTGATATAGAATATGGGAAAAGTAGTAGAAATAAAGGAAATGCTGCCCAATTTTCCCTAGAAATCACAATGCGTTCTTGTAGTCGATTAACTAACGTTAGTCCAAATTCACTCGTGAAGGTAACGACATGATATCGAAGGAGAACAAGTGAACGATAGCTTAGCTAAACGACAAAGGTATGTGAGGCTAGTCCCTTTCTTTCTATGGCATGAATCTCATGATATGATTTCTCTTCCTTTCCATGATTCTCCTATATTCCGGAAAGCCAAGAGCCTAAGACCATGACTAGTTATATGAGTTAAGAGATATGATATGGCGTTCTTATAAAGTAAATGATGTCGTTCCTTGTATACACTCACCTTATATACTAATCCTTTCAAGGTGAGGCAGAATGTTCATATATGTTCATAATAGAATCGAGGGTTCACGACCTTACGTCACCTCGATAACATACAGTTGTTCTATAGTCCTTATGTATGTACGATGATGAGCATATTATTATAAGTATTTTATGATGAGCATGTCATGATCATATTACACCGCGCCTAGTTGGCCGGGCAGTCAGCGCTAAGGCGGGCAGCTATGTTATACACCATGGCCAAATGGCATGGGCAGACACAACTAGTGGGCGGCATGAGATGATACCCCCGACACGGGAGGCCTGGACGCGGGCTAATGTTATTGATTATCACACCGCACCTATATGGTCGGGCAGTTTACTTGCACATATACATGTTATGCATACATGAGATGATGATGAGCATAAAGTAAGTCAGCATGCATTACTTCCTATATGATTCACAGCCAGATACAGTTGCTCCATATTTGATACTTCTCTTATTTCTTTGATGTATTGTTATTGTTTATGCCTCTCATACTCAGTACAACATTCGTACTGACGTCCGTTTCCTTTGGACGCTGTGTTCATGCCCACAGGTAGACAGGGAGGTGAGCTCGATCCAGATTCTTAGTAGCTGTCAGCTGATAGAGAGCACTCCATCGTTCGGAGGTGCTTATGATTACTCTTTTGGTGCATATGTATATTTCGGGCACGACGGAGTCTTGTGCCGTCTGGATGTATAGTATGTCAGTAGAGGCTCGTAGATACGCAGTGTGCGTTAGATGGTCTCACAAGATGTTATCATATGTATATATTATTTTGATGGCCGAGAGGCAAATGTATATAAAGCATTTATATTTCTACATAAAAATATGTTTCCTATAATTTCATGTACAAGTTGATAAAAAGGGCATTAAATGAGTAAGATGCGAAGTAGACCAAGCGGTGCTCGGTGGCTAGCTCCAGGTACCCGTCGCGGCCCCTAGTCGGGTCGTGACACTAATGCTCCGGCCGTGTTTATGAATTTGATGAACAAAGTATTCAGGCCTCTCTTGGACCTATTTGTGATAGTATTTATTGACGATATTCAGGTGTATTCTGGCACGGAATCGGAACATGCAGATCATTTGCGAATTGTTCTTGGCATTTGTCGAGCCCGAGAATTGTATGCAAAATTTTCAAAGTGCGAGTTTTGCCTAAATTCTGTGACATTTCTGGGCCATGTTATTTCAAATGATGGCATTCGAGTCGACACTCAGAAAATTGAAGCTGTGAAGACTTGGCCAAGACCTACGACGCCTACAGAAGTTCGTAGTTTTCTAGGGTTGGCAGGTTATTACAGAAGGTTCTTATAGGGCTTTTCATCTATTTCAGCCCCATTGACGAAGCTAACCCAGAAGTCAACCAAATTCCAATGGAATGATGCTTGTGAATGCAGCTTCCAAGAATTGAAAGACAGATTGACCTCGGCTCCGATCTTAACACTTCCAGAAGGGTCAGATGGCTATGTGGTGTATTGTGATGCTTCCGGTGTCGGAGTAGGGTGCGTATTGATGCAGCATGGTAAAGTTATTGCATATGCTTCGAGACAATTACAGAAACATGAAATTTTTCTAGAATCCCCGATGACTTAACATTCGGGGACGAATGTTCCAAAAAGGGGGGAAGAATGTTACACCTCGGAAATTTTCTCCGTGAACGTACAACGAGTAGACCAACGAAGTGTATGAGTGTGCGATGTTTTACTAAGTAGGGAATGACTATTTATGAATTTTGGAAATGAGAAGGTTACAGATTTGCACTTCGACCCAGTTGGTCGTAAAATAGAACACGGCCCGTAAAGTGGTTTACGGACCGTAAACTGGTTTACGGACCATAAACTGCCATCGTCCTTCAACATTCTAAAAACTTCAACTTTCTGCCAAATGACGAAATGGTTAAATACGACTCAGAATACGGAACGTAAATCGAAATACGGCCCGTAAACTGTGACCGTAAACCACCATGACTCCAGCAAACCTTTTGTTTCTGATATGCTTAAATACGGTCGTGAAGGACGGACCGTAAACTAGAATACGGCCCGTAAACTGGGTTTACGGCCACTGTGCACCCGACTACTGTTCATTAAAAATCAGGTTTTGAGTTAATAAAAGGGACCCTAAGCTCATTTATTCATTTCTTATCTACACGACTCAAGAAGTCTCTAGAACACTCTAAACACTTCATTCACAAGAATTCAAGAGGACCAAAGGAAAATCAAGGTCAATAACATCAAATCCATGAAATCAAGTGTAATAATCTCACTAAGTTCATCTTTCTCAAGAAAACCCAAAAGAGGTGATGAAAGATGAAGAATATCAAGAAAATTAAGAAACACAAGACTGGAATTCATGAAAAAGAAAAGTCCAAGAAGCTCAAGTTTGAAGATTATTTCCAATTCTTGTTTCTTGAATCCTTTTCTAAATAGGTTTCTTATTTCTTGATTTATATTTTAGTAGGATTTAATTTCCTATCATTAGTAGGACTTTTATCCTAGATCTAGTAGGATTCAGTTTTCTTTATTCTGTTCCTTGTAGAATAGGGATTTTACTTTCCTTCTTTAGCTATCTCCTTTCTAAAGTAGAATAGGGATTTGTAGCCATAAAAGAAGAGACCGTAGGCCTATATAAAGGGTTCTCATGACTTGTAAATATACTATTCACGTTTTTTAGCATAAACCCTAGTTTGCAATAGAGTTATTTTCTCTATTTGGTCTTCTTTATCCTTGTTTTTGGTTCCAAGCAAGGTGGTGTTAGTCTTTATCTTGTTTTCAATAGCGTGTGGTGTTTCTTTATCACGTAAGTTGATTTCAAGTGGTGACTTAGGAACTTTATTTGTTCTTGATCATTCAAGAACGCGTTTCTTGATAAAAATTCATTTTAGTTCATATCCAGAACCCTAATTTTCTTTCCATCATTCCTCCTTCAATACTTACTTGATTTAAACCATTCAATAGTTATTTTTATAGTTCAAATCGTCATCTTTCTCCTCGTCTTGAAATCACATAATTTCGAGAAGTATAGCCCGATTTACGTCCGTTTCTTGAATTCTGCCCATCAATCGCTTCAAGAATAAGATCCTGGTCGATTGGTTCTTTGTTAACTCGAAGAATCACATCAAGAGGTGAAGTACGGTTTTGGTGCTAAAGGAGTAATTCAATTCAAGGCTTGATCAACCATCATCTAAGGTAAGTTTCATGACTAAAACATTAGAAGGTTAAGATACTTGAACTGTAAAAGACATAGGAAATGGGTCATTTGTGAGTGAATAGTGACATGGTTGGATAGTAGTTGGGTTGGATTATGAATGATGGAGTGTTGTGATTATGAATACGTTGTAAATGACATTAGGCCATGAAATAAGTATTATATACGAGGAAACGCGATGGTAAGCTCTAACCATAAATGTGGAGAAAATGAAGAGAAATGGTGGATTGTGATCAATGTATATAAATGATGATTGTTGATTGCGATATTGTGAATGTTGTTGTGAGCGTGTGGGAGTTGATATAGAATATGGGAAAAGTAGTATAACCAAAGGAAGTGCCGCCCAATTTTCCCTAGAAATAGTAGTGCGTTCTTATAGTCGATTAACTAACGTAAATGCGAATTCTCTTTTGAAGGTAGAAACGCGATATCGAAGGAGAACAAGCGAACGATAGCTTAGTTAAATGTCAAAAGTATGTGAGGCTAGTCCCTTATTTCTAATGGCATGAATCTCATAGCATAATTTTCCTCCTCTTCATGAGTCCCTATATTCCGGGAAGCTAAAAGCCTATATCCATGGATAGTAATATAAGATAAGAGATATGATATGATGATCTTAAAATGGCATGATGTTATTTATTTCTCACACTCACCTTATATGTTAGTTCCTTCAAGGTGAGGCAGGATGTCGATAATTGCTCCATAATGAAATCGGGGGATCACGACCTTACGTCACCCCGATAAAGTAAAGTTGTTCGTAAGTCTTATGCATGTATTGTGATAAGTATGTTACGATAAGCATATTATGATGAGCATGTATGATGATGATATAACACCGCGCCTAGTTGGCCGGGCAGTCACCGCTAAGGCGGGCAGCTATACGATACACCATGGCCAAATGGCATGGGCAGACACCACTAGTGGGCGGCATGAGATGATACCCCGGACGCGGGAGGCCTGGACGCAGGCTAATGTTATGATTATCACACCGATCCGATATGGACGGGCAACTTATACATTGTGCATACATGATAAGATGACGAGTATGAGTAAGACAGCATGACTTAATTCTTTATGCATGACCGTCAGATATAGATTTTCCATATTGATATTTCCATTATGTCATTGTTCTATTTCTTTGTTTATGCCTCTCATACTTAGTACAATGTTCTTACTGACATCCGTTTTCTTTGGACGCTGTGTTCATGACCACAGGTAGACAGGGAGGAGAGGTCGACCCAGACCAGCAGTAGCTGTCAGCCGATTGAAAGCACTCCTTTGTTCAGAGGTGCTTATGACGATTCTTTTGTGTATATTCATGTATATGTATCTTTAGGCATGACAGGGTCTTGTCCCGTCCTTATGTTTAGTACTCCGGTAGAGGCTCGTGGATGCGCAGTGTGGGTTAGATGGTCTCACGAAATGCTATTATATGTATATATTATTTTGATGACCGAGAGACAAATGTATACAAAAAGTATTTATGTTTCCATGTAAAATATGATTTCCTACAATTGGAGTATAAAGCCGATAAAAGACCATTAAATGAGCAAGATGAGCAGTAGTACGAGTGGTGCTCGGTGGCTAGCCCCGGGTACCCGTCATGGCCCTAGCTGAGTCGTGACAGTATTAGCCTAAGTGTTCCAGTCTGACACCCTAAACGCCCAATTTTGGGCAAAATTTTACCATGTTTGTTTCTTGAAACATGGTATATTTCGCATGAATGGCTAAAATCTTTTGTTGCGGAAATATAAGCCAAAATAATTTTTTTTACCATAAATAATTTATATCTACAAAGTCATACTATTAGAACCCGTAGGTTAACCGTATTTTACGGATCCTTAATACCGGGGTGCCTAACACCTTCCCCGGGGATCACCAGAACCCTTACCCATACTTTGGTGAGATTAGAATTCTTTTAAAATTTAACTGTTTTGAATGAACCCTTTTGGAACTAGCTTTCCTAATTTCCTAAAAATTAGGTGGCGACTCTAAAATAAGTCCATTTATAGCTCCATCCACGTAGAAGTATATTTTTTTCTTTTTCCCGGTACGATTGACAACCATACTTCCCCGGGACACTTTCCTTTTAAAACGAGGCAAGTGCAAATACGAATCAGAAAAAGTAGAACCTCTACGATGCAGATTGGGAAGCCTGTCTAATCTCAAGGAAGTCTGTTACTGGGTATCTTATAAAAGCTTGGAGATTCATTGATCACTTGGAAATCAAAGAAGCAAACAACTGTTTCCAGAAGTAGTGCAGAGGCTGAATATAGAAGTATTGCTTCAACTGTGTCAGAGTTAGTATGGCTGCTTGGTTTAGTTAAAGAACTTGGAATTGAAATCATAAGTCCTGTACAGATACTCAGTGATAGTAAGGTTGTCATACAGATTGCAGCAAATCCAGTTTATCATGAAAGAACTAAACATATAGAGATAGACTGCCACTTCATTAGAGAAAAGATACTACAAGGCATGGTAGCAACAAAATATATATCAACTTTGGAGCAGCTTGCAGATATCTTGACCAAAGGTCTTACAAGAGTTCAACACAACTAGCTTTGTTCCAAGCTAGTTCTGTTAAACATCTTTGGAGTACCTAAGACCTAGCTTGAGGGGGAGTGCAGAAGGACCAAACTGTAATACTTAAATAGTTGAAGGACTAATCTGTTAAGTTCAGATACTTAGGTGATTAACAGAATTATGAATAGTTAGTTAGTTAGTTAGTAGATTCCATAAGTTAGTTACTTGGAGGCTTAAAACTAGATTGGAGAAATTGATCAATGTATATATATATATATATATATATATATATATATATATATATATATATCTTGTACTCATTATTGAAACACAAGCTGAATATAATAATATACAGAATTTCTCTCTTTACAATGTATTCTTCTTCATCTTGTCTATTCTAGGAGCCTTGGCGTAACTGGTAAAGTTGTTGCCATGTGACCAGGAGGTCACGAGTTTGAGCCGTGGAAACAGCCTCTTGCAGAAATGCAAGGTAAGGCTGCGTACAAAAGACCCTTGTGGTCCGGCCCTTCCCCGGACCCCGCGCATAGCGGGAGCTTTAGTGCACCGGGCTGCCCCTTATTCTACACTTAATTCTTCAAGAAGGCATTCATGCAGTTTTAAAATGTGGAAAGTCATGAACATGCAGAAAATACAAGAACGCTAGATTTATTAACATAAGTATATCTCTAGATATAACTACCTCATACCAGTCAAAATAATTTACGAATCAGATGTAATTTAATTCATTTATTGTACAATGTAGAAGCATTCATATTAACTTTAGTTGTCCAGAACAATTTTAACCAGTTGTGCAGACAAGTTATCAGGAGATTATGCTAATACGGATGATTTCAAGAGAATTATGGAACGTGTACGCGTCATTGCACATTTCAAAACTCCAAAAGCATATAATGAGTTTTTGATCCTCAGAATCCAAATCTTTATTTGATATGCATGTTTTGCTTACAAACACACAAATTTACTTTTAGGAAGTGATGGACACAAATCACTAATCACATAAGATGGATGGTGTTAAAAACTCATTTGATTATTTTCTCTAATTTAAAGAATATTGTTGTCACGACCCAACCCCGTAGGCCGTGACTAGTGCCCGATCTGGGCACTCAATCACATTCTAGTATATAGCAGAAGCCGACAAGGCTTTAGTTCCAATTTAGATAATCTCCAGAAAAATTTCGGCAGAGTTTCCTTTGTTTTACGGACTATCCCATATACCCTGCACGCAGAAAATACCAACAAAGGCCACACAGGGCCAACAGAGTAACATTTAAATATATGCGGACCGGCCGCCGCGGCGAATGGGATCGCCCAAACACAACATATACACACAGCTGTACAGAAAGATCCCAACCCACAAACATGTCCACAGACCTCTACCAGACCGACAGAATCATATGACGGGACAGGGCCCCGCCGTACCCATGAACGAGAATATACATATATAGAAGTGACAGACTATACCAAAAGATGGCTCTGAATAAAAGAGCGCTCCAAAAATAGCAGAAGGAGATCCTAAGCGGACGGATCAGCAAACCTGTCGTCGGTACCTGCGCGGCATGAAAACGCAGCCCCCGAGGAAAGGGGGTCAGTACGAAATATGTACTGAATATGCAAAGGCTGAATTACAGAAACAAGATCATAACCGGTACAGAAAGTACAGAAAGTAAGCAGAAAATCCAAAGTATCAAACACATATTTTCAAAACATGCAGAGTGTGTACAGAAACATATGTCATATCAAATCCGGCCCCTGCCAAGGGACTCGGCAGACAGAACATGGCCACCCTCCCGACGCTGGTGCCACAACACAGAAGAATCAGAATAAGGGCATAACCCCGTAACATAATATGTCATATCAGATGGCCATAGTAAATCATATCAGAACAAACGTACATGGCACAACATACTCCACAAACCCATGTACGCGTATACCTGCCCCCTCACATCGAGGCACGACGAACAATGCAAAGGATCGCGCTTGACAACATATCCTGGCCCGGGCTCAGTGTGGGAAACATTGGGGCATCCACGAATGGAGTAGTGAGAGACTAATGCAATTAAAATATCATGAATGTTTCCATAGACTCGATGAGGCATATCAAAGACAAACCGATCCAATGAAGTCGGAAGGAATCATAGTAAATGAGTTTCGAGTATCAAAACAATTTATCAGACTTACTGGAATATTTAAAACAACGTTTGTTAGGTAATTAGAATGGTAGTCTAAACGTTTCTTTTAAGAACTATTCGAAAAGAAGACTTAAGTACATTAAGGGCAAAACCGGGAATAGTGGGCCCACCTCGGGACAAGCAAGGCGATGGGTCCAAATTACTCCCTTTAAGCTTATGGGGTCACCTATAAAGGTTCTACGGACATTCTGTAGCTTTCCAAGGAGTTTAGAGAAGGTTTGCATAATTTCCAAGAAAACATACCAAAAGAGTTCAGTCTTACTGAAAGAAAAAGTGATATTTTCACTTGCGGATTCCGAGGGGCAGAAAGTCTTTCGAGGCCCGAATTCGATCCTAATACACTTAGGCATGCCAAAAGAAGGATCGGGGTAGCTTTACATACCTTTTGAGCTTTTTAAGCCTATCCAAGCTCACTCTCCGTTTCGTCGAAAATCTGCAAATGGTCACATTTACCAATTGTAAGCTATAGATGCTACGAATTCAATTCAACTCATATCTGTCTACCGAAATTTCGGCAGCACTTCCCCTATACATATAGCACCCCCGAGAATTCAACTCGGCTCACAATCATCAACAACATCAACATCAACAACAAACACTAGAAACACAATATGGCACAACTAGTTCTACTTGTCGACATAATGCTATAACCTTTACTTTAACCTTAACTTTCAAACTAATCTCGACGATTTCACATTCATTATCAATCTAGATCACCACAACATAGTTTAGAAGCATTTCATATCGTTTCTACACTATATACACAAGATATACAAAGTATATACACTTTCCGCCACAACCATAATTTATCCGGTTCTTCTAATCTTTAACATACACATTCATAACTCAATTCCATCTTCTATATTCATCAACAATCATCATAGTTTGCACCCTAACAACTTAATTCCATAATGTTATAAAATCATAGGCAAACGGCATAAGTTCTCACACTCCATTTCACTGCAGCTTACATCATTTTTCCTACATTTACAATGCAAGAATCACAACAACACAATTAACATATTATACAACATTTAAACCATTTCCATTTCATCATACCTAACCCTACGGCCAACATGTAGTTTTTCCAACTTTCACCAAATTCATTCGACTTTTTTTTTCCAATATTAATTCCACCCTACTCACAACTAAAATAAAACATGAAATTCAACTCATTCCAACTACACATCATAATGCATATACACGGCCACATGCACACATGTACACCCACTTTCTAAACTTCCATGTTACCATATTTTCTACTCATCTCTACTTAATACAACATAAACAAAGGCTTTATAACATATAAAAGAGAATGAATCCTTACCTTTTCTTCCAATCTTCTTCACTTGGGTAACTTGTCAATTTGAAGACCCAAGTCCTCCTTCTTCCAAACCAACTACACCACGTTGTTAAGGGACCTTGAATTAGTATAAAAACCACAAGATAATAATTTTTGGAGGGAGATTTGTGAGGGTCAAATTTTCTATGGCCAACCCGTGACCTTCTCTTCTTGCTCTCTTTGTTTGCTTTGTTCTTTGTTCTATGTTTCTTGAAGGGTCTAAGGGATAAAGGCCACTATATATTTAATTGTAGCACATGGAAAAAATTTGTGAAGTGTGGTGGGCTTGGGCCTCACTTGGCCGGCCACCCCCTCAAGTCTTGGGCTTTGATTTCAATTCAATTTTTTGAGCCCAATGACTTGTGAATCAAATTTTGTAATTCCCGAAACTAATTTCCAAAATTCCAAATTTGCCCTTAGTCTTCCTCGACACTTCCACATTAATATTCTTTCATGCACAACTCTTATGTTAACTGTAACCAATTATGACTTTATTTCATACAAGTCAAGATTATTTCTAATTTTTTCAAATGCGCGAAAATACGGGATATAACAATTGTTGTGAGTGGAAATCAGTCTGGTAGGGGTGATTCCCAGGTCTCCAGGGCAGGAGCACAGTCTGGCCAGAGTGGACGTGGTGGTGCTCATTGCTATGCTTTTCCCGGTAGGTCCGAGACCGAGGCATCCTGTCATGACCCAACCAGGCACTGGAGCTAATCTACCGAGCACCACAACACGTACATGCATCTCATATCTATACCTGAGTGGGCCATCATGCTAACTCATAATTATCATAAACTGTGTGGGACACAAGCCCAAAGATAATATACATACATCATCAAGTTGATTCCAAGTATACATGCCGACAAGGCTATCTCAACGATGATACAATAAAACATGGACCGAGAAATTCATGGAACATTTGACTATGCATATCTGTCTACTAGCCTCTACTGGAGTGCGTAACATAAAAAGGACTGGACAGGACCCCGCCGTACCCATCTGTACACAAAAAGGATTATACCAACTAGACTGCAACTCCGGAACAAGTGGAGTGCTCCTGTACAACCGCTGAAAAGACAGCCTATGAGTCTGAACCGTCTCCCTGTCTACCTGCGGGTATGAACGAAGCATTCATAAGCAAAAGGACATCAGTACGAATAATGTACCGAGTATGTAAGGCATGAGTAACAACATAATGAAAGTATGAAGACAACATAAGATAAGATAGATCGCCCTGTACCTCTGAATGCCTCTTAAGGCGGATGTCATGCATACTTAGTGTTACGCCTCTCGTTCTCGTCGTATTAAAACCTATGGTTTCATAGTCGGGTATGCCCTTGGAATTGAGACTCGTGTCCGAGTTTTGGAGATAGAAAGTGCCTTACCCCATGTACTAAGATACCAGCAGGTATCCCGGGTGATTTACTAGGTTGGAAGTTGAACTAATCGAATACTTGAACTGAACTGGAGAAGTCTGCAGACACCAGTCATTGTCGACGGGTCGTCGACATAGTCGATGGACCGTCATTGTGCGGCGTCGACAAGGTTCCATAGCATGGAGATCTGCAGGCGAAGGTCGACGGGTCGTCGACCAGTCCGTCGAACTGCACCGCTAGAGCTTTTTAATTCCGAGTATAAATATGTGGTTCACGACCCTATTTCTTATTTTCTCTCTTCCAAATCATAGAAAACCCTAGTATATTCATTCCCAATATTTCCTATCATATTAGTGAAGATTTGGCAAGATCCGAACCCCGTAAACCCAAGCTTGTAAAGAAGAAGGTTGATTCTAAGGTTTCTTCAAGGTTGTGAAGCTTAGGAAGTTAGAGTTGAAGTGATTCTTGGAATCTTAGGCCCCTCAAGGTATGTGAATGATTTCGACCCTTGTATTTGAGTTAATTATCGAGAGTTTTGGTGATTTTAAGTAAAGATAGGGTATTTGTGGAAGTGGTAAGTTGATGAAGGGCAAGGTAGTGATTTGAGGCTATTTTAAGAGATGATTGGGGATAAATTTGAGTATATATTTATATATAAGTGTTGTTATTGTTGTTGTGGTTGATGTTGGATTGAATGGGAAGTTGAAGGGTTGTTAAGCTTATAAGGGAAATGTTGCCCATAATTTTTCAAGCTCTATTCGTATAAATGATTAGTAACCGAGGTAAATAGTCTGATTACGGCTTACGTTATCTTGATTGTAGACTTACAAGTTTGAGAGGTAGAAGTTGGACGATTGGGTATACTTCAAGGTATGTTAAGGTTATCCTTTCTTTCTTTTGGCATGACCTTATGACATGAACCGAACGAGTAAGCGAGCTCCCATATTACTCTACTCTTAGCAGCACTACGAGTCCTTCAGTCTTTAATGTTCCTGTATTCCATCTATGATCGTTCCTTCTGTTCATGGGTCTTGAGATTTCTTATATTGATGATGTTAGCTCAAAGAAGGTTCATCGGAGATAGTACGATCTCATGTCACTCCGAGAGCTCTATGTATTCATTTCATTCATGCATTGCATCCATATTCATATATGCACATTGACTCGTGACCAGAATGTGTTATATACGCACTATTATATTATTATATATGGATCGGGCCGTACGTTCCTCGACACTATTATATTATTATATATGGATCAGGTCGTACGTTCCTCGACACTATTATATTATTATATATGGATCGGGTCGTACGTTCCTCGGCACTATTATATTATTATATATGGATCGGGTCGTACGTTTCTCAGCACTATTATATGATATATAGATCGGATTGTACGTTCCACAGCACTATCAGGTAAACTATGACCTATATATATATATGGGCAAGATTATCATTAAGAGCATGCATATTATGCAGATACACATAGATACTAGTTCATACAAATACATGCAGCTAGCCATTTTAGTTTATGAGTTCAGATTTTATTCATGATTCTCATATATATACATGCTGTTCTTATGCCTTTCATACTCAGTACATTATCCGTACTGACTCCCCGTTGCTCGAGGGGCTGCGTTCATGCCCGCAGGTTCAGGTAGATCGATAGGTGGTCCAGCTTAGTAGGACTTCTATCCAGCAGTGGTCAGTGCGCTCTATTGATCCGGAGTTGCAGTCTATTTTGGTATGCTAGCCCTTTTGAGATGTATATGCATATGGGTATGACGGGGCCCTATCCCGTCCTTTCTACAACTTTCATTCCAGTAGAGGTCTGTAGACAGTTGTAGGTATTAGTCAGATGATGTAGCCCTGTCAGCTCCCATTCTTTTGTGTACAGTATATGTAGTGGCCTAGCTGGCTTGCGCTGTTTTTTTCCAGTATGTATGCGTAAGTACGGTCTGTACCAAGTTTATAATGTTATTCTTTCATGAGGCAGTAAGAGATCAGTTTATGCCATTTATGGGCCCTTGATATTCAGTATGGTTCAGATATGTGTTTAGGGGTATTTGGTCACTAGAGGTCAGACACTCGTCACGACTCATTGGGTTGGGTCGTGACACTTAGCTTTTAAAAAAAAACATTTTCATACATACATACATACATACATACATACATATATATATATATAAAATACCGTACCCGGCCATATAGGCTCGATGTTATCATCATATCATCATCATCTCGCGTCCGGGGCATCCAGCTTTCAAGGTAACATCATAACCTACCCACTGCAGTAGTGTGCACATCTACGTGCTTGCCCGGCCGACTATAGCGCGGCTCGCTGTGAGGAAATACATACATATATAAAGCATGCATGAGAGCCAAATAAAAGCTATAACTCTATCGGAGTGACGTAAGATCAGTAGCCTCCGATTATCATTATGGAACTATCATCATAAACATATATCACCTTGAAGGAACAATTACCATAAAGTGAGATCAACATCAATAAATAAGATCAATAATCATGAGATAAGTGTCAACAATATCATAAGAACATCAAGACCCATAAGCTTCTAGTATTTCTAGGAATGGAGTCATTATGAAGGACATTTGTGTAGGTTCGTATCAATATGATCATGCCATAAGAAAGAAAGGGGGCAACCTTAACATACCTTGCCTCCTTAATTTATAGCCAAATTCATTTCAGTTACAACCAATTTGGCTCAAATTGAATCCATTGTTTCCCAATTAAAACCAATATTTAAAATTAAGCCAATTTAGAGTATAATTGAGACGAATTAATCATTTAATTAATTAATCAAGCTTCTTGACATAGTAAAATATTTATTTGCAAAATCGACTTGTCATGCTAATCAAGTCATGAAGGACTTTAATTTGACAATTAAGATACGTACGTAATTAAAACACTTGTTTTTTGTGTAAATTGATTTTCTAATTGATAAATAGACATAATTAATGCTTAAAATTATACGCAAAATATATATAATATATATTGGGATATTTTGCCAATTCATTGGCAAAATGTCACTCAAAGCTGTTTTAGAAAGTATTTTTTGGATTTTCTAAATATGTTTTTTACTCTGTTTGCGATTCAGAAGCTTGATTAGTTAATTTGAATCTTTTGGATGACAAAAATTGGGTGTCAACAACCTCAGCACTTGGGGTGGTATTTATTCTATTTTAAAAAATTTAGGGGGTAATAGGACCTGCATAAAAATAAGGTGTGTTCCTGAAATTTCGGGTATAATTCAAGGGGGTACTTATGCCTTTTCCCTAAAATTGGATGTGTGTGACATCGTCTTATGGTGTTATGTCAAGATGGTCTTACTAATATGTTGAGAATAAACATGTGATCTTGTGATATTTTGTGAAGTTATGGCATAAACACGAAAGTCTGGATTTGTTATGTGTAGGTGCAATATGTGTGAGTTGTTTTTACGTCTGCCATCTCTTAGTGTGTTAGTTTTAAAGCATTGCTAGGAAAAGTAATAAGCAACTTTCTGCCAATTAATCCTGTCACAAATAAGGTACGCCAAATTTGATGTTTGTTTAGAACAAAGTTTCAAACGTTTATGCCGTACTTTCAAGAATATTAATATTGACAACAAGATTCTTGATGATGATAGAGCAACCACGACCGATGAAAGAATCAGACACCAAGACTTATGTCTATAAAGAAGTAGTAAGTGAGTTATGCTTTATTGCATGTTTGTACCTGATAAAATTATAATATGTCAAAGAATCACTTATATCTAATTAAACTTCGAATGTTCATCATCATAGGTTCACACGATATTCAATCATTTTGACTTCGACAAACAAGCCTGCATACGAAGATCCATATTAATCAATCACAGAGACGTACTTTATTCTTTCATGTATTTTAGTCGAAAATTTGTTTAAATAATATTGATAGTCCTATTTTACGAAACTATGTGCAATATGACTCGACATATAATACACATGTAAAGCCCACTCTAAAATTAGTACTCTCTCCGTCCCAATTTATGTGATACCATCTGACTAGGTACGGAGTTTAAGGAAAAAAAAAAAAGAATACTTTTGAAATTAGTGATCTACAATAAGTTTTAGAGGTTTGTGTGGTTGTAAATTACCTCATAAAATTAAGTAGGCGTTTGGCCATAAAAATCAAATATTTCTCATTTTGTTTAGACTTTTTACGGTTGGAGTTGAAAGATGAAATTGTGTTTGGTTATCGTTTTTGTCAAGCATAGTTGGTTGTTTGAACGTACTAATAGTGAAAAAAGTGAAAATAGGATTTTAGGTATTTTTTAAATTCCAACTACAATTTCAAGTTTGGAATTTTCATGGTCAAATGCTGATTTTAAAATAAAAAAAAATATTTGAAAAAAGTAAATATTTCTCATGTCCAAATGGCAAATATTTTTAAATATAGAAAAATAATATTTTTTTGAGACAAATTAAAAAGAAAATGATGTCAAATAAATTGGGATAGAAAAATACACATCAAAGGACCCAAAAAGGTCGAAACGAGAGGAAAAAGAAACTGTCAAACTAGTACGGTACTTAAAAACGAAAATACAGGGGAAACACAAAGAACAGCAGTAGATTGGTATTCCTAGATCTTCACGCAAATCCTGTCAATTACCAATAACATACCATCACGCCCAAAGCGCACATTAGCACTAATAGCCATCTTCTCCCAGAAATAGGCGGGACTTTTCGAAACTATTACATCTTTCCCCCCTAAAATTTCTGCCACCCACTGTTTTCTATCTCTTTTTTGCCTCTTAACAAAACCCTAACCCGCCAATAGTTTTTCCCCTTAATAATCTTAATCTAAATAAATAGAGTAATAGTAAATACTACTAGTTGGGGCAGGGCAAAAAGCGCACAACGTTGAAAGAATTTGAAGCGATAAAGGCGATGACGGATAAGGGGCAAGATGGTAATAGTATATCCGCCATTAATGGCGGTGACAATCAAGAATTACTGCTAGTTAAAAAGGTACAAGTACAAGAAGAGATTACCCTTTTCACAGAAGAAGGAAGCCAAAACGGCTGCGTTGACGGTGTCGTTTCGGTTAGCCAAAACAGTACTAGCCTTTTTGGGGAGGAAAAGTCTGAAAATAAGGCAGAGGGAATGGAGGATTCGACTATTGTCAAGGTAGAGAACGAAACTGGGGATACTATTATGAAGGAAGCTGAGGGAGAGGGAATGGAATCTCCGGTGGAGGAGAGGAAGTGCGAGAAGGAAACCGCGACTATTATGGAGGAGAATTTAGATCTAAAAAAAGAAGAAGGGATGGTCTTGACGGAAGTCGTTAAAAAACCAAAAGGAAAAAGGGGGAGACCGCCCAACAAAGATAAGCAAAAGAAAAACATTGATAATAAAGAGAAGAAAAGCAATAATCTTGGTAGGAAAAAGAAAGAGGAAAGCGATAGTGAGAGAGAAGAGAAAGAGGAGAAAGAGAAGAAAAGCAATAATCTTGGCAGGAAAAAGAAAGAGGAGAGTGATAGTGAGAGAGAAGAGGAGGAGGAGGAGAAAGAGAAAGAGAAGATTGATTCTGATGAAGTGACTGCTGGTAGGCCAAGGAAGTCAAGTTTGAAAGCTAGGGAGAAGTTAAGTGTATATACACAGGAAATGGCTGAATGGGATGAAGAAGACCGCAAGACAAGTAAGAAAAGAAGGGCTAGGAGGAAAACACAAGAGAACGGTGATTGTCAGAAAAAGCATGGAAGAAAGAGGTTTGTGGAAAATGGTGGAGATTCGGATAGCAAAGAGGAGGGAAATGGGAATAAAAAACATAAGGCTGAGAGAGAAGAGTCAGAGTCTGGAAAACATTCTTTAGGCCAAAGGAAACTTCCACAAGATAATGCATCAAATCCCCGTAATAGAAAGAGGAAGGATGAGAATGTAAAAAGCTCTTACCATTCTGAATGCTTCATTTGATCATTCCTTTAATTTATTCTTTACTAACCCCAAATTACCAATTCAAAACATGGGCAGGGTAATGAGATTCAATCAAATATGTGTCATCAGTGCCAGAGGAATGACAAAGGAAGGGTTGTTCGCTGCACCAACTGTAAAACAAAGCGATACTGTGTTCCTTGCATGGCCACATGGTACTCAAACTGGTTTACTTGCAAAGACATAATGCTCTGCTCCTTGTGACTTTATTTGAGCAGTTTGTCTCTTGATCAGATATTTCTATTGTCAAAACTCATAAGATGCTAAGCATTGAGGCTTTATATTTTGATTAATTTCAACCCAGTTATCATTCATTCATGTAGTTTTCTTTTTCTTTTTTCTCATGAGTGCCTTTCCCTTTATGATCAATAATAGGTACCCTGGGATGCCAGAGGAGGCTTTTGAAGAGTCTTGTCCTGTTTGTCGTAGAAACTGTAATTGCAAATCATGTTTGCGGTTGGACGGACCAATAAAGGTTGGATTCTTTTGCTGTCTCCCTATAATTAAGTTACAGTCCTATTTTGCAAGTTAACACAATGTGATATGCCCTTATGGTAAATCATTTTGCAGGATTTGAAGAACTTAAAATTTGAGATTAGCAAAGAAGAAAAGGTTCAATATTCTAAATTTATTTTGCAACAACTTTTGCCTTTCTTGAGAAAATTTAACGCAGAGCAAGTGGTGGAGATGGAGATTGAAGCTAAGATTCAAGGTTTTATTATCTGTTTTAAAGATTAGATGCTGTAACAGTTTATGTTTTTCAATTGAGATGCCATATGCTTTTCACGTGGGCAACTGTAAGTGTGCATTTTAAGACGAGCTTAGGTGATATCTGTTTGCATGGTTAGAAAAGATAACAACATAGCCATTTTCCATATATTTGCAGTTTTGAGTTTGAAATGTCAAATAGGGAATGTTTTAATGCACATAGTTTCATGTAGCAGGTAGAGAGATACTAACATCACCCAGGAAAAACCATATGTCTAATGCATCTTCAATTGCTTCCTATTGTAACTAGAGTTTCCTTTTTCACATCTGGGCAGGGTTACCAGTGTCAGAGTTAATGCTGCAGAAGGCAAATTGTCAGGAGAATGAGCGAATGTACTGGTAAGCATGAAGAACCTCTTCTTTCCACGTCAGTCTTTTGGAATGATATTAAAATAAACTGAATTGAGCAATCTTTTGTGCAGCAACAACTGCAAAACATCCATTTTTGATTTTCACAGAAATTGTTCCAGTTGTTCCTATGATCTTTGCCTTACTTGTTGCCGGGAGCTTAGAGATGGTCACCTTAAGGGAGGTGAAGTAGAAGTCATCATGGATTTCGTTGACAAAGGGGTTGCTTATCTGCATGGTGATATGGAAGCTGATTCTTCACCAGGTATCAGAACTAGACCTTCAAGAAAGCCTAGATTTCCCAAGAAGATGGTTGAAAATGATTCCGAGGGTGATGCCAGGTTGGCATTTGAAATGGAACCTGGGGATAATGGAAGGATTCTGCCAGAGAATTCTGGTGGTCCTGCTGGTGAATGGAAATCCAATGAAGATGGTAGCATCCCTTGTCCACCAGAGAATTTTGGTGGTTGTGGTAAGGGAAATTTAGAGCTGAAGTGCCTGCTGCTGAAAAAGCCAAAACAACATTCGGTCTCTGAGTTGTTGGAAAAAGCTGAAGACATTGCCAAAAAATTCGAATGGGAAGACAAGCCTGAAGTTCCTCAGGGACTATGCTTCTGTAGAAATTTAGTGGATGAAAATGATATGCAGGAAAGTAAAATGTGTAAAGCAGCATCTCGTGACGGTTGTGATGACAACTATTTATACTGTCCAGCAGCTAAAGATCTTAAGCAGGAGGATCTGAAGCATTTCCAATGTCACTGGCGGAAAGGTGAGCCTGTGATTGTCCGCAATGTGCTTGAGACTGGGTCAGGGTTAAGCTGGGAGCCCATGGTTATGTGGCGAGCTTGTCGCCAGATAAAGAACTTAAACCACCCTCTTCTTTTGGATGTCATTGCTATCAACTGCTTAGATTGGTGTGAGGTCAGTTTAATACTTGCAAATCTCAACATTCCCTCCCTTTTTCAGAGTAATTCTACTTGTCTTGGTAATCCCTAGTTTTATTTACCATTTTGGTCTGCTTCCTAAAGCCATCAGTTGTGGCTTTTTAGTTCTTAGTTTGCTAGACATTTAAATATTGTCAAAATTTTGCTTTCAGAATAATATGGGGTACTTTTTCCATCAGTGCAGTGTATCAGCTTTTTTCCCTCATGCTTAGGACTTAATTATATTACAGATTGAAGTACCTGTCAAGTTAAAGTTTATATTAAAATCTAAGCACTTGATGCTTAATACAAAGTGCATTGCTATGGTTTTAACCCTGTTAGTTCGCTTAGGTTAAAGCAACTTAATGGATGTAGAGTGGGAGTGGGTTCCAATTATCTCTTTAAATGTGTTCCTATTGGATTAATTTATCCTGTTTGGTTAATAACCTTTACTATTGATAAGTTACTTCTGCTTTTGAACTAGTTAAAAATAAAATTTAATTGAGTAGCTAATTCTATTAATTGTGGAATGTTGCTTTCTCTATCATCCATAAAATGTATATTCTTTTAAATGCTGTGTGATCAATAGACTGCTTATAAAATGTTTATATTATCAGTTTTTTTTTTTCATTTCGAAACTTCTTGGGAAACACCACCAGCCACATATATATTTTGACTTACAGCCCTTGTGGTCCGGCCGTTCCCCTTACCCCGAGCATAGCGGGAGCTCAGTGCACCAGGCTGCCCTTTAAGTGATATACAAATAATTAAGGACATTTGCTGTCAGAGAACAGAGTTTGTGGCTCTTTAAATAGATGTGAAATCAATTTGAATGGGATTGAAGAAGTATGAAGGGAAGCTTAAATCTGTTAATATATTTTACTATGAAGTGCACAGTTAGCAGCAATCTCAATAATTTCAGACCAAGAAGCAGCGTGTTGTCTGACCAGTGCCTTATCTTTTGCCATTTGTTGTAAAGAAATGAAAAGCTATATCGGTACATGTGTATTCTGTGTGATTTTGTTTGTCTGTGCGGCATGTGTTTTTTGTTTCATTTTTTTTCTTTTAATTCTTGTATTTTGAAATCAACCCAACTATTCATGTCTCCTTTTCTTGAAAATAATAGCTCAATGCGATTTCCCCAAAGACTACGTAGAACTTCAGGTTTACTGGATCCAGTGATGTTCAATGTTTTAACAATGTTTTTCTTTCTCCATTTTAGTTTCTGAAGGCGGTTATTTGCTGTTAAGTGATTCTCTAGGCGTGATGAATAATTTTGTTATTTCTTGGATGACTACAGGTAGAAGTTAACATCCACCAGTTTTTTAAGGGATATATGGAAGGTCGAACTGATAATGCTGGGTGGCCCCAGATTCTGAAATTGAAAGATTGGCCTCCATCAGATTTATTTGATGAACGATTACCTCGTCATGGCGCAGAGTTTGTTAACAGCTTGCCTTTTAAGGAGTACACACATCCACAAAGTGGCTACCTAAATCTTGCTGTCAAACTGCCAGACAAATCATTGAAGCCCGACATGGGACCAAAGACATATATTGCTTATGGAGTTCCTCAGGAGCTGGGGCGTGGAGACTCTGTCACTAAGCTGCATTGTGATATGTCCGATGCGGTATACCTAGTTTTTCTCTCTCCATTCTTTTGGCATGCTTAGCTTGTGTTTGGACATAGATTTGGCTGAAACTTGAAAAAAGAGTTTTTGAAAATGAGATGAAAAATGGTTTTTGGAAGTTGAAATTGTGTGTGCATGCATTTTGCTTTAAAAGAAGTTGAAGTTTTGTGAGTAGAAAACTTCAAATACTTGAAAAACTAGTCTAAACCACTTTTTGAAACTTGAAAAATTCATCTTCAGAAGCTGCCCAAACACTGGTCACTTTTTATAACCAAGCAATGTTTAAAAATTATTTTTGAAGAGAAGTGAAGAAAACTTATGGTCAAACAGGAGCTTAGTCTTTTCTATTTTTCTTTGGCATACTATTCTGCTTTGGGTACAGTTAGAATATTTCTTGAAGAATGTGGACATATTCATGCTATGCAGTTTATTTTCAAAGGGCTCTGTAACTGTGATTTCATTAAGCTAATAGAAGCTAGGTAAACTGGTTCTACATGCTTTCCTGTTGAAAAAAAAGAAAAAGAAAAATGGAAGCCCTGAACATGTATCCCAGAAGCTAAAGTGACCTTAGGTTCTCTAATGTGGTTCAACTTATGCTTAGGACTAGAAGACTAAATGGTCCTAAATTCTGTTAAACTCCCGACTATGCGATGTGTAATGTCTGTAATATGAATGCCTCTTGAAATACTGCAACGCAATAATTTACTTGAGATCATACTAAACTGTGAACTATGTGTTTACCTATAAAAAGATGTCAGCTATGTGTTTTCTTATTTTATTAGGTCTTCTTTGTTAGATTTCTGTACTTTAAAATTGTTTTGTAGGTGAATGTGTTGACACATACTCAAGCAATAAACCTGACGCCTAAGCAGCTTTCAGAGATGGAAAAAGTAAAAAGAAACCATGCTGCCCAAGATAAAAAGGAACTTCAGATGGTTGGGGAGGAGAAACAATGCAAAAATGAAGTATCATCTGAGTTGATTGATGACCACTCCGTGCAAGGTGAGAGTAGTAGAAGAGACGAAGAAAAAACTGATCTATTTGAAGTTCAAAGCTTGAGTGGTGAACCAAATTGTGGCAATCAGTCAACTATTCCATCAGCTTCTTGTGTGGAACCAGAGGGAGATACTGGCACTGACGTGGTAATAAATGGTGCAGTAAGTTCTACTAGCACTTGTGAAGCAAATGGAGGAATTAAAATTGATAATGATAAAAGTGATGAATGCAAAGATAAACCAGTGTTTGGAAAAAGTGAAGTATTTGAGGATATAGAAGGGGGTGCACTCTGGGACATCTTTAGAAGGCAAGATGTTGCCAAGTTAGAGGAATATCTCAAGAAGCACTTTAAGGAATTCAGGCATATCTACTGTTGCCCAGTACCGCAGGTATTAATAAACTTGCTAAGCTTTTTACTTTGAAATATGCGAGCAACTTGGCTTTGAGATATTGACAATTACCTAGAATTGACTCTGAAGTACATTAAATGTCGGTTAAATGAAGTCAAAGGCTACACGTAGCAGAGACAGATAAGAGCTTAGATAATATACAGTCTCAGCAAGAAAGCCAGAGGGTCAGAGACTAAGTTCCTACGTTAATGTGCTGAAAATATTCTTTCAGATATCTAGTGAGAGAGTGACGGGGAAAGGAGTGCTACACCCCAAACCGACCCCCTTGCTTTTACCTTTTTAACTGATTCATTAAGTTATTGATATGTACATGACAATAAACTGCCATTACTGTTGTTTTTTTTTTTTTTTGGTATAGGCAGCTTAATGCTCTGCTTGCTGACCTAGGACACAACGGCCTATCATGTTACGTCATGTAGTGTTACATTTTGGGCAAGGTTTTTCAATATGAGACAACGTTTTTACAAGATGAGAACATAATTCCTAGTCTTCCAATTTGTCTTTTTACTCTTTATTAGAGGGTGGGTCGGATGGTTTTAGAACTCCATCTTTCAAAGTTTGGATGAGGAAACAATTTATGACAAATTGTTTCTGACATTGGAACCCATAAACATAAAGTTTGGTTTTAGTCTTTATGACATTTATGATGATGTTTTTGGTTGATATAGGCTTTATAGAAAATGTATTTATCATTTCACTGATTAAAAAAAGAAAAGAAAATGTATATCATTTCCTTTTTCTGAGGTTAAAAAGTTTTACGGTCTCTGTCCGGCTCATTTATGCTTTAATATGTAAAGTTTTAACGGGCACCCAATGGGATGATATAGTGGTTGATGAAGTGGGTACAAACCTTAGAGATTAGGGTTCAAATCCCATTTGAGACAAAAAACATTAGGTGGTTTCTTCCCATTTGCTTAAGTATTGGTGGTCAGGTAATCCTGATACTTGTGTTAGTGGGAGGCAGCAAGTGCCTGATGGGATAATCGAGGTGTGCGAAAAATCGTTCAGACTCCACAATTAGTAAACAAATATAAGTGCTTATTGTTAATTTTTCATGCTTATGTTTTGCTATGTCTTCTATATCTGCTAACTCTTTTTTTTGATAAGGTAAGATAAAGTTAAACGCACTAGCTCTTTTGGTCTTGTAATGTAGGTTGTTCACCCCATACATGATCAAACATTTTACTTGACTGAGGATCACAAAAGGAAGCTTAAGGAAGAGTATGGTTAGTGTTCATATATGAATTCTTAAGTTTTATCCATTTAACAAATAAAACTCATACTTTTTCCTTCTAACAATTTTTGTATTTATTCTGCATTTTACAGGAGTTGAACCATGGACTTTCGTTCAAAATTTAGGGGATGCAGTTTTTATACCTGCGGGCTGCCCTCATCAAGTTAGAAACTTGAAGGTGCAATTACTCGCCAAAACTCTCTCACCCACACACACATTACTCTCTTGATTTAACGCTCTTCTAATTTTAATCTAATATTTGAAGCTATACTGACATATATATTATGCAATCCCTAGAGGTTGTGAAGGATAAATTATCATGTATAAATGCTAATATATCTTGGGTATGTATTAGGATTAGTAGATGTTGCCATGCTATTATAGTGTGCAACAAAACTCACTATAACAACTTTAGGGCCTAATTATAGTAGAGGTGTCTTTTGTTCCAATGTCTATTTGCAAATAGGTTGTGAGATATATAATTGAGAAATCTTACAAGTTGATGTAGGTTAATTTAGGGCTGATTTATGGCTGGATGGGAGAAGTGATAATTTTTTTGATGGAAGTAGTAATATAAAAATTGCTCATAGATGTATATTCAACAAGTAGAGAGTCCTGCAAATAACTTGCTTCTCTATGAAGAGCATCAAATTTTAGTAGTCATTGAAATAAATTGGTTGCTCTATAAGTGATCTGAAAATAGAAGCTCTTAGGTCGTTTGATAGGATGCATTAGATAAAATATGTATGCATTAGCTTTGTGTATTACTAATTCCCTGTTTGGTACACTTTTTCAGCCTATGTATGACTAATGCAAGTATTAGTTCTACACCGTATTTGGTATTATCCTATGTATAAGTAATACATAGCAAACCATGGTATTAGCAATACAAGGGTTTTTTATACATGCATGAACATGGTTAAAGACACAATTGCCCCTGCTCTTTAATTTCTCGGCTCTTTAATTTCTCTTGTATTTCTCTTTTATCCTTATTTTTCTTTGGTAGTTTTTTCATAATTATGAGAGCAAAGCGTATTTAAGACATGACGAATGTGAGAAAGCAAAGAGCAACACCCTCTAAGCTCATGATCTTTGAAACTCCAACCCATTCCTCAGTTAAACTTCTTTGTCAAATTGTTAGTTCTATCTGCACTGCTTGCAACCATAAACATCAATTCCTCAGTTAAACTTCTTTGTCAAATTGTTAATTCTATCTGCACTGCTTGCAACCATAAACATCAAGTTATGTAAAGGAGAAAAAGGAAAAAGATGTGTCACCTATTATATATACGTTTGCTGCTTAACATTTTGTTTGTGGCACTTTAGCGTGCTCCCGTATATGATGCCTTCTATTTTAATAAAAATAGTTTTAATAAAAAATAGATGTTTCTCTTATTTATAATTATAGGCGCCTAATCTTTTTGGGTATAGTAAACACTACTGAGACTTTTTGATCGAAAATTAAAGGAATTTTTCTTCGGATTAAGTAGGGAAGTGAAACAGTTGGAACAAAGGTTCCCTTTCTCAGTTTGCATTTTTCATAAGCTAAGTAATAAGCTGTTAGTGACGGAAGAAGTGATGAATTTCTCCTCTATTTGATAAGCTCGAAATAGAAAATTTTCAATTACTAATATCTACTGCACTTCTATTCCCTTGTGATGTAGTTAATCCTAGATGTGACATCATACAAAAACAGAAGCAACAAAAGATTTATGATTGGAAAAAACGAAAAAGAAAGGAGGAGACAGGGGGAAGAAGCTTGTAGGGAAGCCAAAAATACAAATTTGGATTGCTCCAAGTACGACAGTGTCATTGACTGTAACTCAACAACAAGTTATATTTGCAATTGTACAAGTACACTGCTGCCATAAAAATAGTGTACAAAGCTAAAGAATGTGGAGGGTATTTTTGTAAACAAACAATCTTTTTAGAAATTATGCAATGCTTTAATACTCCAAACCAAATAACACAACATACCAAGTAAAATCCCACAGAGTGGGGACACCAAACCAAACAGTGGATAAGAAATAATCGCAGCATAACTAATGCTAGGATTACTAATACACCCTATTCAACACTATTCTAACAGACCCTACCAAACCACCCCTTAGGGCTTAGTTCAAGTGGCAAAGATTGAAAGCCTTGTGACTTAGGTCATAGGTTCGAGCCTTGTTTTATGTGAACTAAGCCTTGTATTTAAGTGGAGAAGGGTAGAGGGACGAGCTCATTATCCTTGAGTTTCTCAAAAGCTATGGGTCGTGCTATGGGTTGGATCCTGATGGATTTCTAGGTCATTAAAAGAAAGTGTTCCAAGAATATATAATGTTCTTCTATACTTACAAAATTGTTTTCAACCAGCGTTTAGGAATGCGGCCGCTTCACCGCTTAAAGCGGTGGAGCGACCCTCTTTCGCTGCAATGACCTAAAGCGAGGCTTGGCAAGTAACCGCTTCCATGTCTGAAGCGCAGAAGCTACCAGAAGCGAGAGGCGGAATTAAGCCTGCTTTCTTTGTTTTTTGTTTTAGAAGTTTAATTTTGAACAAAAAGACCAGTCGCGACTTTACCTGGACATTTCAGCGGTTAGGGTTTTCACGTAGACCAACTGCTTCTCCATCGACTTCAGGTAAGATTTTTCTTTTGCCTGGCGCAGCTAGTGCTATGGTTTGTTCTTCTTTCTTCTCTTTTTTGGTTCTGCTCTGTTTTTTTCTAGTTCTGCTTCTGTTTTTTTTTTTTTTTTGAAACTGAGCAGTAATGCATTGTTTGTTTTTTTTCTTTTTGGTTCTATTTCTGCTTTGTTTTCTTCTTAAATATGTTGCTGATTTTTTATTCCTAAATCTTAACAGTGATTAAAAAATGTCTCAACCCGACTGGCTTAGAAATATGGTACAAGAGCTAATGCGACCAATAGGAGCAAAGTTACATATTTTTATTTGTAGCTATACATTTACCGGCGGAATTTGGCACCAAAAACATCTAATTGGTACTTACAGCAACGTTCAATGCTGTACAAGATGCTTGGAGGTTGTGAGGGAAGAAATAAAAAAATATGTTTAGGAAAAAAAGGAGCTAAAACGTCAAATGTTACATCAACCAAATGTGACTAATCTTGATGATGATGATGATTATGAAAATAAGGTGAAGCTGTTGATTTGTCCCTTCCTTCAAAATCACAAAAAGGGGCAAACGCAAACAATGCAACAATCTCTTCAAGTTATGGATCAACTGGTATGAAAGGTTCCTTTAGATTGTTACTTTCAATAGATGCTAGTTGATAATGTAGGGACAAGCGATAAAAAAAGTTTGCAAGCCACTGCCAAGGGTATTTTGACGGAGCGTGCAATTGCGGTTTTTTCACGATGAATGTACGATGCAGGGCTCCCCTTCAATTGTATCAACTATACCGACACTTTTGGAGCCTTGATTGACGCCGTCGGCCATTATGGTGCAGGAATGTAGCCACCCACTTATCATGAAGTTAGTAACTCTTATCATGAAGTGGACGGCAAGATTCCATCAAGATGTTCTCTTTGTTTCAGAGCACCATAGAGAAGATTGGAGCAGAGAATGTTGCTTAAGTTGTTACAGATAATGCAGTTAAAAATGTTAAAGTAGGTGCTATGTTGAAGGGAGTGTTCCCACACATATATTGGACTCCATGTGCAGTTTATTGTATAAATTTGATGTTCGGAGATATTTTCAAGGAAAGACCCTTCACAGGAGTTTTCATTAAGGCAGTTAGGGCAGTTTCTTACATTGTTCAAAGGCCTTTGTTGTTGAACTTGATGAGGAGATTCACAAAACTAAAAAACTTGGTGAAACCTGGCAAGGCCAGATTTGCTATTGCCTATTGCTTTCTTGACTTTGCAACGTATGCACACGCAAAGGCCAATTTGAAAAGCTTGTTCATTTCAGATGAATGGAACAATAGTAAATTTGTAAAAGAAGTTACGGGAAAAGAAGTTGCATGCATAATGATGTCTTACACTTTTTGGAATAGTGTTGTTCATGCTCTTAAAGTTGGCGGGCTCTTGATTAAGGTACTTCATGGGGAGCAAAAACCACTCATGGGCTACCTTTTTGAAGTTATGGATAAGGTTAAGGAGTTTATTTGAAAATCATTTAGTGACCCGCATAAATATGCAAAGGTCTTTGACATCATTGATAAAAGGTGAGCGGATCAACTTTATCAACCTTTGCATGCCGCTGGGAATATATTGAACCTATCACTCTTTAATGATAACAATGAGATGAAATTACTAAATCCAAAAGTGACGAAGGAATTCTATGAGTGTGTTGCTATGTTGGTTCCCGATGAAGATGAGCAAGATAAAATAAGGGATCAACTAAGTGCTTATAGTAATGCTGATGGAACTTTTGGAATAGGAATGACTATAAGACAAAGAAAGAAGAAGTCACCAGGTGAGCCAATTCGTCTATATTTCTTTATAGTTTAACTTTTAAGTTATTTCTTTATACTTATTAATTTTTTAATATTTGTTCTACTTTAATAGTTGTATGTCGGAGGCTTTATGGTGGAGACACTCCAGATTTACAAAAGCTTGCCATTAAAGTTCAGGTCTAACTTGTAGCTCATCCGGATGTGAGAGAAACTGGAGCGTGTTTGAACATGTAAGAACTAAGAAGAAAGATTTAGTATATTGAGATAACTAATTATATCTCAATTGTCTTAACTCCTAATAATTGCTTGGCACAACTTATTCGCAGATTCATAGCAAGAAGAGGAATAGACTAGTGTCTCAATTGTCTCAACTCCTAAAGCGCCTCAATGACCAATTCTTAAAATACAATAGAACATTGAGGCATCCTTACAACACTCGCAATGTAATTGATCTAATTGGTTTGGACAATGTTGATGATGCTAATAAATGGCTAACCAGATTTGAGAGTGCTGAAGATGAAGCAATTTTTGAGGTTAGATTCTGATTTCACTTTCCGTGTTGTTGCCGAGGCAATGAGAGTTGAGGAGAAACCACTATGATTTAAGGGGGAATACTTCAAGCCAACAGAAGAGGGGAAAAATAGTAGCTACAAATCATTCTCTAGCTGATGAGGTTGAAGAAGATGAATGATGATGGAGGAATACCAGATTTTGACAATCTTGTAGAAGAATAAGAATTAGATGTTGAACAATTAATAGCTTTGATTTTGTTTGTCCTATGGTCTATGGAGGATTTTGTGATATCTACTTTTTAGTTTTTAATATGAACTTTTGCTTATGTATACTGTATGTTTATTTTGCTCCTTTTTACCAAATTGCGCTTCACCTCTATGAAGCGAGCGCTTCGCTTCACGCTTCGTTTAAAGCGTGAAGCAGGGCCTTGCTTTTTTCTGCTTCACGCTTACCTAACATTGTTTTCAACTTTTTAAAGTTCTTTTACACCTTCCACAAAGTCCACCTAAGTGCCAAAGGAGCTACTTCTCGTGCTCTCTTTTTCCCATTTCTTTTCTTGGAACTTCCATGCTAGTAACATCTTTATTCACCCATTCAATTTTGAGCATATTCCATTGCATGCCCTATTGTGATCGGTCATCGGAGAGCAACTGCTCAGCATCCTTCTCTGTGACCGTCTAAGTGGGGAAAGACACGTGTGCTCTTGGAATCCAAATTGAGGCATGAGGAATGATAGCTTTTGTTGGCCTTGTATGCTAGCTGCAATGGTTGACATGATCAACAGGTGGTGTACGTTTAGCCTTTTAAAGACCCATCACTTGAAATTCTATATAGTTGGGTTGTGGCAGTTGTTCTCATTGAATCCTTTTGGGACCAAGGTATGTGTTATACGGGAAATGGTTGGCACTCGTTATTGGCAGCCCCAATGTCTCTATCTGTCTATCTCTAACACTACCTATGCTTTGGACATTTGAAGGAAATAGGTCTTTAAGAAAAAAATTGCCACAATTAGGAAGGTTGGCTTCAAAATTCTGTGTTAAGAGAAATGACAAATGTGGTTCCTTATGTTGTTGGGGTAGGTCTAAAATAGTCCATTTTTAAGTATATCCTGAGCAGTTTTGGGCCCTTAAGTTTGTCAAAAGTAAAGCATTTTTGGTCTCCAAGAAATATTTAATAAGAATTGTGAAAAAAATCTAATGGGAATTCACTCTTGGAGGCATAGTTTTTGTCATATTCGGTCTATTTTTGGTGTCTGGTGTAGTTTTTTAGGGTATACTTTTTGCTATTTTTATCCACGCTCAATTGTAGAACCATGAACTCCAGGACTCAAAGATAGAATCCTTTCAGTATGTTCACAAGACATACTTTAAAACTTAGATCAACCATAAACCCTATGTTACATTTTACATTAAAAGGAATAACAAAATTTAAAACTTAATAAAATGTGTTTTACATTAAGAAAAAGACAAGCTTAGCTAATTTTCTGTCACCCCCATTGAGTCACTGTTAATCCATATTTGAAAACATAAATAAGAATCCAAAACTATAAGAAACATCAAAATGAAATACAATCTTCAACATCTAGGTATATAGGTTATTGAATTCCATAAACGGAAAACCTTGTAATGAAATTTATTTCTTTTTGGAAAAGAGTTTTCTCAAAAGAAATTCCTAGTAAAACTTTTTAGAAGTAGGACCTTTTGGAACATCATCGAAGAACTTAAAATTAAAACTAACCAAAAGTTAATGCTTATATGCGATTAAACTTTCCCAAACAGCAACAATAGAAACCCAGTGAAATCCCACAAAGTGGGGTCTGGAGAGGGTAGAGTGTACACAGACCTTATCATTACCTTGGGAGATAGAGATACTATTTCTAGTAGACCCTTGGCACAAGAATCAACAAGCTTTCCCAAAACCCTATACAAAAAGAACATGAAGCTTTACCTAATAAAGATGCAAGTGAGCTATGGTTTGTTGAAAAAAATGAGAAAATTAAATGAAAACATAAAGCATCAAATGGCAATTTCTCATTTTTATTTATTAAGCATGTCACTCTAAACAATCCGAATGTAAATGAGATAAATTGAGTAAAAAAAGAAGGTTGTCATTGGTTCTTGGTAAACCTGAATCAGATATTGAAAATTCCAATATTGCCTGTGTTTGTCTACAGAAAGTTTGTCATTGGTTTTCTTGGTAAACCTGAATCAAATGGACACAAAGAAGATGCTGAATGTACCATCTAAAGTAAGTGAAAATTCCAATATTGCCCTTAGTCGTTCTTCTCTTCACCCTTCTATATAATAGAAAATTTGGGAACAAGTTTGAACTTTTAATTTTGACCTTTTAATTAGATGCTTTTCATTTTACCTTTTAATTAGATGCTTTTATAGCCACACAGATATTATGAGAACTTTAAGACCACAAGTCTCAAATGTCTTCCTTGTTGAGTCAAATCATGGTAATTGAAGCAAAGGGTAGTTTCTTTGCTTTTGTTATTTCAATACCTTTGGTCGTATGCAGTTTATCGTAGTTTAATGCTTTTATTTTAGTAGAAACGAAAAAAAAACGTCAATACTTGTAATTTCGTATAAATATTTTGCAATTTTTAAGTTTGTTCTAATTGACAAATTTTAATAAACACATATGAATAGCAGCTAATAGAGTAATAAATGATTTATATTTATTATAATAGTCTTGTCTAATTAATATTGGCAAGCTATAATCAAAGTATGAATATTAGTAAATTGTGGCACAATTAATTTGTATTTTGAACAATGAGAAATAAAAATCTTGCAATATCCAACTTCTTTACTTATGTCATCTTGACAAAAAAGTTTTTTATTTTTTTTATTTTTATACTGAACATATCAATTGCTTATTTTCAGTTTCAACATTTCTACCCAAACACATTAGTAAATACAAATCCAACATTTAAAGAGTGTTTTTCAGCACTTGGAACATTTAAAGAGTGTTTTCCAGCACTTGGAGTTGGTGTGTATAGACTACTGTTATTCTGCTAAGCCATGAGTTCTAAATAATACGAAAATTACCAAACTGAAGAGGCTTGAAAATATTTATATTTAATTTTGAAAAGACGAATTAATAGATGCACCTAAAAGTGGTTAATTTCCATTTGTAAAGGAAAATTTGACAATTTCATCTTGTGCTTTTGACGTGAAACTCATTATATATTAAGCGATGAAAACTCATCCCAGTGGAAGTAAAAATACTAGGTGATGTTGTCTATTTGCTTAAGTCTTGAAAGATAAATTTACTAAGTAACTATGCTGGTGGAAGGTAGCAGATATCCAATCCTTGGTGAAATAGTTGAGATGCGTGCAAGTTGGTTTATTTGTTTATTGAATATGCACATTATATCTTAATTTTCTAAAGAAGGTGAGAGATTGAGATATTTTGTGTAACAACTTTATGGATAGAAACAACCATGTGCTTTGGACATGATTATATATGTTGGTGTTAGAAAATGTACTTGTCCCCTAATTGGTTGTGTAGGAGTTTTCAAAGGGATTTATAATGTCGTGGGTTACTCCGCTCATTGCTTAAGGTCATAGGTAGGATGTTGAAATTCTTTTACATTTTATCAAAGTCAAAACTTTGAAGTGCTTGTTTGCACAATCACTCATCTCATCATTTTCAATAGCATTTGCTTATCTCTTTCAAAAATCAGCCAATCGAGCCACTAGCATAGTTCCATGCTCATTCATTAGCCTGTTGAGCCTATCTGTCTCCCTTAATTTCTGAAACACAAATTGTCGAGCTTCAACTCTTTCTTCTTTGATTGAAAATAAAAAAAAAATAAAGAATTTTCAGTCCATGTGCAAACTCAAGAATCAGGTTATACATGCGGAAGGATGCTATAAATTATACTTGTCCCTTATTAGTTATGTAAGGGTTTTCAGAGGGGTTTTTGCTTTCTAGTGTTTTGGGCCACTACATCATTGCCTTGAGGTTTTGGGTTGGATGCTCAAATTCTTTCAAAGTTGGTGTTCAGGGTTCTAAATTAGTTGTGACCCAAATTATTTTTGGAGAATAAAACCCATTAATTGATCCCTAAATCTAGCTCTAACACAGATAAATTAAGTCCTTATATAATATTACTCCCTCTGCCCCAATTTATGTGGTACATTTTCTTTTTTTAGTCTGTCCCAAAAAGAATGATACATTTCTATATTTAGAAATAATTTAACGTAAAACTTCCCTTTTTACCCTTGATGAAATGATTTATAGTCACACAAATATCTATGGCTTGTTTTAGACCACAAGTTTCAAATGTCTTTCTTTCTTTCTTTCTTAAACTCCTTGCCAAGTCAAATTATATCACATAAATTGGGACGGAGGGAGTAGTAATTAATTGTTTTTGTTAAAGATATAAAATAAAGTTTATTATTTTCTTTTGTCTTAAAAATGTTTTTTTTTGATGACTTAAAAAAGGATTTGTGGATCAAAGCTTTTGAACCCTCGAAAATATGTACAAGACACATGGCTTTTTGATCCAAAATTTAGGTTAAGAGGTTTCTTTTTCATGTTTATTTGGGTGGTTCTTTTTTTTTTTTTTTTTTTGAAAGTGGTTATTTTGACTATATTTTAAAGAAGGGAATAGAAATTAAAATTTAATACAGAACTTCACATTTAGAAATAACAAATGCACATACACTATAAGTACGGTACCAATTGGTTAGGTTTACTCTTAGTTTTACATTTATTGTGTCTATTTGTAAAATGGCAAGGGTATTAAGTTCTTTTGGAATACTTTGGTTCCCTACTCTTGACAATGAAAGTTATTTGTTGTGTTTTCTTGTTTGCTAGTGCTGTATAGTATTCAGAGCTTGTTGATTTTGAATGTAGTTTTGAGATGTGCTATATTGATGTTTATTTTCCAAACGGAACATATGGCGGGAAACAATAATATATAGCTTGGTTCAAGCATGATTTGTTATGCTATATTCTACTTTTAAGATATCCTTTAAAATTGTGAATCTAGGTCTTCTGTAAGGGTATTATATCGTTGTCAATGCAAACTATATCAATTTATTTTGGCTGTGAAAGTAGTACGCTATCAGTGGCCTGTTAGGCTTGCATTTGATATAATTTTCTTTAGCTTCCTTGTTCTTACAATTGTAAGATATACAGTTTGGACATTAAAAAAAGATTCGATGGTTGCTTTGCAGCAGCAATAATTAATGTCTCGCATAATAGCACCCTAGGAAGGTGAGAATCTCTGGTGCTTGATAACTACTATGGGATGTGAAGTTGATTCTGGGTGATGAGCTAGCTTTAATTGGTGCTTGAATAAACTGGTTGCTCTTTTGGGCGTGTCCAAAATATTCAAATTGTAAAGGTCCGAAAAAAATGAGGCCAACTCAAAGCTGGCAACTTTTTTGGACAATTTGAAGCATAAAGTACTGTCTCAATGTTAAGATTCTTTTGTTTGTATCCAAATGGTTGAGAATTAAAATTTTACTTTTCAATTTATGTGATATAGTTTGACTCGGCACGGGGTGTAAGAAAAACAGGTAGACTTTTTAAACTTGTGTTTTAAAACAAGCCATAGATAATACAGGATGTTTAAAGTTACATTGTTTTCAAATATAGAAATGTGTCATTTTTTCTGAAAGGACTAATCAATATATAATATAAAGCTAGGCAATAAAAAAGTGAGGTGGCATGTCTCAATGACCAGCATCACTATTTATCTTTTTTCTCAGAATTTTGAATTTTTTCCTTAATTTTCTGTCCCAAAAATTTGTAAAAATTATGGGCATTTATTTCATTTCTTGAAATCCCTCTATTATATTCCATTATTCCAATTAAGACTTTTAATGGGAACTAAATGCACAAAATGAAGAGAATAGAACGGCACCCTAACTTCTTTTTGTATGGAAATTAGTAACGGAAATCATAAGTTGAGGTTTATTGGCACATTAATTTTTTACTGTTATTAGTGTTAGTTTGCCTCTTCAACTTCATATCAGTTACCAATAATAACTATAAATCATCACATTGAAAACTTTTCATCCTTCATCCTGTCTCTTCTCCATACATACATCTCACAAACCTAAAACCTTGAGAAACCAGTTCTGTTGCAGATTTAATATCTGGTGCATTTGAGTTCTTGCCCCCGTCGATCAGAAATTCGTGGGTAACATGAAAAAGGAAAATTATTATTTCTGTTGCGGATCTGATATAGGGTTATTATCATTTTGTTCAATTCATGTTCATTGTGTATTCTCCTGGTTTGATTGATTTGTCTTTACATTGTTTTTTTTTTCATTATTTATTGTAAATGTTTTTTTTTCTTTTTCTTTGTTTTTTACGAGTGTAAAAAGATGTACTAAATTATTAAAAGAATATGGATGTTGAATGGGAAGTTCTCACTGTATCGAAATTGATTCATAGTTTCATTATTTCTGCATATTAGAAGGGTTGGTTTTAGTTTCTGAAAAAATAATCAGTATATTTAATTATGTTGGTCTCGACAAAATTGTTTGATTAAATTCAACCCATTATGTCTTGCTTGTGGGTTCACGACTTATTCCCCAATGAAAAAGTATGAACTGTGTTCAAATAATTTTAAGCACGGATAATCTTCTTTTATTAATATTCTAATAGGATAGTTTCAATATGAATTTATCAACTAACACGAATATGCTGAATTTCTTGTATATACACGTTCTTTTAAAGTGTTTAGTAAACTTACTAATTCCTTAGTGCTAAATAGTTATATGGGTTTGAGTTGGTTAAGAATGGAGATCACAAGAATAAAACCATTCCAAGATATCTACTTTTGGCTGCGAATATTGAGCTCAAAACGAAGAATAACTTAAATGTTTTTATTTTGTATGGAGGTTTGGAGACAAACTATTCTCCTTGGTGATCCATGGATTGACGCGGCAAATTCAAGGTGAGGTGCCATGGTGTATGTTAGTTGCGGATGACATAGTCCTGATTGACGAGTCTCGCAGCGGGGTTAACGCTAAGCTGGAGGTTTGGAGACAAAATCTGAAGTCTAAAGGGTTCAAGTTGAGTAGGACCAAGACAGAATATTTGGAGTGCAAGTTCAGTGATATAGTGCATGAGACTGATGTGGAAGTGAAGCTTGACACCTAGGTCATACAGAAGAAAGATAGTTTCAAGTATCTTGGGTCTATTATACAAGGAAATGGGGAGATTGATGATGACGTCACACACTGTATTGGTGCAGGATGGATGAAATGGAGGCTTGCCTCCGGAGTGTTGTGTGACAAGAAGGTGCCACCGAAACTTAAAGGCAAGTTCTACAAAGTGGTGGTTAGACCAACTATGTTGTATGGGGCAGAGTGTTGGCCAGTCAAGAAATCTCATGTTCAGAAGATGAAAGTGGCGGAAATGAGAATGCTGCGATGGATGTGTGGGCACACTAGGAGTGAAAGGATTAGGAATGAAGTCATCCGAGACAAGGTTGGAATAATCTCAGTGGAAGACAAGATGCGGGAAGCGAGGCTGAGATGGTTTGGGCATGTGATGCGGAGAGATGCAAATGCCCTCGTGCGGAGGTGCGAGAGGTTGGCCAGTGACGGTTTCAGAAGAGGTAGAGGTAGGCCGAAGAAGTATTGGGGGGAAGTGATTAGACAGGACATGGCGCATTTCCTGCTTACCGAGGACATGACCTTAGATAAGAGGGTATGGATGACTCATATTAGGGTAGAAGGCTAGTAGGTAGTCGCGTTTATCCTTTCTTACGAGTAGTTATGTTGCTCTATAGTTTCTTGTCTCTTGATTTCTGCGAGTATCTGTTGGTTTATAATGGCTTATTTACTTTTACTTTCATTGTTTTCATTTTCATAATTGCTTTGATTTGTTTGCCCGTATCTGACCTTTCTTATGCTTTTTCTTGAGCCGAGGGTCTTCCGGAAACAGCCTCCCTACCTAAGGTGGGGGAAAGGTCTGCGTACGCTCTACCCTCCCCAGACCCCACGTTGTGGGATTCACTGGGTATGTTGTTGTTGTTTGTTTTGTTGTTTATATTTTGTATGGCAATTTTTAGTTATAAGATTTAATTTATGTTACTAGGTTTTCTAACCTTATTTTTAATATTTTGAAAAGTATTAATTAGATAAAACTAAAATATACGTCATTACAATCCAAATTATTAAAGTGTATATTAACCCTAAATGTATGTTGTTTGTTAGCATTTTCTCTCTCTCGGGAAAATGGAATACATCTAAATTAAATATTAACCTGGTCGTTTTGTAAATTTTCAATTTTTTTTAATGAGCGAGCTTTTGTTAGCTTTTTATTTCTCTCAGAAAAAAGAAATAATGTTTAAATTAATTATTAGCATGACCATTTCGTAAATTCTCTAACCTCTTTTACAACCGCGCGAAGCGCGGACAAATTCACTAGTTAGTACATAATGTCACATAAACTGCAACAGAGGGTACCTTTTTTAAATCTTTATTACTGCCATTTTAGGTTGGTAGCTAAATGTTCAGTTTTGTGTTCTAATTCTTTAGTTTTGTTGTTTATTTGAGTTTCACTTAAGCCTTGTTAGTAGCTATAGTATTAGTTGGATGCTTTGCCACTCCTAGGAGGTGCTTTGGTGGTAAGTTTCAAGAGGGGCCTGTGGTCTCTTTCTTGGACCGATAGTAAGCAATAATTATAGTTGACATAAGTTACTCCTTTTATCCGATTTTATGTGATATTCTAAAAAGACTTTGACACCTTTGACATTTGATATAAAAGTTGATTATTTTATAGATGAGTTAGATAAAGGAACATGAAACTATTATTATCTTTCATTTAATTGTTGGTAGTAGAAGTGATTTTGGTACTTTTGTATATTCAGTTTGTGTTAAATGTCTATTTTTGTTTCTAAACTTCGTGTTCATCGACAAAAGTAGTATTGATGAAACGCAAATGTTATGGATAAAAAAATCAGTAACACATTATCAAAACATAGCTTGAGAAAACTACTGAGGAAATTTGAAATCCATATTTGAATAAATAATATAAATTAGTTTTTTGAAATTGATCGGTGTTTTTATTTCATGTCACCTAATTCCAGATGTTTTAATTGTTTTCATGTCTATGTAGTAGTTGGTTGTTAAGTTATATTTTCTGGCATTACATTTATTGGTATATGTGTATAATGTTTTTCTTCATTGGTCTTTATTCATAAAATTTTGCCTTATAATATTGCGCTTTGCATTTAAAGTTTGCAGGTTTTGACACATTTCTATGCCTTTCACCTTCAACAATGTGGTGCTCTGTATTAGTAGTAACATTTATAAACACACTTTCTAGCTGCAGTTGTGTTCTTTTCAAAATTCTGGGTATGCTCATCTAATGCATTGGCAAATGACGGGCATGTTCTGTGTAGTAGTTTCCGCTAATCTCAAACTGCAAATATTAGAGGTTGTTTTTATCTTTTATCTGAGTGAAATTCATTAATATATTTACTGTGTTCATCTGGTTGCTAGTATTTACTTCACAATGCTTTTGTGTACTTGGACTTTCACTGTGTAACAAATTTTAAAACTTGATGTTGACTTTAAAAATACTTTCACTTTTTGTGTAACAGTCCTGTATAAAGGTTGCTCTTGACTTTGTGTCTCCGGAAAATCTTCATGAGTGCATCCGTCTGAGTGAAGAGTTCCGCACTCTTCCCCAAAATCACAGAGCCAAGGAGGACAAGTTGGAGGTATATGTAACTGGAGAAGGAGTTTGGGTTCTTTCCTTCTTTTTGTTCAGGAGTGCAATACCGTATTTTATTGAAGGGATGATTATGGTAGTTTGCTTTTATGGTCAATTGGTGTTTTATACTTTAACCTCGTTTCTATGGTCTGTTGCTTTCTTCTTTAGCTTTCCAGAATCTGGATTTTTTACTGTTATAAAGTGACATTGAGTTGAATCCTGCATTTGAGGGAAAAGTGTGAACCAGATGAATATAGAAGTAATCTTATGATAATTGTTCGTCGGCATATGGTCACATTTTAATTATGAAGAAGTTTTTATGATCTGTTTCTATTTATTTGTTCATGAGGAAATGTTTTTGGAAAATTATGTATTTTCTTGCGTGTTTATGTTTTCTTGGTGGTTCCTTAATTGTGACAGGTGAAGAAAATGAGTATTCATGCAGTGAGAGAAGCTCTAGTTGAATTGGAAGCACTTCCAAAGTAGGTTTCATTAACTCTAGCTTCTTGCTTTGTCTCTATTCACCTCTAATAACCCTGTTCCTGTGAACTTCTCCCTTATTTTGTGGTTCCATACCTCATATATGAATCTAGAGTAAGCAATCTACTTGTAAACATTTGTTTCTTGGTGGTGAATTTTGTGTGAGGATGGGCTGAATAGTTTCTCGAGTGAGTTCATATCATGAAATCAGAATGCGCTGTCAACCACATTCTGATTTCCAAGTTAAATCTAAGTTATGCTCTTAGTAATATAAAAAAAATCTCTTCATTACATGCCTTTACCTTCTCGCCGGAAGAGCTTTATCTTCTAGTTTCTTGGGAATCGAAGTGGAGTTTTGGTTATTGCTACAGTATCCAAAATAGTCTTTGCTTCCAAACTATAATTAGTTCCAACTACTTGGTTACTTTTTGATTTCTGTGTTTTCCCTGTGTCATCGTCGTATTTTTCTGTAGATTTCATGGTGCCTTATATTGTGAAAAGACTAATTTTGTACCTTGATTCATAGGAGTTCGTCTGGCAAGAGTGAGAACAAAAAATCACAAAAGAATACAGTCCATAAAGATAGAGAAAATTCAGGAGAAGATCAAAATGGGATTTGCCAGGATTAAAAAGAATGACAGGACGAGTCTCAGTAGTTCGAAGAAGGATTTTGAAATGAATCGACAAAGGCTCTAAGGGAAGAAGCACTTTTTGGATTATGAATATGCAGGATTATCCAACTGTGGTTGTATTTAGTTAATCTCCTTGCTATATAGGCCTACTCAATTTTTGTTCAGCTTCTGGGGCTTTCGTATGTGCATTAAAGTTTTATTATTTGTATCAATGAAAATGGTCATCTTAAGTTTAATTTTTGTCAATCTAGTTACTAACGCTTGTTATTCTGAAGGTCATCTTCACTTTAATTTTTGTCGAGCCCAAATGCCTCAGTTCGAAGTAAGAGGGGATATTGCCTTATTCTTTTCAATGTGACATTCATTGCTCTTCTAGTAGGATTAAACTAGTGTGCTGGGGCATTCTAGGAAATGGGTTGAGTAGCTGTCACTTTCAAGTATTGTTGCTTTCTTTTTGGATTTATTGGGGAAGCGCTAACACTATGCTTCGTTACGGGCTTCCAATTGGTGGATCCCTTTTAAACAAATTCGATTGTAATTTTGATGGGGAATACCTAGAATACTAGGGTGTGAAAAAGAATCGTTTTGCTATCGATTAATGGTTTTATCAGGGGCAGCGTATTTGATTGTTTGGTCATGTGGTCTTCTACATGCAATGTTGGTTTATATAAGCTGAATTACATGGTATCACGATTTGTTACATGAATGTGAGTTATATCATCTGCTTGTAAATGTGTGAGGCCACCGTTGTAGATCTGCCATGTATTTTAGGTTGGGACGGAGGTTGTTTAATGGGTTGCAAAGTTCTGATGGGATGTGGTGGTGGCACCAGAACACTGTTTCGTTGCTGTGTTGGTGTATCTTGTATGTCATATCTAGTTTGTGAATTTTTCATTACATGTTTTCATAGTGTTGTGTAGTTAAATCTTATCATTTTGTTTGGATTGAATTTCATAATTATGTCTGCGTAGTACTATCCTGACATTTTTTTTTTCTTATTATAAGTCGTCACCATAGGTTACATGCACCTATGGTGTTGGGGGGTTTGGCTTGACCCCTATCTCATATATTAGAATCCAAATGGTGAAAACATGGAAGGGGACATAGGACCTTACCACCTCAAAATACATATGTTTACTGAGTCTACTCAGTACTTTGTATCTCTGAAGCTCCCAAAAGATTTGGAATTGGTTCGTGTAACTAAACATGTCACACCTACAAATTATAAGAGCTATCACAACTAACCTGAGAAGGTTATCCAAGATAGGATAGAAACTTCTAAAGGAGTATTCTTCCTTATCATTAAGATTCTATTTCTAGTAGGTAAGACATTCAAAAGTTGGGAAGATAACCTTGCCATTCTAATATGTACTAAGTAACTAGAGTTAGGGATGATCTCAATGTACATCATAAGTCGTTGTTGGGATGGCTTGAGCAGCCCCTTCTGCAATCTTGCCAGGGTTCACTGTTGTGGCTTGGCATTTTGTCATTGTAGATATTTGTCTGATAGGGGCATTCTGGGTTGAACTTGAAGTTATGTTGACTTGAGCTCTTCTCTGCCTGTTTGTTGAGTATTGCTTCTCTTGGTAGAGCTCTTTTCTGGAGCTTGCCTAAACCTGAAATTAGGAAGTCGAGCAAGATTATGTAATTTCCCCTTACCTGTTCCTGGGAGTGTGATGTATATTAGGGATTCAAAAAGGAGCCAAGCTGCTTCCCATCTTGGACAGGGAGTCAACAACAATATTTCCTTCCCTAAAACCATGAGTCACTGTAGTGTGTTGATCTTCGCTAATCTTCTCGCACTTTTGGACCATAGTATCAAGATTCCAAGAACTGTGTTTATCCCTTTCATCATGTGTCACTAATTGGTAGTTTATCTCTAGGATAACTGTCACGACCCGACTAGGGGCCATGACGGGTATCCGGGGCTAACCACCAAGCACCGCTCATACCATTAACCATCGTACTCATCAAGCGTTCATTCATTAATCTTATACTCAAATCATAGGAAAAATCACTTTTCACTTTGAAACATAATTACTTTTATATACATAAGCCCTTCGGCTATCAAAATAATGTACATACAATAAGGACATCGTGAGACCATACTACCCACACATACGTATCTACGAGCTTCTACTAGAGTGCCAGACATAGGGACGGGACATGATCCCGCCGTGCCCAAAATACATGTATATACACAAAAGAATAAATCAATGGCACCTCTGGAACAAGGAGTGCTCTCAAGTCAGATAATAGCTCCTACGAGTTTGGATCACCTCCCTGTCTACTTGTGGGCATGAACACAGCGTCCAAAGAAAACGGACGTCAGTATGAACATTGTACTGAGTATGTAAGGCATGAATGGAATGAACATAATAGAGAAATCATAAGATATAAGATGAAGATATAACCTGCGTGACTTTTAAGGGTGGATACATTTCACACATATATCATATATAATTGTAGTACATGTATCATCATAGCGCATACATCATCGTATCATATATATATATCATCATCGTTAACCCGCGTCCGGGTAACCATCATATGCCGCCCACTAGTGGTGATCATGTCCGGCCTTCTAGGCGCGGTGGAATCATAAGTATCCCGCCTTAGCGTTGACATGTCCGGCCATTTAGGCACGGTGGAATCACAAGCAGCCCGCCTTTGCGGTGACATGTCCGGCCATTTAGGCACGGTGGAATTGTATCATCGTGAGCACATCATAGACTTATCATACATTAGAACTTGAAGGCAACTATGGCTATGTCGGGGTGACATAAGGTCATGAACCCCCGATTACATTATGGAGTGATCATAATCATCATATCTCACCTTGAGGGGACTAACATTTTAAGGTGAGTGTACACAAGGAAAATCATCAATGGAACTATACTTAGGATCATTAACCTCATGGACATCGTACCTCACTTTAAGATTCTTTATACTTAACTCATCATCATCTTTATCATGCTCGTATCGTATCTCCTTCCTTTATCATATGTGTATGTAGCTCTTTATAGTCATGGACTCATAATTTTCGTTATTTAGGAAGATCATGAAAAAATAGGAAGATTCATGCCATAGGAGTCATGCCTTAGAAGGAAAGGAATAGCCTTACATACCTCTTTCGTTTAACAATTCTATCGCTTGATTGTTCTTCTTCAACGCTCACGTTTCTACCTTCAAGAGAATTCGCATCAACATTAGCTAATCGATTATATGAACGTGTTACTAATGCTAGAGAAACCTGGGCAGCATTTCCTTTATTTATACAACTTTCCTCATTTTACATATCAACTCCCAAACATCCATAACAACATTCACAATATTATAAACAACAATCATCATTCATCTACATTATCCACATTTCACAATTTCACTTCAATTCCTCCATAATCGTAGTCATAGTTCACTATTGCATTTTCTCACATATAATACGTATCCCATGTTCTGAATGTCACTTATAGCATACTTATAATCACAACATATCAATATTCATGACTCATTCAAACTACTACTCAAAATGTCATTATTCTTACATTCATGACCCATTTTCTATTTCCTTCTACAATCCAAGTCTTTCAACCTCTCATAACCTTAAACAACATGGAATGATCATAAAACTCACCTTAGATAATGGAAGAATAAGCCTTGAGTGGAAATACTCTTCTTGCACCAAAACCCTAGTTCACTTCCATTCGAATTTCTTGGCTTAGATGAACTTCAATGAGTTTCTTATACTTGATTTTGTTGGTTTGATGAAGTTGATCATAGATTTCTCTTGGGTTCTTGTGGATGAAGAGTGGAGAGGGTTCTAGAGAATTCTTGAAGGGTGAAGTGAGGAAATGAAATAAATGAAATGAGGTTAGTCCCTTATATTTAATTTAGAACTGTCCCGACCAGATTCTACGGACCAACATACGGTCCGTATAAATTATACTGGCCGTAGATTTGGTCCAGTGAAGGCTCCATTCTGGGCACAACATACGGCCTAACATAAGGCCAGTATGTTTTATACGGCCAGTATGTTGGGCCGTATAATGCCCAGCTTTCCGAAGTTCGTTCTTGTCGACTCGTTTGACCTCCAATCCTTATGGAACCTTCTTGACACTTGTTTAACACCTCATTACCAATCTAAGGGACATTATAAATCTTCTCCAAAACATCATTAAGCCATCATTAATTCGGTACTCGTAAATCTTTCCGGACACACAACATATCCCTCGCTTTCCTTGACAACTTTCTTCCCTCACCTCAAATGTCTTTGAAATCTCGATTAGGATCCTCAAATGCTATTTCTTACTTATCAAAACATTGTATACGTCGTGCCCTTCGTTAGTCTATTCACTGTACATTAATGGAAAATTTTCGAGGTGTAACATTCTTCCCCCCTTTTGGAACATTCGTCCTCGAATGTTAAGCACTCGAGAATTCTACAAAACTTTCGCCAGAGTTTCCCCTGTAATATGACACTTCCATCTTGTCACAACACAATAGCAATATAAGTTGGCCACACACGACCCATATGCATAAAATGAAAACATACATACCTCATAATCTTGGTGTTGCATCTTGGCTCTCTTTCGGGGGCTGTAATAAGTGCTGGTATTTGGATTTCATACTCTCTTCTGCTTCCCAAGTCATTTCTTCTCGGTTGTTATTTCGCCATAAGACTTTAACCGAGGCTACTTCCTTATTTCGAAGTCTCTGTACTTGCCTGTCTAATATGGCAATGGACACTTCTTCATAGACTAGCTTTTCTGTCACTTGAACATCATCTATTGGAACAATCCTCGTAGGATCTCCAACACACTTGCGGAGCATTGAGACTGTTATATCCCGTATTTTTGAACGTCAGATTAATTGCTGAAGTGGGACCCACACATCGAGATTTTTTTGGGACATCTGAAAATTCATATGAATCACATATGAGAAGTTAAACACAACTTAAGAAGGACCCTTGGGCCAAATCAAAGTGGAAGTCCTCCAAACGAATATTTTAAGAAAACGTTTTCGGGTGATCTGACTTCAAGGGGCAAAAACGGTATTATAAGTTTGGAATTTGGAAAAGTACCAAGAAATAGAAGTTGTAGATAATTGAATTAGCTTTCCAACCATAGGTCGTGGGTCCCCAGGTGACGTCGGTACAAGGAGATATGGACGTTTTCAGGTCGAAAGGTCAGTGGGCTAGGCCCAACTCGGGACCAAACCGAGTTGGCCCAAAAAAATCAAAAACAATAAGTGGGCTAAGGTTTGGGCCTTGTTTGGCCGTCCATTTGGTGTGGGCTTAAGCCCACATCAAGGTTAATGAGTAAATAAAGAGATGACCAAGTCATCTTTTTCATCAAACTCTCTAGAATTTTCAAGAAAGTAAGAACAAGAAAAGAAGGAGAAAAACTTGAAGGCCATTTCGGCCAAGATAAAAAACCAACAAGAAAATTGATAAAAATTCTTCAAAAATCATTTTCTACCAAGTAAAGGGTGATTAACAAGGTGGAGTTGTTGTTGGAGCAAGAAAAATTCAAAATCATACAAGTTGTCAAGTTGTAGTCAAGTGAGAAGTTGAAGAAGAAAGGTGAGTTTTGATCTTGTTTTATGTGTTATATATGGTTTATATGTGTTGTAGTATGCTAAAATGGATGAAATTCATGAAGGAGAGAAAAATAGTACATGGCCGTGTGTATGTATATATGTGTAGGAGTCATGCTTCAATTATTTTAATTAGTGTTTGGTTGTTATTGTTGTGAATGATATGTGGAAAATGGAAGTTGAATGAATTTTGAGAAGTTGTAGTGTGTATGTTGGTGTTGGCCGTGTGGTTATGGTGAAAAAAATGGAAGAGAATGAGTCCATTTTGTTTAGTATTTTGTTTGTTGTTATGTTGTGGACTCTATGTTGCTAATGAATGTCTAGGAACCTTAGTGAAGTTGAAGTAGGTGGAGGTTTGTTTTAGAAGTTGTGTAAATTGAATGTAATGTTCTTGCATGCATGGAAGGTAATGTGGTTAGTATGATGTTGTTGGAATATAGATTATGAGGTTGTTATTGTTTTCATTAAAGTTAGAAAGTTTTTGGAAGAAGTAGTAAGTTGATTGAATATGGAAGTTGTTAGTATTGTTGTTGTTGGAATTGTGGTTGATATTTTGGCCGGGTTTGAATTCCCGGGATTGTTGTTGATTGAAATTATCCAAGTTGAACTTGGTGGGATGGAGTATTTATAGGGGAAGTGCTGCCGAAATTTCGGTAGCCAAATGTTTCCTTAAGATTCTAACTCTAAGTACCCTAATAAGAGTTTTGGTAAACATGACCAATTTGCAGATTTTGACGAGATTGCGACGTGAATTTGGAATAGCAAAAGGAGCGGAAAGAGGTATGTAAGACTTCACTTTTCTTTCTATGGCATGTCTTAGATGTAATAAGTCGGGTACGAGCCTCGGGGACAACCCTAGCCCCCGGAATCCGCACCTAAAGTTTTCCACTTTTTGTTCAATAGAATTGAACTAGAAAGTGTGCAAATGATGGAAAGACCTCTTAAACCCTTAGAACTTGCATGAGTGGGACCCGATTACCCTAGAACCCTCACAAGTAATGACATGACACGTAATATATGTAAATAACATACGCCACCCCATCCGGCCCGACGTGGGCCCGCTACTCTCGGATATTTCCTTACAGTGTTGCTTGACTTATTAGAAGTGAATCCAAAGGGAACTTTTGATCCCGAGTTTGTTACCAAATGATAAGTACTATGACTCCTCCAACGAGGACCCTTCCATGACGAGAATGATAACAATGACATTACATAAGAGGATATGCCTATGATACGCACTACCGGAACGACTCTATGACCAAGATAACTAAGCTAAGTATCTTATGTAAATATGAAAATGATAAATTAATTTTTGAATCTTATTTATATTCCCTAGCTATGCCTTTATTTTCTAAAGATTTCAAAGTCTATGAACTGTCATCTATGATGCCCACAATTTCATTCTACGTTTACTTTAATACTATTCTCCATTGACCATCTCACCTCAAAATATTCGTCCCTTCGAGGTGAGACAAGAGCGATCACGAGTATTCCATAATGTAATCGGAGGTCACCGGCCTTACGCCGCTCCGATGGCTATATGATTTTTCCTTGGGCTCCCTTGTGTGCTTATAGGATATATACATATAGAAAACATGTCTATGTATATAAGACATGTATATATATATATATATATATATATATATATATATATATATATATATATATATATATATATATATATATATATATATATATATAAAACATGTATATGTATATAAGATATGTATAAGTATATAAAAAATATATATGTATATAAGATAAGTAAATGTATATAAGACATGTATATGTAAGCAAGCTATGTATATGAACCTGGGTTGGGGGGAAGGGATACATGGGGGAATGGGAAGGGAAACATGTTTCATTGCTACCTGATCAGCTGGCTTATCATCCCGGACGCGGGGTGCCCGGACGCGGGATATATGGGTGAGCCGGTGTATATCGGCGCTATGTGGGTGAGCCGGCATTGTTCGGCGCTATGATATGACCTACCATGTCATGACCAGACATGCTATGATAAGATATGCTATGGTAAGCTATACTATGACATGATATGCTATGATCTGCTACGACAGGACATGATATGACAAGCTATGCTATGCTATGATACGCTATGATATGCTATGCTATGGTAAGACATGCTATGACACGCTATGCTATGACACGACATGCTATAACATGCCATGCTACGATATGAGGTACTATGTTATGATATACTATAGCCTGACACTCTATGACACGATATACTATGACGTGATATACTACGATAAGACAAGATAAGATATAATACGATATGATACGAGATGATAATATATGACATGAGATATGTTCTATCTTCTATATTCTATGACTCCATGACATTATTAATTATACATTATGTTACTGCTAGTGTTATCTTTCATGCCTTACATACTCGGTACACTATTCGTACTGACGTCCCTTCTTGTGGACGCTGTGTTTCATGCCGCGCAGATCAGCAGATAGGCGGATTTGATCCTTAGGAGCCTTACCAGCAGTGTTGACAGCGCTCCAGTTGTTCCGGAGCCTCACTTCTGCGGTACTATTTTGTGTATGGATATTCGGGCACGGCAGCACCCGACCCTTTCTATGTATAAGTGTACTACGTCTAGAGGCTCGTAGACAGTTATGTACAGTCAGTTAAGTACAGTTAGATATATGGTGTTTTGGCATGCTAATGTTGATGTATAAGTGATAACGAAGTTTATTAGTCTATGTTCAGAATGACGCCGCTAATGTTAATGTTCAAAAAAAAAAAATGGCTCTGTTTACATGGCTTGCTAAGAGGTAAAGGTAAAACGATAGACAAGGGGTGCTCGGTACAAGTATCGGGTACTCGTCACGGCCCCTAGACGGGTCGTGACAGAGACATGGAAAACTGGATGGATCGATTCAAGATCTGGAGGCAAGTCCAATTCATAAGCTACTTGACCTACCTTGCGGATAATCTTATAGGGTCCAATGTATCGGGGACTTAAATTTCCTTTCTTACCAAATCTCATCCCTCCTTTCATTGGTGACACCTTTAAGAATACCCAATTATCAACTTGAAATTCTAAGTCCCGCCGGCGGTTGTCCGCATAAGATTTTTGGCGACTTTGGGCTGTCAATAATCGATCTAGGATCACCTTGACTTTTTCTACTGCTTGTTGAATCAACTCAGGGCCTATTAGCTGTACTTCTCCAATTTCAAACTATCCAATTGGGGATCTACACTTCCATTTAAAGCTTCATACGGAGCCATTTGGATACTAGAATGGTAGCTATTGTTGTATGCAAACTCAATTAGAGGTAAGTGGTCATCCCAACTACCACCGAAATCTAGAACACATGCTCGTAGCATATCTTCCAAGGTCTGAATGGTACGTTCGGCTTGCCCATCAGTCTGCGAATGAAATTGTTACACCTCGGAAAATTCCCCATAAACGTACAGTGAATAGACTAGCAAAAGGCATGAGTATACGTTGTTTCGATAAGTAAGAAATAGCATTTGAGGATCCTAATCAAGATTCAAAGACATTTAACGTAAGGGAAGAAGGTTGGCCTAGAAAAGGCAAGACATACGATGTGTAACGGAAAGAAATTACGAGTAGCGAGTTAATGATAATTAAAAGGTGCTTTGGAGAGAGAGTTATAACGTCCCTCCGATTGTTAATGAAGTGATAAACAAGTGCTAAGAAGGTTCCCTAAGGATTGAAGATCAAATGAAGTGACAAGAAAAAGATCAGTGAAAGGATGAGTTATACGGTCGATTATACGGTCCGTATAATGTTATACGGTCAGTATAATGGACCATAGGATTGTCACAGAATGAAGTTGTGGAGGGGGGTGATTTCACGGTCACTTATACGGACCGTATAAATTTATACGGACGGTATAATGTGCCGTGAAATCGACGCAGAATGGGATGACTACTGGAGCAGTTTCACGGTCACTTATACGGACCGTATAAATTTATACGGACCGTATAAGTGTCTGTAGAATCTCGTCGGGACAGTTTTTAAAAGTTGATATAAGGACTTCACCACATTAATTTCATTTCATTCTTCTTCTACACAACTCAAGAATTCTCTAGAATCTTCCACACACTCAATATACACGAAATTATGAGAAATTGATGATCAACTTCATCAAACCAACAAAACTAAGTGTGAGAAACACATCAAAGTCCATCCAAGTCAAGAAATTCCATAGAAAGTGAAACTAGGGTTTTGCTCAAGTGAAGTAGTTCCACCCAAAGCTTATTCCTACACTATCTAAAGTATGTTTTATGGTATTTACATGTTATTTAAGGTACTTGAAAAGTTGAAACACATGGATTGTAGAAGATATAGGAAATGGGTCATGAATGAGTGAATAGTGTCATTGTTGAGTAGTAAATGGGGTGAATTATGAATATTGGTATGTTGTGATTGTAAGTATGTTATGAACGGCATATAGAACATGGAATAAGTATTATATGTGAGAAAATGCAATAATGAACTATGACCATGATTATGGAGAAATTGGAGTGAAAAGGTGAAATATGGGTAATGTAGACGAATGGTGATTGTTGTTTGCGATATTGTGAATGTTGTCATGGATGTTGGAAGTTGATATATGATATGGGGAAAAGTTGTATAAACAAAGGAAATGCTACCCGATTCTCTTTAGCTTTAGTAAGTACGTTTAAGTAATCGATTAGCTAATGCTCATGCGACTTCCCTTGAAGGTAGAAACGTGGGCATTGAAGGAGAGCAAGCAAGCGATAGATTAGTTAAACGAAAAAGGTATGTAAGGCTAATCCTTTCCTTCTAAGGCATGAATCTTCTTAATTCTCTGTGATCATTCTACACGATAGAGACTATGAGTCCATGAATATACAAAGTTACATACGCACATGATTAAGAAAGGAAATACGATACGAGCATGGTAGTGATGATGATGAATATAAGTATGAGTAATCCTTGTGTAAGATACGATGTCCATGAAACTAATAATTCTAAGTCTGGTTTCGTTGATGCTTCTCTTTGCGTACACTCACCTTAAATTGTTTGTTCCTTCAAGGTGAGATATGATGTTGATGATTACTCCATAATATAATCGGGGGCTCACGACCTTATGTCACCCCGACATTGCCATAATTGCCTCCAAATTCTAGTGTATGTTTTTAATGATAAATGTATAATGATGCTAAGTCAGGATACGTCTATGAGATGATCAATAATGTAAGTTGATAACCTACCTATGCTATGTATGAAAGGGTTGAGTTACGATGGGTATATGATGATATGATTACACCGTGCCTAGATGGCCGGACATGTCACCGCTAATGCGGGCTGCTATGAATACACCGTGCCTAAATGGCCGGGCATGTCACCGTTAAGACCGGCTGCTATGTATACACCGTGCCTAGAAGGCCGGACATGATCACCACTAGTGGGCGGCATATGATGGTTACCCGGACGCGGGTTAACGATGAGCATTATGATGTGATGATATATGCGTTGTGATGACATATGTACTATGTTTATACAAATATACGATATATGTATGAGATGTATTCACCTATGAAACTCATGCAGGTTATACCTTCCTCTTAAGGCTCATGATTCTTCTAGTATGTTTACTTCGTTCTTGTCTTACATACTCAGTACAATGTTCGTACTGACGTCCGTTTTCTTTGGACGCTGTGTTCATGCCCACAGGTAGACAGGGAAGTGAGCTTGATCCAGACTCGTAGGAGCTGTCAGCTGATTTGAGAGCACTCCATTATTCCGGAGGTGCTACTTGGTTTATTCTTTTGTGTGTGTATATATATATGTATATGTATTTTGGTCACGACGGGGTCTTGTCCCGTCCATATGTCTAGTACTCTAGTAGAGGCTCGTAGATACGCATGTGTGGGTAGTATAGTGTCACGATGCTACGATTGTGTATATATTATTATTTTGATAGCCGAAGGGATTATGTATATAAAATTTATTATGTTTTTCGAATGAAAAATGGTTGTCTTATGATTATGAATATATGAATGGTAAAGAATTGTACAATGACTATGACGAGTACGGAAATGAGTGGTGCTCGGTTGTTAGCCCCGGGTACCCGTCACGGCCCTTAGTCGGGTCGTGACAGAAATGCCGTGCTAAGCTTTACTTGAGTACCTAGGCCTTCTTGGAAAGATTTCCAGAACTTGGCTGTAAATTGCGCTCCTCTATCTGTGATAATGGATATCGGAATACCATAGAGTCGCATAATCTCCTTGAGATACAACCTTGCATAATCTTTTGCTGAGTATGTGGTTCTGACTGGAAGAAAATGAGCTGCTTTCGTGATTCTGTTCACGATCACCCATATGGAATCATACTTGCCTCGGGAACGGGGTAATCCCACAATAAAATCCATGTTGATCACTTCCCATTTCCAAGTAGGGATTTCCATTGCTTGCAATAATCCTCCTGGCTTTTGATGTTCGATTTTCACTTGCTGGCAATTTGGACATTGAGCTACAAATTCTGCTATGTCTCTTTTCATTCCATCCCACCAATAAATTAACTTGAGATCATAATACATCTTTGTCGCTCCTGGATGAATAGAATACCGAGAATAATGAGCTTCTTCTAGAATTCGGCGACGTAATTCTGTAACATTCAGAACACATAGCCTGCCTCGGTATCTAAGAATTCCATCCATAGAAGTTTCAAATGGGGACTCCTCTTTTTCATGAAATGTGTCTCTATAATGGCTTAACTGAGGATCTTCATATTGACGCTTTTTTACTTCCATATTCAGGGACGAAACTGTGGGATTATTAATACCAATTCCTGCACTACCTGAATCAATTAAACGTACTCCAAGATTAGCTAGTTGGTGGAGCTCATGAATTAATTCTTTCTTTTCCGGAGGAGCTTCACATAGGCTGCCCATCAATCGGCGGCTAAGCGCATCAGCTACTACATTTGCCTTCCCGGGGTGGTATAAAATACTCACATCATAATCTTTCAATAATTCTAACCACCGCCTCTGCCGCAGATTCAACTCCTTCTGTTGAAAAATGTATTAAAGACTCTTGTGATCTGTATAGATATCAACATGCACACCATACAAATAATGTCTCCACATCTTTAATGCATGAATAACTGCAGCCAATTCGAGATCATGAGTTGGGTAGTTCTTTTCATGTTTCCGCAGTTGCCTCGAGGCATAAGAGATGACTTTACCGTGCTGCATTAACACACATCCTAACCCAACACCGAAAGCATCACGATATACAACATAACCATCTGGCCCTTCTGGGAGTGTCAAGATTGGGGCTGAGGTTAATCTGTCCTTCAACTCTTGGAAGCTGCGTTCACAAGAATCATTCCACTGAAACTTAGCTAACTTTTGGGTTAGCTTCGTCAATGGGGCTGAAATAAAGGAAAATCCTTCTACGAACCTTCTATAGTAACCTGCCAATCCCAAAAAACTACGGACTTCTGTGGGCGTCGTAGGCCTTGGCCAAGTCTTCACAGCTTCAATTTTCTGAGTATCAACTCGAATGCCATCATCTGAAATAACATGGCCCAAAAATGTCACAGAATTCAGCCAAAACTCGCACTTTAAAAATTTTGCATACAATTCTCGAGTTCGAAGAATTCCAAGGACAATACGTAAATGGTCTGCATGTTCTGATTCTGTGCGAGAGTACACCAGAATATCGTCAACGAATACTATTTCAAATAAATCCAAGAGAGGCCTGAATACATTATTCATCAAATCGATGAACACTGCCGGAGCATTAGTTAACCCAAATGACATCACCCGGAATTCATAATGGCCATATGTCGTTCTGAAAGCTGTTTTGGGAATATCTTCTTCTTTAACTCTCACTTGGTGATAACCTAACCTCAAGTCTATTTTGAAAAACCACTTGGCACCCTGTAGTTGATCAAATAAATCATCAATTCTCGGAAGAGGATATTTGTTCTTTATCGTCACCTTATTCAACTGCCTATAATCAATACATATCCGTAAGGAACCATCTTTCTTCCTCACAAATAGGATTGGTGCTCCCCATGGTGATGCACTGGGTAAAATAAACCCCTTCTCAAGCAAATCTTTCAACTGTGCCTTTAGCTCTTTCAATTCTGCTGGAGCCATTCGGTAAGGAGGAATAGAAATAGGCTTGGTGTCCGGCAACACATCAATAGCGAAATTAATATCTCTCTCCGGAGGAAGGCCTGGAAGTTCATCTGGAAATACATCAGGAAATTCATTCACTACCGGAACGGATTGGAAAGTTGGCGACTCTGCTTCGGTGTCATGAAATCGGACTAAGTGATAAATATAGCCCTTTACTATCATCTTTCTTGCCTTAAGGTAGGAAATAAACCTACCCCTTGGAGATGCTGTGTTACCCTTCCATTCAAGCACGGGCTCTCCCGAAAATTGAAATCGAACTACTTTCATTCGGCAATCAACATTAGCATAACATGAGGCCAACCAATCCATACCCATAATCACATCGAAATCTAGCATTTCCAGCTCAACTAAATCAGCTTTAGTCTGGCGGTCGCATATCAGAATTACACAATTTTTATACACTTGTCTAGCTATCACGGGATCACCAACCAGAGTAGATACCTTAAAAGGTTTAATTGGCTCAGGTTTCACCCCAATACGACCAGCAACATACAGAGTAATATAAGATAGGGTAGAACCCGGATCTATCAATGCATACACATCATGGGAAAATACGGATAATATACCTATAACCATATCCGGGGAGGATTCAAGATCCTGTCGTCTGGCTAAAGCATACATACGGGGCTGAGTGGCACTTGAAGTAGATGCTCCCCCTCTGCCTCGACCTGCTTGGATCTGGGGAGTCTGCCCTACCGGGCGCACTGAAGAGGAACCAGCTGCTGATCCTGTGGGCTGAACCCCACTTCTACCATACATCGAGGGACAATCACGCATCAAGTGCCTAGTCTGTCCACAAACATAGCAAGCATCTGTGCCCTGGCGACATGGCCCCGAGTGTAATTTTCTGCACTGGCTACATCGTGGGACTGGTGGTCTCCTCTGGCTATAATCACCCCTAAATTGGGAACCTGAAGCTTTCGAACTCTGACCCTATCCTAAAGGAATGGAGCGGTCAAATCTCCTACCTGCAAATCGTGGAGGTGCACTAGTCGCCGACTGGCCTGAGTGTCTAGAATATGTCTGCCTTGATCCCCCTTTATAATCACTACCTGGCCCCATAGATCTGGCCCTCTTGTTTTGCCCTCTATCAATATCATGATCACCTCTTTGCGGATGTTGTTGTCCTTCTAAATTCTGGGCATGGGCTTGAATGTAGGAAATATCCTTCCCATCTTGCAACGAAGCCGTCAAACAATCCTTAAATAAATGTGGCCCTAAGCCACTCACAAACCTGTGCACCCTATCTCCCATGTCGGCCACCATAGTCGGAGCATATCTAGCCAATGAATTGAACTGAAGGCTATACTCCCGAGCACTCATATTTCCTTGTTTCAAATTTAAAAATCTATCCGCTCTAGCTTGGCGGACCTTGGGTGGCAAATAGTGGCGGATGAAGGCCTCTACAAATTCTTGCCAAACGGGAGGAGGCGTATTCTCTTTTCTTGATGATATCCAATTATTGTACCATAATATCACCACATCTCGGAGTCTATAAGATGCTAACTCCACAAATTCAGTTTCGGAGGCATGAATAATCTTTAATGTTCTCAACATTTCATCAATAAAACTTTGCGGGTCTTCATCTGGCTTTGACTCAAAAAACTCCGGAGGATTCAAACTCATGAAATCACGGGCTCTAGTACTAACGGACCTGTCACTTGAACCCGAACCCTGCCGCTGTGCCTGGGCGGCAACTAACTGCGTCAATAGATGAATAACCTCGGTCACTTGTTTACCTGAAGTAGCCGGTGGAGGAACTGGAGGCATAGGAGCTGGAGCTGAAGCTCCCTCTTGTTCTTCTATAATAGGCTGAGTAGGAGAAGTATTAGATGGAGCCTCATTATGTTATTCCCCCTCTTCTGCATTCATTGGCGGCTCCCTTTCTACCCGCCTTTTCATCGTAGTCTTGCCCTTCTGGGCGGCTGTAACTTTTCCCTTTGGCGGCATTTCTGAAATCATAATACACTATTAGGGAGGAGAAAATCTTATACACGGCTCTATCGCACGATCTCATAAGAAGAAGAATGGTCATTTTTCCTAAATGCCGTGCAGCCTCCTGTTTATTAGTGTGGCGCGCAACACACCATAAACAAGACTCTACTAGACACGGCTCGTAGACACTTCCTAGGACTGAACTGCTCTGATACCACTTTTGTCACGACTCGACTAGGGGCCATGACGGGTGCCCGGGGCTAACCACCAAGCACCGCTCATACCATTACCCATCGTACTAATCAAGCGTTCATTCATTAATCTTATACCCAAATCATAGGAAAAACCACTTTTCACTTCGAAACATAATTACCTTTATATATATATAAGCCCTTCGGCTATCAAAATAATGTACATACAATAAGGACATCGTGAGACCATACTACCCACACATACGTATCTACGAGCCTCTACTAGAGTGCTAGACATAGGGACGGGACAGGACCCCGCCGTGCCCAAAATACATGTATATACACAAAAGAATAAATCAATGGCACCTCCGGAACAATGGAATGCTCTCAAGCAGCTAAAAGCTCCTACAAGTCTGGATCACCTCCCTGTCTACCTGTGGGCATGAACACAGCGTCCAAAGAAAACGAACGTCAGTATGAACATTGTACTGGTGTGTAAGGCATGAATGGAATGAACATAATAGAGAAATCATAAGACATAAGATGAAGGTATAACCTCCGTGACTTTTAAGGGTGGATACATTTCACACATATATCATATATAATCGTAGTACAGGTATCATCATAGCGCATGCATCATCGTGTCATATAAATATATATCATCATCGTTAACCCGCGTCCGGGTAACCATCATATGCTGCCCACTAGTGGTGATCATGTCCGGCCTTCGTGGCGCGGTGGAATCATAAGCAGCCCGCCTTAGCGGTGACATGTACGGCCATTTGGGCACGGTGGAATCACAAGCAGCCCGTCTTTGCGATGACTTGTCCGGCCATTTAGGCACGATGGAATTGTATCATCGTGATCACATCATAGACTTATCATAACTTAGCATCATTACATCTTTATCATCAAAACATACATTAGAACTTGAAGGCAACTATGGCTATGTCGGGGTGACATAAGGTCGTGAACCCTCGATTACATTATGGAGTGATCATAATAATCATATCTCACCTTGAGGGGACTAACATTTTAAGGTGAGTGTACACAAGGAAAAGCATCAATGGAACCATACTTAGGATCATTAACCTCATGGACATCGTACCTCACTTTAAGATTCTTTATACTTAACTCATCATCATCTTTATCATGCTCGTCTCGTATCTCCTTCCATTATCATATGCGTATGTAGCTCTTTATAGTCATGGACTCATAATTTTCGTTATTTAGGAAGATCATGGAAAAATAGAAAGATTCATGCCATAGGAGTCATGCCTTAGAAGGATAGGATTAGCCTTACATACCTCTTTCGTTTAACAATTCTATCGCTTGATTGTTCTTTTTCAACGCTCACGTTTCTACCTTTAAGAGAATTCACATCAACATTAGCTAATCGATTATATGAACGTGTTACTAATGCTAGAGAAAATTGGACATCATTTCCTTTATTTATAAAACTTTCCTCATTTTACATATCAACTCCCAAACATCCATAACAACATTCACAATATTATAAACAACAATCATCATTCATCTACATTATCCACATTTCACAATTTCACTTCAATTCCTCCATAATCGTGGTCATAGTTCACTATTGCATTTTCTCACATATAATACGTATCCCATGTTCTGAATGTCACTTATAGCATACTTATAATCACAACATATCAATATTCATGACTCATTCCAAACTACTACTCAAAATGTCATTATTCTTACATTCGTGACCCATTTTCTATTTCCTTCTACAATCCAAGTCTTTCAACCTATCATTACCTTAAACAACATGGAATGATCATAAAACTTACCTTAGATAATGGAAGAATAAGCCTTGAGTGGAAATACTCTTCTTGCACCAAAACCCTAGTTCACTTCCATTGGAATTTCTTAGCTTAGATGAACTTCAATGAGTTTCTTACACTTGATTTTGTTGGTTTGATGAAGTTGATCATAGATTTCTCTTGGGTTCTTGTGGATGAAGAGTGGAGAGGGTTCTAGAGAATTCTTGAAGTGTGAAGTGAGGAAATGAAATAAATGAAATGAGGTTGGTCCCTTATATTTAATTTAGAAATGTCTCGAGCAGATTCTACGGACCAACATACGGTCTGTATAAATTATACTGGCCGTATATATGGCCGTAGATTTGGTCCAGTGAAGGCTCCATTCTGGGCACAACATACGGCCTAACATACGACCATTATGTTTTATACGGCCAATATGTTGGGCCGTATAATGCCCAGCTTTCCGAAGTTCTTTCTCGTCGACTCATTTGACCTTCAATCCTTATGGAACCTTCTTGACACTTGTTTAACACCTCAATATCAATCTAAGGGACATTATAAATCTTCTCCAAAACATCATTAAGCCATCATTAATTCGGTACTCGTAAATCTTTCCCGACACACAACATATCCCTTGGTTTCCTTGACAACTTTCTTCCCTCACCTCAAATGTCTTTGAAATATCGATTAGGATCATCAAATGCTATTTCTTACTTATCAAAACATCGTATACGTCGTGCCCTTCGTTAGTCTACTCACTGTACGTTAACGAGAAATTTTCGAGGTGTAACAATAACATTCTTGATGTCTCTCTAGTAGTAACATAATAATCCTTCTAAAACAACCTGCGTTTCTGGTGAATTGTTAGTGCAGAAATGAAGTCCTCCTGCAAATTCCATGACTAGGACTCTATTTCTGTGTCTTACAATTCCTCCAATGCCAGCTTTGTTCTGAAGAGAGTTGTTGCTCCCATCTGTATTGAGCTTCAGCTAACTTTTAGTTAGTTTGGCCCAAGTTATGGAGGCGCTGATTATATTAGGTCTAAGATCTTCACAATCTATACAAAGTATGCCTTCTCTTAGTGAAATCCACATTGATGCCTTTGATCTTTTCATATGAACGTTGAGGTGGAAGACCACTTCATGGCAGATTCTTGCTATGGTGCATTTCTTATTGCCATATCTTGTACTGCATCTTGCAGACAAAGGCAGGAATAGCTTGACATAGCCATCTACACATGCATTTGTTACTTTTGAAGCTCCATGAATACTGGATCATTAACAAATCAGAGAGTCATTGCATTGTCGAACTCCCACGACCTGCAAAAGATTACCAAATTTAGTAGTTGGGCGACTTTCAATGAGTACATGCTTACTATTTTCCTCCACAGGAGGGGTGTGCAACAGTTGTATTTAATAGCAGTGTTAGTTTTGAATCTATGGAGTGCATCATCAAAATAAGTTTCTTTTTGAGAGCTCTCTATAGGTTGAAATTGATCTTGAATGGTACATCCTTGCTCCAGAAGTCGTTCCATGGCCATTGAATGCCTCTTTTGTGTCTAGTGTGTTTTGGTTTGATGTGTTGTGGAATTACGACACATTTGATGTCTTTTAAATAGAGTTTTGATTGATTTTAAGTGTGTTTCGTGTCTTTTCTTATTTTATTTGCTGTGTTGTAGGTATTCAGAGATAAAATGGCAAAAACAAGGAAAGTTGCATAAAAAGCCCAGTTCTGAAGTTTTAGTGATTCGGCTATTGAAAAGAGGATTCACGGCAAGAATTACGAACCGTATAACATGTCTAGGGACCGTAAATCCCACCATAAATCATAGCAGAACCATGATGTCACACCCCATACTTTCACGGTAGAATGCGACGTAACTAACCGATATGGACTCGGTGGGATTGAGGCCATACATAAGGTTAATTATGTGTTAAATCAGTGTCAAGGAAGTTACGGAAGCCTTAGAGGTTAAAAAAATCGAAAAGAGTGAGTTTCGACGGAGTTTCCCAACTTGTGGAGTAACTTACGGACCGTACTTTGGAGGTACGGGCTGCAAGTCCACCTTTTGATTAAGGTACAAGACTCAAAGAGTTGTTGTGACTTACTGTCCAAGTTATGGTGGACATACGGTCCACATATGGTGACAGGTGGCCACATTTCACACCGCAAGTCGGAGGCCGTGGAAAATTCTATCTTTTTATTTAAGCGGTGGAACCCCTTCTTTTAGTCATTTCCATCTAACAACAGATCATATACACTCCTAAAGGCTCTCTAAGAGTTCTTACATCATTCTAGCAAAGATCTACAAGATTATAACGTAAATCCCCCTTTCAGAAAGCCCGTGACGCTAGTTAGATTGTTGGCTTCCTTGTTGTTGTAAAGTAGAGGTTGCTTTAAGTTGAAGAAATATTTGTTCTTGGAATCAAAGTTAAGATTTACCTTCTTCTTCGTGTGTATCAGTTTGTATAAGCTCCAGATGGGGTTTGGTTGCTAGGAACTTACGGGACGACGGTCGAAAGTTATAAATGAACTTTAGGTGTTGTTGTATGTAATTTGGGCCGCTCCTACTATGAGGTGCTGAAGATGTAGTATAGTTATACATATGTATGATTCTTGTTTTCATGATTTTTAGAAGGGGAAAGGGCGGGAAGAAACGCCGCCTAGTTAATCGTAAAGCGAGCTTGCCGCTCGATATGTTGTTATTATGATTTCCCATAGTTTGACACTAGTGTTACTATTATTCCTTGTAGATTGAGGTGTCTAGGAGGTTGAGTTTAGCGTCGTTATTATGAATCGACGGTAAATATATGTAATGGCTATTCCCTCTATCTTTTATTGGCATGAATCCACATCAAATGCGATTTCCAAACGAAATGTTAAAAGAAGACTTCTTTACAAAACACTATTTTCATGGTGTCCCTTTCTCTCATGTATTACAATATCACCATGGTTGGGAGTTCGCATCATACTTAGTCCTTGTTCCCTGTTAGAAAGAATGGCATTAAGAACATGAATAATGTCCTATTGTATGTTTGTTGTTTATTTTGGACACGAGTCCTTGATAAGGCTCGGTACATTATTATGCACATGTGACCTCTTTATCGCTCGGTACATCGTCATACTTACTAGGCCTCTTTATGGCTTATGATTATATACGCACGAGGCCCTTTATGGTTCGGCATGTTATATATGATTTGCCCGCAGTGGCCCTTTGACACACGAGACCCCTATATGGCTTAGAACGTTGTTATTGTGTGCCTATAATGGCCAATGGCTATGCTGAAATTATGTAATGAATCAGAAGAAGACAAACATACCCTCAGGTTATCTTTTGTACTCAGTTACATTTTGATGTTGATGTATATCAGTTCAGTTTCATCTTATAGTTATTCAGTTTGCCTTACATACTCTGTACATTATTTCGTACTGGCGTCTCTTTTGCTGGGGGTGTTGTATTTCATGCTGTAGGTCATGATAGACAGACAAACATGCTTCCTCAGTAGGAATTGCTCGTGTTCGGCTTGATTGGCATACTCCATGTCTTTTGGAGTTACTAGGTCTAGATATTTTAGTCATGTTGATATATAGACATGATGGGTAGGACGGGAGCCAATCCCGACCACAGTACAAAGATATTTCTTACAGGCTTGTAGACATGTCCTCTATGTACAGTATGTATGATGGCCTTGTTAGCCTTGAAGTTGTTATGTTAGATTACATGGTGGCCTTGTCGGCCCATGTATATGAACCTTTTTGGGTTGCTTGTCAGTTGAGTAATGATACTCATGGTGGCCTTGTCGGCCCATGTATATGCACCTTTTGGGTTGCTTGTCAGTTGATATAATGATACTCATGGTGGCCTTGTCGGCCCATGTATATGCACCTTTTGGGTTGCTTGTCAGTTGATATAATGATACTCATGGTGGCCTTGCCGGCCCATATATGTATATATATTTTGGGCTAATTTTAGTTTAGCATTAGTATGCTTGTTATCTCAAGATTATCACAAGTTACAGCTTTGTCGGCCTATGATATCATAGGTGATTATATGATTCGGCCTTGTCAGCCTAGATGTCTCTGTATATGTTCAGACCGTATGTGTTGCAGGTTGGTACGCTCGGTCAAGCAAGGCTCCGGGTGCCAGTCTCGCTTCCCCAGGTTTGGGGAGTGACAAACTCGGTATCATAGCAGGTCTGTGTCCTAGGGAGTTTCACAAGCCATGTCTAGTAGAGTCGTTCTTATGAATGTGTTGTGCACCACATTTATAAACAGGAAGCTACAGAGCATTTAGGAATGGTTACTTTTTGTTCATACTCCAGATCGTGCTATAGAGCTGAGTCACAAGAGCTTGAGTTTAGCTCGTATTTAACTCGTATTTCGATATATGTTTTATAGAGATGCATGTGACTAGAAAGACTACGGCTAGCCAGAGGGCTAATGCAGCTACTAGAGAGGGTACTAGCAGGACACATCCTGTTAATGCGTCCCAGTCCGAGGCTCAGGGTGAGTAGCCCTCTTAGCCATCTCCAACTCTGCCACTACCTAAAGAGCTTCATAGAGCCCCAACACCGCCACTACCTGAAGAGCTTCATAGAGCCCCAACACCGCCAGTTCTGCCACTTGTTCCATCTGATTAGGATATTAGGAGTGCAATACATTTATTGACGTAGTTAGCGGCTACACAGACCCAGCGTTAGACGAGAACACTAGCGAGTGCTGAACCCTCTGTAGGGCCAGGAAGTTCTTGGGTACGAGAGTTTATTGGTTTGAGCCCTCCAACGTTTACAGGGTCCGATCACAGTACAATGATGTTTCTTAGGCTTGTAGACATGTACTGTATGTACAATATATGATGGTCTTGTCGGCCTTGACGTTGTTATGTTAGATTATATGGTTTCTTTGTCGGCCCGTGTATATGCACCTTTTTGGGTTGCTTGTCAATTGATGTAATGATACTCATGGTGGCCTTGTCGGCCCATTTATATGCACCTTTTTGGGTAAGTTGATGTAATGATACTCATGGTGGCCTTGTCGGCCTGTATATGTATATATCTTTTGGGCTGATTTTAGTTCAACGTTAGTATGCTTGTTATCTTTAGATTATCACAAATTATGGCCTTGTCGGCCTAGATGTCTCCGTATGTTCAGATTGTATGTGTTGAAGGTTGGTACGCTAGGTCAAGTAAGGTGCCGGGTGCCAGTCTCACCTTCCTAGATTTAGGGCGTGACACACATGATTCAGCTAAAGATCCAATCACGACAAGTAGTTACGGACCGTATTTCTGTTTTACGGTCCATAAAAGTGAGCGTAGAAGAAGACCTAGAACTAAAGGATTCCAATTTGCGGCGTCCAACAACAAATCGACGGACCATATATCTGTTTTACGATCCGTAACTATGTACGCCGGGGGCATTTTAGTCACAATTATTTTCGCATTTTTGACCATTATATATCGTTTGTGTAGGGGTTTTGTGGGCCATCTTTGTTTAGAATCTTGTCCCAATATTCCATAGCATTGAATACTCTAAGTTTTTAAGCTTTTGAGGAGAATATTCCATCTTTTTCTCTTACCTCATTGTAAGCTTTTAATGCTTTCTTTAATGTCTTGCTTTGTATTTTTAGCCATAAGTAGCTAAGTTTTAATACTAAGCATGAGTGTTATGTTAATGGGTGTTTAACAGTGAATATATGCATAATGGGTTGTTGGTTTCTATTTATTTCTTATTCTTTAATGTTGGTTGGTGGTTCCAAACATTAACCTACGCCATTGACCTTTTGTTTACTTGGAAAAGTGAGTTAAGGTTTGGTAGGAATGAATAACAAGAACTCGGGGCGTTAACCCTCGTTTAATAGGCTCACTTAGGAATTAGAGGAGTTTACTTGGCATAAATTGATCGTTCTTCATTTCAACTCTTTTACATTTGCGAAAATCACACAGAGGAAACATTAGAGAGTCATTTAGAGATCAAGTGCATACCATACAACGACCCATTACGAATATATCATATTAACACCTATAGATTACATTTCATCAATGGGACAATACCTTAGTTATTTCTCCAATTCAAGTAATCTAAAATCAAAATAGCTAATAGAATTCTTTTGCAACTTATGGAAATAGGATTACGACTAGAGTCAAGTAACACACTACAAAAAGCAACCTTTTCACACCATATTCCTTGTGGGATTCGATCCCAATCTAGTTGGGTTATTATATTTCACAACGACCACTTTACACCATTTGTTAGGTGTATTTAAGCGTATCAAATTTTGGCACCGTTGCCGGGGAATACGGTTTGAAATTACTAACTAGTTTGTGCTTTACTTCGAATCGTTTTCTATTCCATCACACCTTGTTTGCTTTGTCTTGTGAGCCAGGTGAACATGGGAGGATGAGGAGAAGAACGTGGAGCACCATCGACTCGGGCAGCCAAAGTAGTCCCACCGTCGCCAGCCGAACCTTAAGAGGAAAATGTGTTTGCGGATATTATCCAAGAAATTGATTATGCAAATGCTACTATTCCTCCAAGGGTTGATGCAACTAATTTCAAGATTGATAGTAGCATCTATGCAACGCTAAAGCGTGAGTGTTACTTTCGCAATTCCACGGATGATGAGCCGCATCAATATTTGAAGAATTTGTCTGTCAGACACACTAGCAGAACAATGTGTTGCCAGATGCAGTACAGTTGAGGGTCTTCAAATACTCTTTAGCCGGGAAAGCAAGAACTTAGCTTGAGAAGTTGCCCCAAAATTCCATTCATACTTGGGGCGAGCTAGTGAATGTTTTCAAGAAATGGTTTCCTCTGAGCAAGAAAGCAAAACTCAGAGACGCGATATTTGAATTCAAGCAACTTCTGGGGAAAGAACTTTATGAAGCTTGGGAGAGGTTCAAGGAATATTTGATGAGGTCTTCGAATCATGGTTTTTCGGAGAATATATTTATGAAGAACTTCTGTACGAGGCTGGATCCTATGACCCAATCTGTGGCAAATAATGCGGCCAATGGGTGTTTTATGGACAAGTCATTTGCACGAACCACCCAATTTCTTGACAAACTTACTACACAAAATCTAGCACGACACTCGGGTCGCACAGATGGTGTAGCATATGGGGCTCCTTTATTGAACAATACAGTGAAGGAGAATCAAGAGAGACACCAAACGATTTCTCAACTTTCTACTAACATTAGCTTGTTAACCAAGAGGTTCGCGGAGGATGATACAAAGAAAGTGAATGAAGTAGAGGAAATGCAACCTTTACCAAATGGCATGTACCAAACCCAACAATGTCCATTTCAAGAGGGACCCCCTATGCAATATGAGGAGGCCAACTATGTCAACAATTCTCAAGGGGGTTATCAAAGACAACTTTCAAGGGGCCGGCTATCAAAATCAATGGAAACCTCAACCGCAAGTTCAAGATAATCAATATGGAATAAATGATCGAGGTAATTTGAATCAAGGGAATTAAAACAACAATAATAACTTCGGAGATAAGAGGTACAATCCTTATCTTCCACCAAAGGGCCAATCATCCAACTCACAAAATTGGCGAGAAGGTCCGCCAAATGATCAAGGGAATTCTAAATTGGAGAGTATGCTGGAGCCAGTATTGGAAAATCAAGAGAAGTCCGACACTTCGATGAAGAACTTGACCCAATTAGTGGGTTCACTCCACATCATTTCAAAAGCTAGAATCACAAATAAGGGACCTTCCTCGGGAGAAAAACCCAAAGGAAAAAGGGCAACTCCCAAGCGACACGATACCTAACCCAAAAGGTACTAGGAGCGGCTATACATCTCATAGCATGTGTAACACCCCGTACTTCTTGATGCGTGTACAAATAAATTGAAGTTGACGAAGTTACGTGAATATGGAAGAATAAGGTTATAGTTTCTCTTACGAGTACAAGTGTATGCAAATGTTAAGTGTAGTTGTGGTATGAGATTAATAAACGAATGAAACATCAGAGAAAGGTAGAAAACTTACTAGCTTCACCTACGTGTTTCACCTATTTTCTTCACTTATGTGTTTCACTTACTTTCTTAGACGTCCTATATGCTTGAGCTACTTGCTTACCCATCCTATTTACTCAAGCTACTTGCTTACACGTCCGACTTGCTTGGCCTACTTACTTCCCATCCTACTTGTTAAATAAGGACGAAACACATGTTTAGAGAAAATCAACAACCTTCTTAATTAAGTAAGTGACAAGTAGGTGCATCACCTACTTAAAATGAGTGGCCCAATTAAAAGGGAAAGAAAAAGGTGAGATGGGGCAGCCCAAGATCCAGATCTGCCAAAGCCCATTTAATGGGCCATATATCCATGTAGTATATCTCATTCTCACTTAAAAAATATTCCACAAACCTCTCTCTTCTCTCTCTAAAATCTGAACCCTCTCCAACCAGCAACTATGGACGTTGCAAACTCTCTCTCTCTCTCTCTTCTTCATGTATTCTTCAAGCTCCATGGAAGCATGAACTTTCCTTCTTCCTCCATATCTCAAGGTAACTATATCTCTCTTACACAAAAAAGAAGGTTGTTCCTTTATTCCATTTAGGGTTCTGGCGTTGTGCTTTAATTTTCTTGCAAACAGCCCATAAAATCATCTCTTTTGCTCTAGGACTTCAAGTAATTGGGAGATTTCTACAAGATAAGTAAGTGGAAAAAGCAGTAGGGTTAGCAGCCAAGTTTCTTCCTTTTTCTCTCAAGTCTATGGTGAGTTGTAACTAAATTCCCTCTTCAATTATCCTTTTAATTCACGAACTCTAATCTTTCTCTCTCTCTCTCTCTCTCTCTCTCTCTCTCGAGATAGTCATATTTGTTCGGTTATGTAACATTGGGACAGAATGTGCTGGTTCCCTTCTTAATTAGGTTTGTAATCTCTTCGTAACCTCGTAAAGGAAGTCGTAAGGATGGTATTGTTATGTTTACTGTGTAGGACTCATTGGACGGTGATCAAAAGCCGTAAGTCTAGTTTTATTTACTGTTTTGGGGTTATTTTTTGGTTGTTCTTAATGGTATGGAGATTGGGAGGGGATGGTAGCTCATGATGAGCTTGTTTGTTGTTAAAAAGAGGTCGCGTGTGGAGTACACCATAGAATTATAGCCTCGGGAGCTCGTCGGTCTTCAATTTCTTGATAATATTGTTGGTATAGCTATAGCATGTCGTGGGAATGTTGGTATAGTTGTTATGTGTTGTTGGATTGTTGGTGATGTGATATTAGTCCATCTTAATAGGTTAGACATTTATCGGCGGGATTGACTTGTCATAATTCATTCAGGGATTGAGCTAAGGTACATAAGGCTATTTCGTTCATTCGCCACTTCAGCACGACGTGTGTTTGTTTGTTCCTTGAAGGGGTTATAAAGTCTAGAGTTGATGAAAACATATTAGCCTCATGTTATAAGTTCCGTGAGTTGAACAAGGGATACTGTCACGCCTTAAGCCCAGGGAGGCATGGCCGACACTCGGTGCGAACCACTCTGTAACTCATGTCCTCTGGACGTATACCAGGACACCTTAGGCCAACGAGGCCAAAGGCTGTCATACATATGCTATCATAGGCTGATGAGACCATAACTCATAACAAACCCGTAAGTGGGCAATTGTCGAATTTCAACTGGGAATAAATCCCAAAAGGGCATACATATATATGCATACCGATATATATATATATATATATATATATATATATATATATATATATATGGGCCGATAGGGCCACCATATGATCTACTGACAACTGTAAGGCTGACAAGGCCACAAAGCATACCGTACCTACTGAACATGTGTCTACAAAGCCTCTAGGAGTGTCTGACATCATAACATGGTCGGGACCCTGGCCTATTGATGAAACCTGTGTACATAAGCTGGCAATATGACCTCTAGACTTGGCTGCACTCTGGATGAAATGGAGTGTTACCAATCCTCAGCTAAATAACCACTTTGTCTGCCATTAGTGCTCGTCAAACTGACTATTTGGACCTGCAGGCATGAAATGCAGCACCCTAGCAACGGGACGTCAATACAAAGAAATGTACTGAATATGTAAGGTTGATAACAACATCAATATAACTCTGAAACTCATGAATGTAAAAGATATACATATGTAATTCCGCTAAAATAATATGATTTAATATAGATCATCTTAGCATACTATGAGTCATCTGAGATCTCCTGATCACTATGTCTATACCGTAAAACCGTCATATTGTAGAACTCTTACCTGTGGTAATGTTCTGGCTATTTTAAACTATATCTGTTCACTTATCTCCGCTAGATCATATGCTATAAAGCTAAACTAAAACATAAGAGTGACACTTATGCATTGCAAGTTAAACCGTCTGTAAGGCTCACTTACAAACAAGATTATCTAGTGGCACGTGATAGCAAGGCAGACTGTTCGTACGGTTCATAGAGTGGCACTTACGCATTACAAAGTAGACCGTCGGTAAGGCTCACTTACTCGGGTTGGACTATGTGTGCCTCTGGCCGTCCATAGGCAACCCTTACTGTGCACCTATGTGTTCACCAGTGACCGTCCATAGCGCTCACAATATCCAAACTCTGTGCTCCTATGCGTTTCATAGTCCGTCCATAGGGATTGTATCTTATGCATACGCAACCCCGATAATCATACAAACATCATACAATAAATCAACTCATAATCTTACTAAGGGACTTGTACATGAATAACAGTTACTCTTGCTACAAACTGTTGCTATATAAGTTCTTGCGTGGGAGTCGCTGTGGCTCGAACAGACTTACCGACAAAGGCATGGGGTTGCTAATATCTATATGAAGCCGGGGTCACTAAAGCAATATCAACCAAGGAATTCGTGACGCTATCAAACACGTGGAAGAAGTTTCTCAACTATTCTGCCGGGGACTTGTACTATTAACTACTTAAGTGACTTACTATATTCCTTACCTTACATTCTACTCTCTTTAGGTACTAAGGAGTCTCATAATTGTCTTTGGAATGATGCAACTCTCTCCGTTAAAGCTTTACAATCTATTCTAGTGATTATGCATTTTATCATTCTATAACTAATAACACTTCTAGCTTGTCGACTATTCTTAAGTAGTCATCGGTGGAATACTAAAACTCTTGGTTGTACTCGACATGCAAGTTCTCGAAAAGCTTTACTCAATTCTGGGAAGCACTCAAGGATTACACCTAAGGATAGCTATAGCCTTATATACAGATTCTCATAATAAACTCATAGACAGAACTCAACCGTCGACCGGAATGTATACATTAACTCATCCCCTTGAACTTCTTATAAGGGGGACATAACTTACAGAATCATGTCGAAAGAAGGAAAGGAAAGCCTTACATACCTTGGTCGAAGCTGTTCTCTACACTTGCCCCGAGAGCCTTGTCAATAATTTAATCTACAAGGAACAACCATACGACTACTTTTAATATCAAGAACAGGCTATAACCGATACGACAAGCTTAGCTTTTAATGAATCGGACAACATCTCTCCCGTTTCCCTTACTTCTATGAATCCATAACAACAACAACAAAAACCTATATACATGATTTTCTTTATAAATCTAGCCATGTAATAATGAAAAACAACCTTAAAATAGTTCAACACACTAGAACATCTTGAACCCGGTTTTTCTGACCTTTATCGTGCAAGTTCTCAACTGAAAAATCTTCAATACAAGTAGAAGAAGATGGATATTACCTCAAACAACTTAGCACAACCCTGGATCCAAGTTTACTTCAACCTAAGGCAATCTAGACTTCAACAACTATGAGTAATACGAGCTCCTACTACCATCATTAACTATTCGGAAGGAAGAATTGAATCAAAATCTAATAGAACTTGCTTAGGATGATGAGGGACTTTCTTGAGAATATTTTGGAAGTCTAAGAGTCTGTTTTGGTGTGGGAAATGAAACAAAGTGTGGGAAATGAAACAAATGAAACTGCCATCCCTTTAACTCAATTTACAAACTCAGCACCACCACTAATATGCGTCCTGAACTGTGATGCAAACCACAATATACTGTTGCAGATCATGGAGCATTTCAAAACAGAATGTTGTCTCAACTTTTGCTTCAATATGCGCCCCAATCCGAGCATTAAGGACTGTAGAAGGATACCTAGGATGAACTGTGTGGCTAGATCACCTCGTTGTTATTTGGTTATAAATTATAAAGTAAGGTCAATCATGTAAGTAGAGTAACACCCCGTGCCTTTAAGATCGTCAGTGTATGATGGGATGATGGATTGCTACTTAAGATGAATTGCATTGTTAACTTTCAGAAGGTTCTTGGCCGGCTATAGATTAAATTAAGAAGAATCATATAGATAGCTTAGATGTTTGTCAACGGGTTATAGGTCCTAGTGAGGATGAATTATATGGATGGGGTCAAAATTATTATTAATGTATTATAGTTCCTAATTAAGCTGAATCATATACATAGCTTATGGTTTACCGTTATGGGATTAGAGTAGCCTAATTAAGATGAATTATAATGATGGTTTCCAAAGTACCGCTAATAGAAGATAGAGTGTTGGGTTAAATTAGATGGATAGTTTCGAATTATTGACATTGGGGTGTAGATTTACGTAAGCTAAATTGTGTTAATAGCTCCTGGAAAATCATAAAGGGGTTATAAATTTTATTTAAGATGAATCATGTCGATAGCCTTTAAGTGATCATAATTGGGTTATAGATGAATCATGTTGATAGATTATGGATTACCGTTAGTACCTTTACCTAAGATGAATCATATTGATAGCTTTCAAGTGATCGTTGATGGGTTATAAATCTCTACCTAAGGTGAATGGTATTGGCAATTCCAGAAAGATCGTTATTGGGTTATAGTGTTGTACTTAAGATGAATTGCGTCATTATCCTTATGTGAACGTGAATGGGTTATAGTTCCTATCTAAGATGAATTATGTCGTTGGCTTCTAGAAGTATCATCATTGGCATATAGTATTTTACTTAAGACGAGCCACATCAGAATAGATATTCCAAGCTTTCCTAGAGAATAAGATCATTCGAGCTATATTATGAGGTGTCATAGATTGCCCATTCGTATAAAAGCTTTCTCTACCCTTATCGTCTTTGAGGTCCCTTATGCATTATGTATTGAAAGTCGAGTCTCTTTATAAGTATCAAACTCTCATAGTGCAATATAGAGCTCCTTGTATTTGTTGATGACGTTAGATTCCTCTTCATAAGAAGCTTATACTTTATACGTTAAAGCAAGTGTGTCCCCAAGTTTACGGTTTCAAAATTTCATATGTGTGCTCAGATTTTGAAGGTGTTTAGTTAAGGGTTATAAGGGATGTAAGTATGTAGTACTTGTATTGTATTCACCTCCTTGGACATAAGCTTCCTTCATATGTCTTCCTTTTTCAAATGTGAACTCAGAACGTAAAGTCGTGACACTCTTCTATTTCGCATACTTGATGTTCATTTTGTTCCTTACTTGGAAAGTTATTCATGTTGTATTGAGTTTCAGCGTGGCCTTATAGGGTTCTTTTGTATCTATCATAAGCCTTCTACTTGAGTACTTGACAGTCCCATATGTTTGTCATTCGATATTACTCTGTTGAGTCGAGCTTCATGTTATATTTGTAGTCTCTTGTTGCTGTTTTGGAGTTGAAGTTGTTCATTGGAAAGTATATGCCATAAATAACATCCATAACAACTTACAGAAGGTTAACAGTCATTTATAATTCTGAACATTTCAGAATCTGATGCGATAAGTGTTACTTATATGTATATGGTATCTTTATTTACCACCGAGCTATGATCGGTTGGGCAGACACCTATTATGTATATATATATTGTGTATGTATATGGTATCTCTATTTACCACCGAGCTATAATTGGTTGGGTAGGCACCTATTGTGCATATATATATATATATATATATATATATATATATATATATATATATATATATGGTATCTCTATTTACCACCGAGCTATAATCGGTCGGGCAGGCACCTATCGTGCATATACATGTATTGTTATCACTGATAAGTTAGGTACCATATGATGATGATTATTACGACCATAGTGGCTGGTACGTTATATATGTATGCATATTATGCGCCCTATGTGGCCTACTCGATTAATAAGTAAATGTAAAGTGTTCCCAAAACATAATCAAAATATGTGATCCCAAGTGTTACAGTGAACGATCCCAGAATGTCGCTCCACATAGCGACCAAAATATATCATCAGAAAGATTAAGAAGGATGTTCAGAACAACTAAAGTACATTAAGACTTAACATGAGTTCTTGTAGGATGTTTCAGAGCTTCCTGATGTATTTGAGTGATTTCATTCCATTGATCTCTTATATGAGCTTCAGTTATTATATATGCTTTTCTGTCTGCCTTACGTACTCAGGGCAATCTTTCTGCACTGACGTCCCTTTTGCTGGGGATGCTACATTTGTTGTTGTCCACATTGCAGGTTCAGATTAATAGGTTGGCAGACTTTCCCACTAGATAGTGCAGATGTTTAGCGAAATGGTTGTAAGCTCCATTTCTACCTGGAGCTGAGTCAGGTCTTGTATTCTCATGTATAGAGATTATGGGTCGGTCGGGGCCCTGTCCCGACGCTTGTATCGACTGTTCAACTATAGGTATTTGTAGAGGCTTCATAGACAGTAATAGTGGGTTTGTTTGTATTCAATTGTACATAAGTTGCATACCATAGGCAGTGTCCACATTTACATACATAAGTCATTTGTATTGTTCATTTGTCTCTTAAGTTATTTCATACAATCTGTGCCGGTTCATAGTAGTTGCATATAGAGCATAGTTAGTCCCGTTCGAGGTTGGGGCGTGACAACATGGCTATTACAACTCGAAGTGGGAAACTACTTCAAAGTGAGAGAGAGAAGGTGGTTGAAGTGGAAGATGTTGAGAACGAAGTTGAGGCACTAGTTGAAGTGCCAATTGTTGTCGAAGTTGATAATGTTTTGGATAATTCAAGGGCTCAAGAGGTAAGAAATGATAAAGGTAAATGTAAGGTGACGGGGGCACTCAAACCTCCAACACAATGCATTAACCTTCACCTCCATTTCCTTAAAGGTTGGTAGAAAAAAGTAACGATGCCAAGTGTTAAAGATTCTATGATCAAATGAAGCAATTGTCTATGAACATTCCATTCCTAGATGCTTCTCAAGAGATGTAGGGTTTGGTCAAGTAGTTGAAAGATTTGATAACAAAGAAGAAGCCAATCAAGCATGATATGGTGAGTGTCACTCACCGCATTAGTTCTATTATTTCTACCATACCCATCCAAAAGAAGATCAGGGTGTTTTCACTATTCTATGCACGGTTGGGAAACATGACTTTGCAAGAGCTTTTTGTGATAATAGTGCTAGGATCAATCTAACGCCGCTTTCAATCTATAAGCAATCGGGATTGGGGATGCCTAGAACTACTAGTATGCAGTTTCAATGTTATATCCCGCATTTTGTACGTTCGGATATTTCAAGGTAGTCTTGGCAAAGTTAAGCGAAAGACCATCTTCCAAAATTATTTTAATGTACAAGTGGTTATGAATATTATGTATGAACATTACTAGTATGGAAATATTGAGAAAGGTTAAGGGCAAAAAGGAAAAATTCGCAAAATGGTTTATGGTAATATTGTGGAAGCCTTGGGGCAAAATGGTAATTTCACAAATTTTCAAGAAAATTCTTGAAATTTCCATGTTGGCCGTGTGGCATATGTATATGCCCACACTATTTTGGGGACTAAAGTGTACAAAAGAAGACACTTGGTCTTCTTTGACCATGTTAGAAAATTAAAAAAAAAAAAGAGCAAATTTCTAGAAAAATGGAGAAAAAGGGCATGTGCCCCTCACATGCTTGTAAGAATTATATATGTATATATATGTGAGAGAGGTCATCATTTTATTCAAGAGAAAGAAAGAACAAAAAACAAAAGAAAGAAGGAGGAGAAAGAAGAAGGCCATTCGGCCAAGAGGGAGCAATTTTGCCCCCTTGAAATCTTGTTCCACAAATTAGTTTCTTCATGTATTCCTACTAATTCAAGGGTCCTCTTCAACGTGGTACAATTGTTGGAGCAAGAAAATCATTCCTTGTTGCAAAATCACAACCCTAGCCAAGTGAGAAGTTAAAGGAAAAAGGTATGTATTCAATCTTACTTCATGTGTTATGGATGGTTGTGAGTATTGTAGTATGTGGAAATGGGTGAAAATCATGGAATTATGGATGTTGTATAGTGGCCGTGTGCATGGTGTGTGTGTGGCCGTGTATGTGTTGTTGTATGTAAGGATGATGAACTAATTTTATCTAGTATCTTGATTGTTGTTGTAATGTAAAAGACATGGATGAAGAATTCATGAAAATATGCATGTAGTTGTGTTGGCCGAATATAGTTGCATTGGTGGAGAAATGATGAATTAATTTTACTAAGTATTTTAATTGTTGTGTTATGAATTCCATGATGTTAAATGGGGATTTAATAGTTAGAAATGAAGTTGTGATTGTTTGTGGATCATGGAAGGAGTTAGTGTGACACTAGTATGATTCTTGTATTTGTAGGAATAATGTTGCTAATGTGTAGGTTGCAAATGTAATTCATGAAATTGGAAGTGAGACATTTGTTTGGAAGATTGTAAGTTGGGTTGTTGTGATTAAATTTGGAAGAAGGAAATGGGTTGTCATTGGTTTTGTTAAATTTGGAACGTGTTGGATGGAGTAGTATGTTGATTGGATCGTTTTGAAAGTTATGTGAATTGAATTGAATTGAATTGAGTTGAATAGAATTGAATATTGAAGTGTTGCTAGAATAATTGCTAGTATTGTTGTTGGTTTGGCCGAGTTGAAATCTCGGGTTTGTTGTTGTTGGTTTGGGCCGAGTCGTATTCTCGGGGATGGTATATTTACAGGGGAGATGCTGCCGAAATTTCGGCAGAATATAAGTGAATTGATTTGAGAAGTTGAGACAAGTGAATAACAATGGATTTAATGATTATGTGAATTCTTTTGTATGTAGATTTGCAAGTTTGGACAAATAAGCATAACTAGTTGGTCGTGGCACAGGTATGTAAGGCTTACCCTTTCTTTCTTTGGCATGTCCTAGAGCCACATAAGGTATGATATAATATGCGTTTTGGGGAAATTCTACTCTTGAATTCTGAGTTTTGTTCCTAAAGAGTTCGTTATGCGTAAATGTCCAAAGTTTTGTTTGATATGTTTCCGAATGACATTCGAAAGACAATTGGTATGATTAATAGTTTGATTTCCAAATGATAGTACGTTTAACTATTCCATTGAGTCTTTAATGTATTTTGATATGTACATATGATTCTAAAAGTTATATTTGATCTGATCCATATGATATCCGGAAGAGATTTGTTTCTGAAGTTCTGTTAAATATGTTTCCGAGTCTGCCTATGATCCTGATTCACTTCCGATATAATTATGTATGATATGATCCAGTTTGTTGTACGATTGAGTAAAGGGATAAGTATAAAGAGTTTTGTTTCTGAAAGAATTTTGCAAGTCATAATGTCCCTAACCTTCGGAAAAGATCTCAGATTTGCTCTAAAATGCTTATAGAATGTTCTGTACTTCAAACGTTTGTAACTTTCTCATACGACGTCGGATTGACCTGAAACTTGTTTCTGAGCCTTCAGATGTCAGAAATGTACGTACCTATTGAGTCTTGATTTGTGTGCATATGGTTTCACGCTACTTTGTTCGTGCAAGTCTCTGTATGTCTGTTCACTGAGTCCCGGGCCAGGACATGTTCTCCTGCGTATTCCATTGCATTGTTCACTGAGACCCACCAGTAGAGGGCCGGGACACGTTATATGATGATGGCGCTAGATCCGGACCGTATCCCCTCTACCGAGTCCCTTATTGAAGGGCCGGGACACGTTATCCACCGAGTCCCTCACTGGCGGGCCGGGACACGTTACATGCATGCATGATATTTGATGTGATATACATGATTTTATCTACCGAGTCCCTCGCTCGAGGGCCGGGACACGTTATGCATACGTGAGATACGATGTTAACATACATGATTCTATTCACCGAGTCCCTCACTCGAGGGTCGGGACACGTTATTTGCACATGTGATATGTTATATGGATCGGGCTGCACGTTCCGCAGCGATATAGTGTATATATATGTGTGGATCGGGTCGTACGTTCCGCGGCATTATTGTACTACGTATGACATTGGCATCCATGATTCGTGTCTGGAAAAACAAGCATCTTGATATTCTGGTGTTTCGGTATTCTGGGTCTGTACTTCTTCTGATACATGATTCGCGTCTGGAAAGTAAGTATTTGGTATTCTGGGTAATGTACGTACCTTCTGTACTGTTTGTTTTGATTATGATTCCGTTTTCTGTATCTTATGCCTTACATACTCTGTACATATTCCGTACTGACCCCTTTTCTTCGGGGGCTGCGTTTCATGCCACGCAGGTACCTACAGAGGAATAGAAGATTCGTCAGAAGATGTTTCAGCAGGATTGGCGAGCTCCATTTGCTTCTGGAGCATTGCCGAGTCAGAGTATAAGTATGTTCTGATTTCCGGATTAATGTTAGAGACTTTGCAGACAGCGTCGTGGGTATTGGTTGCCAGTGTGTAAGCGGCTCCATCAGCCGATGTGTCCTTCTGTATTATATGATAAATTCCATATGTTTATAGATTTTGTTTGGTTTTAGTACTACGAAAGAAAGTATTTCTGAAAGTATTTATTTTATTATATTTGTTATATTTGTCATTTTGTTCAATTAAAAGTACAGGGGACGACGTTTGTCATAAGAGTCCGTGGGTTCGCTCGGCTCCGAATATGGGGTCGGGTGCCCATCACACCCTAGTGGAACTAGGGTGTGACATTCAAATGGCTGATCAGACGGTGAAGAGACTAGTTGGTATTACTGATGATGTTCTAGTGAAAGTGGGTATCTTTTTTCTTTCAGTGGATTTGTGATTCTTGATTGTGTGGTTAACAAAGAAATTCCCATCATGTTGGGAAGGTCTTTCCTTGCTACCTGAAGGGCACTCATGGACTAGGAAAAGATTGAAATCAAATTTTGGGTGAATGATGAAGAGGGTACATTCCAAGCAATTAAGGATATGAAATTGACAAGTGCTTATAAAAGCATATCGGTGATTGATGTGGTAGATGTGGTTGAAGGGGCCGTAGAGTTCAAAATGGAAGAAGAATGTCTTGGGGAAGTACTAGCGGTTATCTTTGTGAATTTTGATGGTGATGACATGGAAGGGTATGTGGATACCGTAAACTCACTTGAAGGGTTGAGTTACAACACTTACCAGCCGAAGACACGTTCTCTTGATCTAGAGAATCAGGTTACTCCTCCGGCCAAGCCGGCAATTATTGAGCCACCGAAACTTGAATTCAAGTAACTTCCATCACACTTGAAGTATGAGTTTCTAGGCCCAAACAACACTTTTCCCGTTATTGCTTCTGCCTTTTGAGTGATGATCAAGTGAAGCGATTACTTAAGATTCTGAGAAAATATTGGAGAGCTATTAGGTGGATCGTAGCGGATATTCGGGGTATGTATTTGTTAGCATAAAATCCAACTTGAAAAGGATAATTCAGCAAGTGCTCAAGTGGTGTGATGACACCAATCTTGTACTTAACCGGGAGAAATGCCATTTCATGGTGAAGGAAGGTATCATCCTTGGACATAAGATTTCCACAGAGGGGATTGAACTTGATAAAGTGAAAGTGGAAATTCTTGCCAAGCTTCCGCCACCTATTTTCGTCAAAGGAGTTCAGAGATTCTTGGGGCATGCCGGGTTCTATCGGTGATTTATTAAGGAATTCTCAAAGATTGTGTTACACCCCTCATCTTTGTAGTAGTAGAACCTATAGTTTTCTAGCCGGCTATGCCCTTGGAATAGAGACCCGAGCCCGAGTTGGAGATAGGAAGTGTCTTACCCCGTGTACAAGAGTACCAGTATGCGTTCCGGATAATTTACAGAGTTAGAAGCTGAGCGAATCAAGTCGATGCGATCGAAACTGAACCAGAAAACCTGCAGGACACCTGTCATCATCGATGGGTCGTCGACAGGTTCGACGGACCGTCGATGTGCGGCGTCGATGGGATTCCGCAGCCATGTATCTGCAGGCGCAGGTCGACGGGCAAGTCGTCGGACCGTCGACACGTCGACGGGCCGTCGACCTGCTCGTCGAACCAGACCGTTGTAGCCTTTTTGGCTTCCAAGTATAAATATGTGGGTCGCGACTTCATTTCATATTTTCCTCCTTCCAAAAATCAGAAAACCCTAAAATATTCTCTTCCAATATTTTTCATCATATTAGTGAAGATTTGACAAGACCCGGACCCCGTAAACCCGATATGGTGAAGAAGAAAGGTTGCTTCTAGGATTTCTTCAAGTCGTGGAGTTTAGGGAGTTGAAGTTGAAGTGATTCTTGGGATTCTTGACCCCTCAAGGTATGTAAATGATTTCCACCTTTGTATTTAAGTTGAGTATCAAGAGTTTTAGTGATTCTAAGTAAAGAGGGGGTGGTGGTGAAAGTGGTAAGTTGATGAAAGACAAAATAGTAGCTTAGGGTTATTTTAAGAGATGATTGGGAATGGATTTGAATATATTTTGATATATAAGTGTTGTTATTGTTGTTATGGTTGGTATTAAAGTGAATGAGGAGTTGATAGGTTGTTAATCTTATGTGAGAAATGTTGTCCATGATTCGTTAAGCTCTCTATGCATCTAAAGGAGGTTAGTAAGTGAAGTGCATAGTCTAATGAAGGTCTATGTTATCTTAATTGTAGATTTACAAGTCGAGAAGTAAGAGTCGGACGATTTGAGATACGTCAAGGTATGTTAAGGCTATCCCTTCCTTCTTTTGGCATGATCCTATGACATGATCTAATAAGCGAGTAAGTGAGTCCATATTACCCTACTCTTAGAAGCATTAGAAGTTTTTCAGTTTTTGACATTCATGCACCCCGTTATGATCATTCCTTCTATTTATGGGTCCAGTTTTATGTATACAGTTATTCATGCATTACATTCATTTTTATATATATATATATATATATATATATATATATATATATATATATATATATATATATATGTATGTATGTTGACACGTGACCAGAAGGCGTTATATGCGCAAGTATTATATGTATATGGGGTATGGAAAGGAGTAGGCGTTATATACGCATTACCATCAAATCAGTTGGTGCACTATGATGATGATATGAGCATCGGCCTGCAAGTATCGCAGCAATGTATATGATGATGGCCGCAGAGAGGCCGATATGATATGGGAAAAGAGACAGGCGTTATATACGCGCATATACCAGGCGTTATATACGCATATATATATATATATATATATATATATATATATATATATATATATACAGATGTATGACCTTCATTGATAGGCATGAGCATGCATATTATGCGCCAACAGAGGCATTGTCAGTTATACAGGTTTATGCAGATTCAGGCAGATACTAGTTCATACAAGTACAAGCGTTCAGTTATTTCAGCTTATGAGTTCAAATCTTATCCATGGTTCTCATGTGTATATATATAGATATGATGTTGCTCGTATGCTTTACATGCTCAGTACATTATCCGTACTGACTTCCCGTTGCTCGGGGGGCTGTGTTCATGCCCGTAGGTACAGGGAGACAGACAGGTGGTCCATCTCAATAGAACCTCTAGATTTAGCAGTGGTCAGTACGCTCCATTCGATCCGGAGCTATAGTCAGTTTTGGTATGCCCTTTTTGATGTGTATGCATATGGGTATGACGGGGCCCTGTCCCGTCCTTTCTATAGCTTTCATTCCAGTAGAGGTCTGTAGACAGTTGTATGTATCAGTCAGATGATGTAGCCTTGTCGGCTTCTATTCTTTTGTATACAACATATGTAGCAGCCTAGTTGTCTTGCACTGTTCCTTCAACATATTTATGTATATACAGATTGTTCAGCGTTTATGATGTCGTCTAATTATTAGATCAGTTTAGGCCATTTTATGGGCCCTTAATGTTCAGATTGATTCAGATATGAGTATAGCGGTGTTTGGTCGCTAGAGGTCAGACTCCCGTCACGGCAATGGGTTGGGTCGTGACAGATTGCTAATCCCATGTACAAGCTTCTTGAAAAAGAGGCTAAACTTGTGTTTGATGAGATGTGCCTTAAGGCGTTTGAAGAATTGAAGGAAAGGCTCACCTCGGCTCCTATCATTACTACTCTCGATTGGTCACTACCTTTTGAGCTCATGTGTGATGCTAGCGGGTTTGCTATTGGGGCGATGCTTGGTCAAAGGCACAATAAGTTTATGAAACCCATCTATTGTGCTAGCAAGACGCTCAATAGTGCCCAAATGAATTATACGGTGATCGAGAAAAAGTCACTTGCTATTGTTTATGCCTTCAAGAAATTCGGGGCACATTTGTTGGGGCCTAAAGTGGTGGTATACACCGATCATGCCGCACTGCGATATTTGATTGCTAAGAAGGATGCCAAGTCGAGATTGATTAGATGAGTTCTCTTGATGCAAGAATTTGACTTTGAAGTCAAAGATTTAAAGGGTTTAAAGAATCAAGTGGTAGATCATCTTTCTAGGCTTGAGGAAGCCGGGAGACTGACGGGAGAGCTTGAAATTGATGATGCTTTCCCGAATGAACGAATCCTACCCTTATCTTCCAAGGTAGTCTCGTGGTATGCCGATATTTCCAACTTTGGTAACTTGTTGTTACACTCCGTATTTTATACATTGAGTTTCGCTGTAAGATAGCTGACGTGGAGTTAGAAAGTGAAGTTTTTTTCAAGGTCATAAGAGATTCTACATGATTATTCTATGTATATGGGAATTTAAGTTATGTTCAACAAGTATCAGGAAAATTGGAGGCTGAACGAATCAAAAGAAATGCGTATGATAGCTGGGCAACTCGATAGACTGGCACAGTCGAACAACCCTCTGAGAATCAGAGACTATCGCCATTCGATGGTTGCAAGTTGAAGGACTTTCGAATGATCAACGGACCGTTGACCTTGCCGTCAAATTACAGGCGGTGGAAAATTCCTCTCTCCTATAAATTAAAAGGGGCACGACCTTGGGTCATTATTTACACCCAAAAATTATAATTTTCTAGATTCTTCAAGTTCTCTCTACCATCTCTACATGTCCATACACCTCCTAAGCTAATTCAAGTGGAAATCAAGCTTTAAAAACCCTAAGCTAGTTTATGAAATATGATGGTTCTTTCTTTTAGTTGGAGTTGTGGTGGATTTGGTTTAAAAACAAGATTATGTGAGTGAAGTTCTCCAAGTATAAGGTACTCTCTTCCTTTTATTACTTATATTAAGTTGATTTGGAGGTTAACCAGTCATAAAAGTGAAGGAAATAATGGTAGGAAAAGTTATAAGTATTGTGTTGTAGTTGTTGATTATGAATGGAATTTGAAAGGAAGTTTCGGATTGATTTAAGTATAAATTGTATATAATCTCTTATTTACGGAATTGTTGTTGATATTGGGTGTTGTTTGGAGGATTGGTGGAAGTAAAAGATATAAAGGAAATGTTGTCCGATTTTCATTAGCTCAAGTATTACTTTAGTTGACCTTATGAGAGTCTCAATGGCTTGAACTTAGTATGAATCCTCTTGAATGTAGATTTGCAAACTCGGGAAGATAAGTGTTGATTAGTAAGGAGATGACGAGGTATGTAAGGCTATCCCCTTCTTTCTTTTTGGTATGATCTTTGTGAATCGAACGTACATGTAACGCTAATCCATAATGACTCTACTCTTAGAGTTAGGAATGATCCATTTGATTCATGATCCATAGTGTTATCTTCAGAAAATATTACTTAGATCCAGTTTGGTCTTTAGAGTCACTTGTATTGCTATCATGTCTTATGCATTGCATTGCACTTATATATACGCATACGCATATACAGACCCGAGACCCCTCAGGCACTATATGAGCGTATATTATGTATTATGTATATATAGTATGGGGTATGGGGAAGGTGACGGTGTTATATGCACACTACCACCCGATCAGCTGGTCATATAATGATACGATGATGATGATGCCGGTCAATACGATATGATGGGATACCCACAGAGGCTTGACAGGTGTTATATTCACACACATATATATATATATATATATATATATATATATATATATATATATATATATATATATATATATATATATATATATATATATGTATGACCTCATGCATACATGCACAATATTTATGCATATTATTAGGCCTCAGAAGCAGTTCAGATGTATAAAAATTATATACGTGATTTACTCTCAGGGACAGTTTAGACATATAGGTTGCATTCACTTGCATTATGGTTTTCTTATGTCTCTCTTATGACTTATATACTCAGTATTTTTTCCGTACTAACATCCTTTTGTTTGTGGAGGCTGCGTTCATGCGCGCAGGTAGATAGGGAGACGACACAGATCCTTAGGCTGCCCCTTCAGCGTTGGTCCAAGAGCACTCGATTGTTCCGGTGTTGTAGTTCATAGTGGTATGATTCTTTTGTGTATATATGGGCATGGCGGGGTCCTATCTCGTCCTTACTACGTTATGTATTCTGTGTAGAGGCTCGTAGACAGACGTGTACAGCTAGATGTTTTATGACCTCCTCGGTCTATGTTTTTGATATATGCTTTGTCAGCCATGTCGACTCGTATATGTGGGAACAGTCTAATGATGTACGTTCACACACACACGCACACACACAATATATATATTGGGCATGTGCCCTTCCAGATGTGAAATTTATGAGTTATCTTTATGGCCCACTCAGGTATGACTATGGGAGGTACGTTTTGAGGTACTCGATAGGCTAGCTCTGGGTGCTCGTCATGGCCATCTGGTTGGGTCGTGACACTTGTCTCGTTCCCAATGAGGAAAAGTCTTAACAAAAGAAGAATTTTTTTCTGGATTGTAGATGCTACTATTGGGATGATCCTTACTTGCTCCGGATATGCACCGACAACATCATTAGGCGTTGTATTACCGAAGATGAGTGATACATCTTGAAGGCTTGTCATCATTCTCCTATTGGGGGTCATGATGGTGGCAACCGAACAACGTTAAGGTGCTTGAGTGTGGCTTTTATTGGCCAACCATTTATCATGATGCAATGTTGATGGACATTTTTTATGAAAAATGCTTTGGCATGGGTCGATTGCAAAAAGGCATGAAATGCCTTTAAACTTTGTGATGGAGGTGAAACTCTTTGATACATGGGGGATTGATTTCATGGGTCCCTTTGTGAGTTCTTATGGCATGAAGTATATATTGGTGGCTGTTGATTATGTTTCTCAATTGGTAAAAGTGGTGGCTTTGCCCAACAACAAGGCAAGAAGTGTTATGGCTTTCTTGAAGAAGAACATCTTTACTCGGTTTGGCACCCCAGGGGAGCTTATTAGTGATGGTGATTCTCATTTTTGCAACAAAGCCTTTACGGGGTTTCTAGAGAAGTATCGTGTCAAGCATATGGTGGCCACTCCATATCATCCGTAAATATGTGATAGAATTCCTAAGTAGAAACTCTAAGGAAAACACCAATAAAGTAAATGCAAGGAAAGTAAGATAGAAGCAAGACACAATTAGTAATGGATTTATGAACAAACTTGGATTGGTTACCAAATCCTCTCAATCTAATCCAACTAAAAGAACCAATACTAATTGAAATTCAACAAAGCGTATTCCCAAATTGATTACACAAGTGAGAAACTCAACATGAACTTCAAGGACAAGGTTCAATAGCAACAATGAAATCACACTATCTTAGGCTAAACACTACAACTAAGAGATAATACTAACAAAGAAATATTCTCATCAAGGTTCAAGCTAACTAATGAAATGACTAAGGCTCCTATTTATAGTTTGCCTTTGTTACAACTAAGGCCCAAAAGTGACCTTTGCAAATATAGCCCACAAATGGGCTCTTTCATCTCCATTCGCTACTAGCCACATTTTGTGTCCTCCACTCTTTCACCTTCATCTTCGCTCCAAGCTACCACACATTATACATCCTCGTGTGATGCTATTCAAGTGCCTCCAATGCTCCTCTTTGCATGAACATAGCTTGTAAGGATTGGAGCTCCTTGGCTAGGCTATGAGTGAAAGGCTTTGAATGAGTTGTGCCCTTTGGTATCATATCATCCCCCTCTTCTTGAAAAGGATTCGTCCCCAAATCTAAAGGCTCACCTTAGGGGCGTGTCTTTGATTTTGCTTGCTTGCATTCCAAGCATTGTCCGCAAAGCTTCTCCACATCATGCTTCATTTTGGGCCAATAGGATTGTTCATTGAGGATGTGAAGTGTTTTGGTAACACCAAAGTGCCCCATCATTTCTCTACTATGGGCTTCCTTCACAAGCAACTCTCTCCATGAGCTCATAGGAACACACACTTTACCATCTTTAAACAAGGACTCATCAACTAGTTGGAACCGGTCAACTCTCCGCCCTTGAGTTAACTCCTCACAAATTTATTTGAAGTCGGAGTCCTTAGAATAGAAATCTTTAGGCTCTCAAAACCCATCATCCTAGAAGTCATAGTATTGAGCAACACATACATTCTAGACAAAGCATCCACCATGACATTCTCCTTTTCCCATTTATAATTGTTCACATAAGTAAATGTCTTAATGAATACCACCCATTTTGCATGCCCCATGTTTAACTTTGATTGAATCTTCAAGTGCTGAAAGGATTCATGGTATGATCTAATCACAAACTCATTATGCCATAAATAGTGTTGCCAATGAGACAACACCCTCACAAGATCATACAATTCTTTGTCATAAGTAGAGTAATTCAAAGACGCTCCCTTGATATTTTCACTAAAGTAAGCCAATGGCTTGCACTCTTGCATCATACTCTACCTATACCAACTCTCGAAGCATCACACTCGATTTCAAACGTCTTTTCAAAAATTTTCAATTGCAACAATGGGGAAGAACTCAACATAGGCTTCAACTCTTGAAATGCTTTCTTGTGCTCAAAACCCCAAACAAAAGGAACCTTCTTTTTGATTAGCTCGATTAATAGAGAGTCAATGGTGCTAAACCCCTTCACAAATCATCTATAGAAACTTTCCAACCCATGGAAACTCTTTACATTGGTTGCATTTTGAGGAGTTGGCCATGTTCTAATGGGCTCAACTTTTTCTTCATCAACCTCCACACTATTCACACTCAAAACAAAGCACAAGAATACCACTCTATCAACACAAAAGGAACACTTCTTGAGATTAGAAAACAACCGT